>NW_027411977.1:177618365-178218365 GCF_047663935.1 Musca autumnalis | reverse complement strand
TATATCAAAGGGTGGTCATTTATTGACAAATTTTGGTGGAAAAGTTTTGTGACTACTGGGAACCTTGAATGTCGAATTACAGATAGTTCGGCCAACAAATGTATCTAAACTCTTCAACACACCTAAAATCGGGGGGTACATTTATATGGGGGCTATACCAAAAACATAGACCTATATTGACAATTCTCAGGGGAGAGGTGTTGCGATCGCTATGAACCTCAAATGGCAAAAAGAGAAAATTCGGTGTAAAAATGTAGCTAATATCCACAAAATATCGGTAACCGGGAGGTAAGGTTATTTAGGGGCTATACCAAAACGTGGTTTTAAGTTGACGATTTTTGGTGGAGATATTTTGTGTCCACAGCGAACCTCAAATATTAAATTACAGGTAGTTCGGCCGAAAAATGTAACTTAAATCCTCAAAATACGGAATATCGGGAGGTACCGTTATATGGGGTCTATACCAAAAGGTGGACTTATTTTGAAAATTTTTGGTAGAGATGTTTTGTAGCCACATCGAAACTCAAATGTTAATTTACAGGTAGTTCGGCCAAAAATCTAGCTAATATCCTCAAAATACCGAAATTCGGGACGTTATGTGGGGGTCATACCAAAACGTGGACCTATAGTGACAATATTGGTGGAGATGTTTTGTGACCGCAGGGAACTTCAAATGATAAATTGTAGACAGTTCAGTCAAAAAACGTAGCTAAAATCGTCCAAATACCGAAAATCGGGATGTACCATTATATGGGGGCTATACCAAAACGTGGACCTATGTTTATAAAATTTGTGGCCACTAGGAACCTCAACTGTCAAGGAAGTTCGATTAAAAATACAGGAAGTTCGATTGATAATTGTAGCATAAATCCTCGAAATACCGAAACACTGGAGGTACCTTTATATGGGAGTTATACCATGGGAGCTGAGATAGCAATTTCTATTTTTTCTACAACTTCTACTTTATCTTGTGTCAAATTTTCATGCTGATATCTCTAAAACTCAACGAATTACAGCTCATTTACACACATCGGTTTTCTGAGCTTATGAAGCACTAAAACAATTCAAATTATGCTTGATCTTGCACAGAAATTTAGCATGGATATCTGGCTAGCTGTATGCAAAATATGGTCCAAGTATTTGTTATAGTTTTTGTGTAATAATCTTTTTATGTTGGGATGTCAAATTCCAATCGCGAACTTAAAACGAGTTTTTCTCGAAGCTGAATTTTTTGAAATGTGTCACTCTCTGAGTAAATGAGCGATATGTGTTTTGTCCATTCCAATCCCTCAATATTATCCAACCATCGCCAAACTCAATATGTTTCTTCCTCGTTACCAGCAAAAATACTCATTACAAATTGGCCTACTTTCTCATTATTTTAACACGGGCATGTCATAGGGATATTTGAATATCAGGTTTCTTTTTGGAATACACCTAATATAAATAAGCCGCTGCAAATATACCCAATTACTAAGCAATTTGCCATATCTGACCGTGAAATTTTCGACAAACGGACACTGTTCCAATATTATTGAACACTACGAGTGCTATATACAAATTTTCAAAAGGAAACTTTGTGAGTTTATTGAATTGAAGATCTATCGTCCAAAAAAGTGCACTTGTACCATACATATGCTTAGAAATGCACACGATTTTGTGTATTTAGGGTATTTCGAAAATAGTTCATTGTAGATATATACCGGTAAAAAACAACTAATAATAAGTAGAAATTCAAATTTGCATGCAAACAAATTTATGACTGCCAAAAGTATTCAAATTTAATTATGCACCAGCAGCAAAATTAATATTTCAAAAACAAAAAAAAAAAAACTAGGCTAGGGCTCCACATAATTTGCAGTAATGCTGAGAATTTCTCTATCATGATTGAGACAAATTTTAGCATGGGAGGAAAATGTTGTATTCTACACAAAACCTATTATATATTACGCAGTAGGACCGTTAGACGCCCAGGAGACACATTATTGCAATTTGCATCAGGGGAAAGGTCAGTAGTTCTTTTTCCATATGTAGGCTTCTTTGCTGGTATTTGCCATCCAGGAAGTACACTTCAAACAAATAACTGGATATATGTATTAGGCTGTAACTCTGTTATCTGACCATGTACACTAACACAATTTGCATCAATAGAAAGGTCAACAGTTGCTTTACCCAGTATAGCTTACTTACCCGGAATGTATCTTCCAGAAGTAAAGATTTAAGCTGTACATTTTCACAATTTTCACACAAAAGTTGTGGTCTATTTAACCCTCTAAATATTATCTGGTCACTATATTTCCTCTGCTTCGGACTCATAATTTTATTGTAGTCTAGAAAATTTTGAACATAATTCAGTATAAAATTTTGACTTCATAAATTGTTTCTACCGATTTCTTCATGTGAATATTTTTTGGAACTCTAAGCATCGATTTTCATCAAATCCCATGACCCTAATACAAATTGTTTGCACAATATTTGTTGACAATCGCCACTTACGACCTTTATTTATAATTATAAATAGTTTTTTGGAAAAGTTTACCACATCTGACAAAGGATTTGTGTAAATTCTTAGGGTGGTTCTATCCTTGTGAACCATTAAAACATCCTAATATTTTGCATTTTTTCATAAAGCGAGTATATATGTATATATATAACGGAGTGTACATGCGTGAAATCGGCCGAAAAAATATATGGGAACCCTACATGCCAAACTATTCATCTTAATAATCTGAAACTCTTAAAATAGGGTGGTAACGTTATATGAGGGCTATATAAAAACGTGGGCCGATATAGATTCAGAAGTTTACTCTGAAAAAAAAATATAGATGGGAATTGCTGGAATTGCTACAACGAAGAAAGATTTTAAAATAACTTAACAAATTTTGAATTTATTCCGTCCTAAATACCTAAATATAGATGGCGCCTGTGTGGGTGGTAACGTTCGTATTCGTACACCTAGAAGCACTATATATTTGGGGTATTCAAGGATTTTTAAGCAAAATACCACTAGTTTTTGTGCTTTTCGTCTTTTGCCATATTTTTATTAAAAAGTGAGAATGAATAAAATGTCGGACGAACATTCTAAATGCTTATGAAAAATGTGATAGATATTATTAACTATGGCAATTTATTCCCGAGTTTTGGACTAAAATATCAAATAGCAGTCCTTCAGCAACAATATTCGAGGTCTCATATGAAAATAAATGTTGCAGCGTTTGGAAATGCAACGAAACGGATTACGAGCTGAGGTAACGTAAAGATATTTTAGGTTTCTACGTCGTAAAAATAGAGAGTTCCGTTTTATGTTTGGACTAAAATGTATAGAAGATTCCGTATTCGAAAATCATTTTATGTCGAAAACTGTGAGAAGATATGAGGAAAATTTGACCTATACAAGTCTTTTTACTTCATGCGTACGACTGAAATTGTACGTTTACTATGAACGACGGTTATGGCTAACAAAAATTCAAAACAATGGATTTTTACTTTTAGAAAATACAATTTCTTTACCGAACGTACCAAAATGTCTACATAAATCCAGGAATTTTTAAAACTGTATTCTAAAATTACAATAATTTTTGGACCAAATATATAACGAAACTTGAGAATTTTACGACGTAGAAACCAAAAATGTCTTTAAGTTGAATTAGCTAGAATTAGGTTTCCTGGCATTTTTATACCCTACACCACAATGTGGGGAGGGTATTATGAGTTGGTTTTGGCCAAAAAGTTTGTAACGCATCGAAATAATGGTCGTATACCAAAATTAATGTCTCGACGAGCTGAGTTGATCTGGCTATGTGTGTCCGTCTGTCCATCTAAACCTTGTAATCACGCTACAGGTCGCAATTTTGATCGGATCGTCACGATTTTGAGGGTTAAAGGGGATTTGAGATAAAAAAAGCCTATTGATTTTGGTGATGGTCGGATAATATTTAGGGGTCGTTATGGGTAAAAAAACTTATTTATATAAAAAGAAAACGTTTTTTTCCAAAGCGAATATCTCAGCTTCTATAAGGGGCATACCAAAAGCAAAACCTGACAATAAAAGTAGAAAATATCACTTTTCTAATGATGTACAGGTCGCAATTTGGATCGGATCGTCTCGAAATTTCGAGGGTTAAAAGAGGTCTCACAGAGGAAGAAGCCTATTGATTTTAGAGATGGTCGGATAATATTTAGGAGTCGGAATGAGCAAACAATTTATTTGGAGAAAAGTCAACATTTTATTCCAGAGCAAATGTCTCAGCGTCTGTAAGAAGTATATAAAAAGCAAAACCTGGCAAGCAAAGTAGAAAATATCACATTACAACGACGTAACGTAGGTTGTCGTAGGTGGTCAAACAACGAAGATATGGCAATAGTCGCTAATAGAACCAAACTTTTCATTTTTGCGATTTTTATAATAATGACGAACATCACACCTTTGGTTGGGGACCAACTAAAAGCAAAGCCAGACTAAGAAAGTAGAAAATCCCATCTTTAAAATTATGCAAATTATGTTGGCGTATGTGGTCAAATAATAGAGATATCGCAATAGTCGGTAATACATCCATTTTTCCACTTTTTCTGCAAACACACTACAGCACGATGGGGCCAATGGCAAGTTTTTGAGGCAAAAAGTAATTTCTTCAAGTCAGTGATTGGAATCAAATAATAACGGAATTATATTCTTAGCACTTTCAAACCTCCAAAACCAAAAAATTACAATCTGGCAACGGCCCCCGGCCAAGTGCCAAAGATGTCATAATTGTCATTCCGTTTATTTCTGACATTCAGTCGTAATTAAACAACTTAAGTATTTTGGGGCCAAAACTTGATCTGTTGATATTATATATTTTTTAAAAATGGAAAATACGGGTAATAGTATGTAAAATAAGATTATTATTAAAAATGTAAATGTAATATTAGATGTGGTCAATAATTTGTTGTGTCAGTAAGTGATGTTTTTTGGTGTAGTCTGTGGTATCGTCCATGTCTTCTTTGGAGTAGAACTTTAGATGTGTCGGGGTGTATTCTCGTAAAAATAGGTATCAGGTAAAAGGTGACAATGCCGACTAACAGATTTTGAAAAGAAATCAGATTTCGTAAAACTTAAAAATTTGGATATTTTTAATTTTTGTTTGGAAAATCAGCGAAAACCTAAACACGTTATAGGCTGGATTTCTGCGAAATTAAATCGAGGTGTCAAAGACAACTTCGTGACGGGAGTTAAAAAAATAAGTTTATAACATTTGTGCACGCCTTAACCAAAAATAGATAAAAATTGGAGCTAAAAAATCATGTATTACAATTTGAAAGCTTATTGTTAGCTAGCGACACAGTATTTACGCTAGAACAAGGTAATGATACAAAGAAGAGAGGGCGCCCTAATGTGGATTATAGTGAAGGAAGAAAAATTGCTTCGGAAGTCTCCTATGTACACGGCAACAATACCAAGCTTTTTATTCATGCGGCCTCTGTTTCAGCCAATTTGTCAAAAGAAAAATATACAAACTATGTTCTCAAGGAAGTTCGGTATCAACCAACTAAAATGAGAAAACAATTAACTTCGATATGATGTCTCAATAATGTTTTCTAGATTCCGTCAGACACTTTAAATTTCATCACAATTGGACATATATAACATGATTGCTGCACGAAATACCTTAAATCAGGTGAAAATATATATAGGATCTATATCCATACTTGCAATACTTTTTTCTATACCCAATTCCGTCACACATTTTAAATTTCATCGAAATTGGACAGAATTTGAGTGTTTGTTGCACCAAATATGTACCTCAAATCGGGCAAAAATATATGTGGGAGCTATATCCAAATCTGAACCGATTTCAATATAATTTGACAAACATATTTCTAGACCGAATCCTGTCACACGTTTCAAATTGCATCGAAATTGGACAGAAATGGCGTGTTTTTTGCACCAAATACTTCAAATCGGGCGAAAATGTATATGGGAGCTATATCCAAATCGGAACCGATTTCATAATAACTTGGCAAACTTATTTCCAGTCCGAATTCCAATATTCCAAATATCATCATAAGTGGACAGAATTTTCGTGTTTGGTCCATCAATTACTCGAAATCGGGCGAACATATGTAAAAATGAGAGCTATATCTATATATGAACCGATATCAACCAAATTTAGCAGATTAGTTTCTAGGCCGATTATAAACATCTGCACGAAATTTTGAAGGTCTTGCTTGCTCCTGTGATTTTTTGCCTCAAAACCCTGTCATCGGCCCCATCGCGTACAGGTCGGAATTTTGATCGGATCATCACGAAATTTTCTCATAGAGATAGAAGCATATTGATGTTGGTGATATCGATAGTAGTCAAATATAAAATTAAATATTAATTAGTTTGGTTCAGTTCGCCTTAAGTCATTTGGTATAAAAGCCACATAGTTGACAACTTTCGTATCTCCCTAAAAGAAATGTTTGTGAAAAGATTATGCACAGAGGAAGTGGTGTAGGGTATCACATAGTCGGACCCGTACCGACTTTTGCCTTTTCTCACTTGTTAAACGCAAACAACATTTATTTTCATATGATACCTCGAATACACATAGCTGCAGAGGGACTGATATTTTCATCCAAAATTCGGGAAAAAACTGCCATAAATAATCATATCTATTAAATTTTTCTAAAACATTTCAAATGTTCGTCCGACTTTTTATTCATGCAATTTTTTAATAAAACAAGTAAAAAGGTATCAGTCGGCTTTGCCGACAGAGATATACCCTCAGCCTGTGCAAATTTAAAACTTATGTATTTAATGGGTTTAAAAATTTTGGTCGTATGAACCGACAAAAATGTTGATTAGGATTAAAGTTCAAAAATTTTGGGGAAAACGTACTTAAAGGAATGGACCGACATAGACCATGGGGATGCCGTAGGGGGTTTTTACACCCTTCGAGCTGTTTTCTCAAGAAGTATGGACTTGCCCCTGAAACAATTTTTACCATCGTAATTGAGGCAGCGAATGTAAGTTGCTTCAACAAAAATCAAAGCGATTCAATAGCAGGTCTTAAAGTGAACTTATCCAAAATTTTGTGTAGGAGGTACGGGATGGAGTGGACAAATATAGTCCATATATTTGAACATGATCTATATCTGGTAGATATTATGAGAATGTGTAAAGTATGGACCAAATCGGTCACTCCCATCAAGAGTTATCGCGCGCACAATTTTACCGAATATTTTTGAACTTTTGTGGGGTAGGTACCTGAAGGAGTGGACCGATATGGCTTATCTACGAACTTAAAGTAAGTTTGGAAACAATATTACGAAGGCCAAATCTTGGTCGGAATCGGTATTTCCGTTCGAGAATTATCTTGCGCTTCCACCCATAAACATGGTGTCATAGGGTTTGTTTTTCAACTTTCAGGCTATTTTTTCAGGAAGTATGGACTTGCCCTTGAGGAAACTTGTACCTTCGTATAGGGAACAGTGAATACAAGATGTTACAACAAAAACCAAGGCGATTTGAGAGCAGGTCCTAAACTGAACTTTTTCGAAATTTTGTGTGGGAGGTTCTCGAAGGAGTTTATCGATTGAGTCCATATTGGAAGCTCATCTAAGTCTGGTAGAAATTTCATAATGTGCAAAGTATGGACCAAATCGGTTACTCTCTTCAAAAGTTATCGTACGCACAAATTTTTCGAACATTTTCGAACTTTTGTGGGGGAGGTACCGGAAGGAGTGGGCCGATATAATCCATCTTTGAACTTGAACTAAGTTTGGACAAAATATTACGAAAGCCAAATTTTAGACCGAATCGGCAGATCCGTTCGAGAGTTATCTTGCGCTCCAACCACTACACACGGTGTCATAGGGTTTTTTTTAACTTTCAGGCTATTTTCTCAGGAAGTATGGACTTGCCCCTAATGAAACTTGTAGCGTCGTATAGAGGACGGCGAATACAACTTGCGTAATGAAAAATCAAAGCGATTCGAGACCAGGTCCTAAACTGAACTTTTCCGAAATTTTGTGTGGGAGGTACCCGAAGGAGTGGACCGATTGAGTCCATATTGGAACCTCATCTAAGTTTGGTAGAAATTACACGATGTGCAAAGTATGGACCAAATCGGTTATTCCCTACAAGAGTTATCGTGTGCACAAGTTTTGCGAAAATTTTTGAACATTTGTGGGGGAGGTACCTGAAGGAGTGGACCTATATGGCCCATCTTCGAACTTAAATCGAATCTGGACAAAATATTTCGATACCCAAAATTTGAACCGAATTGATTGATCCGTTCGAGAGTTATCGTGCGCACCAGCCAGCCAGACGGACAGACAGACAGACAGACAGACGGACGGACATTGCTAGATCTACTCAAAATTGTCTGAAACGGATATCGTACAAACATACTTGGGGTCTAAAACCATTATTTCGATGAGGCACATTTTTGGTCGTATCAAAGTGTAAATACCCTCTTTAGCCTAAAGGCTGAGGGTATAAATATCGTTATTTTTACATTTTTCTAAAGCATAGGCTTCCAAAAAATGAAAAGAACAAAAATTAGTGATATTTTTCTTGAAAAATCCTTAAATAAAACAAATATATAGTGCTTCTAGGTGTACGATTACGAACTTTGCCACCAACACAGGTGCCATCTATACCTAAATGACGGAATAAATTCAAAATTTGTTTTGTTATTTTTAAATCTTTCTTCGTATAGTAACTTCCATCAACAGTTTCATATTTGCATACAAAATACGGATTTAATAACGATTTTATTCATTATTGAGGGGTGTACAAATATGAACTTTGCATACTGTATATATCATATAGGCTCTCAAATGATTATTTCAATACGTTAATAGTGCAGCCATGTTCGATAACCATATAAAATTGTATCCAAAAATATTTTTCGTGTGTCTATGTACATAAATGAGTAAATAATGCATACGAATGTACATACATAGTATGTACTCTTCCTCGAAACATAAAATAGAATAAATGAGAATGAAGACCCTCACAAAGGGACCAACCGACGTTTGTTTCGTACATACAGTATGGCCCAAACATACAACCCTCCCTGCCAGTTTGTGCTAATACTTTTGGTCGTTGTTATTGCTGTTGTTAAATTAACGCTTTCAGCGTTGTTTATCACGAATATATTCAAATGAAATCTTTTCAACGGAAGAAGACAACAGACATGTTGTTTTCAAAAAAATTTCTTTAGACTAGAGTTTCGGAAAAAGCAACAATAACTATACATAAAGTCGAGGTACACGAGAGCAGAGTAGCAACAGCGGCAGAGTAACGTTCGTTATCAAAAGAAACAATAACGATGACGGTCAAAACAAACAACATCTTCATGTTGTAAGGCAATAACTGTTGAAAGCGAAAAAAACTATGTACAAACAAAAACAAAACCAAATTGAAAATAATAACAACAAAGTCCCGACAAAGCTATTCATTGTCACCTAGGTTCTAGGATACATTAACACATACACACAATTGCTCATACATATGGACTTATCTATGTAAATATTTTTGGGGGATGCCGGATATTTTTACAGAAGAAATTCACTGTTCGTCCTCTATTTAAATCAGACAAGAGCAACAAAAAATACGCAGATATGAGCCGAATAACTAATTACAGAGTAATGTAAACTAGCGATGGACGCGTGCCTAAAAAATTATGCACGAACATGCACGAACACGGAACAAATTTTTTATGCACATTCACGCACAAACACGGCGTTTTTCAAGAAGGCACGAACACGCACACTCACGTACGAAATTACAAAAAAAGAGATATTCATATAGTTGTACAATTATTTGTTCAAAAAATATGCATATATACTTCTAAAATATACATATTGCAGAATTACTTATAAACTTATATTTACATATTCTTATTGAAAAACATTATTTCCAGATGTGGAAAAAAATCTCTCGCTAGTTGCTGAGCTGACGGGTATAGCCAAAATTTCCCTGGCTAATTTTCTTCTAATAAAAAAATCATCTCCTTAAATGGCGAAAATAAAAACATACGTATAGGATGTGCCATTGCTGATACAAAGCGTTTAAGCAATGTAAACAATCATTGCTTTCAAATCTTTAATTTTAGCATTCAAATCTTTCAAGAATTGAGAGTCAATGGTATCAATTGAGCAAACTTTCAAAAGTTTTGCAGATAAACGGCAAAAAAATAAGAAAAATACTCTTAATCTCATTCTGGACTTGGTATATGCTCTCAAGCATAATATATGTATGTTGAATTCCAACGTGTTCTTATATCTTGTTTTAACGTTTTAGACAATTTGTTGTTTAGCTCCGAGTCTTTAAAATGACTTGCAAGCTTTTTTGAGCAGTCAATCAGTTTTCCCAATTCGGGAAGAGGATGCTTTTCAACAACGTCATCCATAACTAAGTTGGAACCATTGTCGGTTACAAATACAGAATTTCATAACTTGTCTTCAATATCAAATTTAGCAAGATAAACAACTGATTTTCAAAGACAGTATATTGCGTTAACCCACTGAGTTGTTTTTGTATTTGCTTCTCTCTCATGAACAAAAAAAAATGTCAAACAAACATCATCTTTTTGTTCTGGCCTCTCCATAACAAAACGGCAAAAAGTACCAGACTACAAAAACGAAGCAAATAATTTTAGGAAAACTACAGTTGGTGAATTTTTTGGTCGGTTTTATATTCTTTTTCGATTTTTGTGTTTAGTGTGGTTTCTTGCTCGACTTCTAAAGGGTGCCCAAAAATTTAGAACGATCGTGGCACATAGTGCAGATCGTGTTTCGTCGTGTCGTGCAAAATCGTGCCTTGAAAAAAGCACGATCACGCATGGCCAAAAATGTATTCCGGTACAACACGCACAAACACGGCGATTTTCGAGAAGGCACGAACACGCACTACTCACGGCACGACACGCGCCCACCTCTAATGTAAACAAGTTACTTTCTGCACACAAGCCTACTGGTAGGGCTTATTTCTTTAATATTTATTTATAGTTATTTCTATAAAATTGTTCAAGCCAAAACTAGTTATTTTTTCTCATTACCAAGTAATCAGTTATGGTGGCTCAGAGTGTGTGTGTGTGCCCGTCTTCAAAACTAAGAGATGTGATGCTCGTCTTCGGCAAATATATTTGTTGTTAGCAAAATTTACGACACATCGCTGATATACACGTACATAAGTGTTTACATAACACCTAATGTTCGTGAGTGTGGTCCCGGACCACTGGTCCGGTGTGTAGTGCGTTTAGCTAAAAAAAGAAAATCGCATTTTCAATACCAGTAGCCGTAGCAAAGTCAAAATGTTGATGGAATTGAACATAAATTCCTCTCAACAGTTCTGTGAATACACTTTCATACGGGCAAAATGTGCCTCATCGAAATAATGGTTTTAGACCCCAAGAATGTTTGGACGAATCCGTTTCAGACAATTGGGAGTCCGTCTGTCTGTCTATCTGCACCGCACGATAACTCTCGAATTAGGTCAAGAATTTGGCATTCCTAATATTTTGTCCAAATTCAGTTTAAGTTGGATGATGGTTCATATCGATCCACTCCTTCGGGTGCTCCCGAATCGCTTTGATTCTTTTTGCAAAAACTTAGATTTGATCCAAACTTTGGATCTTCCAATATTTTATCCAAATTTAATTTAACTTCGAAAATATTCCATATCGGTTTTCTTCTTGGGGTACCTCCCCCACAAAAGTTAAACCTTTTTGTTTAAGTGCAATTTAGGATCTTTTCGAAGATCCTTTGGAAATTTATACCGTTTCTACTCCTTGTGGTCCTGTTTACAGTGATATCATGTTTTTCGTAGGCAAGTCCATACTTCATAAGTAAAAAAAAGCGTTAAGTTCGGCCGGGCCGAACTTTTTATATCCTCCCCCATGAAATACTCGTATTGTGAACGTATATGGAATAATTAATTTTCACAATTTGATGGGGAGAATTTTTTGAGCATTGGGAACCCAAATACCTAATATTTGCTAATTCGGACAGGTAATATCGGGCTATACCAAAATAGAAAAAAATATGTTTTGTTGTTGTTTTCTCAGCCATCTAATAAAAAATAGATGCAATTTTTGCGATTCAATATTTAAAATCAATTTTAATCAATGATTGTACTCTTCGATTTTCTTGAATTTTTTTTGTGTTAAACTACAATTAATTACAAAAATTTTAAGTCCTATTTAATAGTGGGATCCAAATAATTACTATTTTTATACCCCCAGCCTTTAGGCTACACTTTCATACGACCAAAAATGTGCCTTATCGAAATAACGGTTTCAGACCCCAAGTATGTTTGGATGAAATTTGTTTCACATAATTTGCTGTCGATTTAGCCATGCCCGTCCGTCTGTCTGTCTGTCCATCTGGCTGGCTGGTGTGCACGATAACTCTCGAACGGATCAACCGATCCGAACCAAATTGTGGGTATCATAATATTTTGCCACCGTGGTGCAATGGTATGCACACCCGCCTTGAACTGTTTGATGGGTGTTTATCAAAGTCGATTGTTGTTCCGTCGGGTGTTCCACAGGGAAGTCACCTTGGACCGGTTCTCTTTCTTTTGGTTATAAACGATTTGCCAAGTTCAATAACGCACTCCAATTTGCTAATGTACGCTGATGATGTTAAGTTGTTCATTACTCACAATTCTGTGAAGCAAGTTGATTTACTTCAAACTGATTTAAATAACCTTTTTCAATGGTGTAAAATTAATTGTATGGATTTAAATTTGAATAAATGTAAACATATGTGTTTTTCTAGATCATCTTCTTTGATAAGGCAATTCAATATAAATAACTTTGTTTTATCATCTGTAGAATTATTTGTTGATCTTGGCCTTTTGATGGATCCAAAATTAAACTTTAATAATCATGTAATTTCTGTGGTAAATAAAGCCTATGGAGTCTTAGGATTTATAAAAAGATCGGCCAAACAGTTTTCTGATCCATATATAACAAAGCAATTATTCACATCCCTTGTTAGACCTGTATTTGAATATGGTTTTTTCGTATGGGATCCGCAATATGCAATCTATTCCGATAAAATCGAATCAGTGCAAAAGCAATTTCTGCTTTTTGCATTGAGGGGTTTACATTGGAGTAGTAATTTTGAATTGCCTTCATACTCTAGCAGGCTAAAGTTAATTCGATTATAATATAATAATTGTTCCACAAACATCCTATACGGGACAAGGGAGACCTCTCCTATATCAATGAGTGCACCCCGATTTATATTATTCAGTGATATGTGACCTACAGTTTATCGCCGAGTCCGAACGGCGTGTCCTAAGACACCACTTGTAGAGAAGTTTTACATGGCTGAAATACTCAGGAAATGTCGCCAACATTACTGAGGGGTATTTTGCCAATGTTTAAAATTTTGATGTTTGACTGGCCGGGGAATCGAACCCACGACCTTCAGCGTGCAAGGCGGGTGTGCATACCATTGCACCACGTTGGCACCCAAAGTTAATTCGATTGCCTACATTAAAAAGTAGACGTATTATGTTTAATACTATGTTAGTTTTAAAAGTATTGAATGGTAGTGTGCCGTCTGATTTCTTAATACCGTCTATTAGAATAAATGCTCCTTTTAGGTGTAGTAGATATTATCAATTCTTATATATAGATTTTCACCGAATCAATTATTCGATGGGTGAACCACTTAATTTTTTATTTTTTGATTTTAATTCCACGTACTATAATGTGGAATTCTGCATGAGTTTGGAAGTTATAAAATCTAATATAATTTTATCTTTAAATAACTAGTAATTTGTATGGTTCAATATATAACTGGCCGATGAAGTAGATTCTGTAGCTGGTTTTCGAATTTCCTTCGTATACGCCACCATGATGCGGATCATGGTGTGTACGCGATCCCCACGAAAGGGGAGGTCGCCCCCTCGGTCGGCAGGGGTGGGAAAGTGAGGTGTGGGAACGTTCGAAAAAAGAGCTCCTCTCGGCTTATTTGATTTTTTTTCAGTACGTTGCACTGTGGGCGAAATTCAAATATAGCGTAAAAAATAAATAACTCCCAAACTAATTGAGGTAAGCGGCTATAATTTGGAAAAGATGTTACTTATATGTATAAGTATGATTACACTGAGTATGATGAATATAGCTCACCGTTAAAGCATATCGTCCTCGTAACGGTACCTCCGCATATAAGGTATTTTTGGTATGTTGACCACATTTCACTTTAAATTTTGCTGTATTTCGGTATTTAGGGTCTTCAGGGAGTATATACAATTATTTTCAACTATGGGGTCCATAGGTCTACGTTTTGGTATAGTCCCGATAGTTTACTTATTTTGAAGTTATTCTTCAAATTGTACATTGGTATTTCGGGTTCTAAGTACACACAAAACCTCCGTATCAAATATATTCGACGTAGATCCACGTTTTGATATAGTGCCCATGTACAGGTATCTCCCGATTTCCAGAATTAAGAAGGTTTTAGCAACATTTTCCAACTGAAATGGGTGTTTAGTTCGATTGTTACAAACAGAAAAACATAGTTAAAATCTGGAGGAACCACTCTATGGGAGCTATATCAAAACGTGGACCGATATAACCCATTTTCCATATCAAACATCCTTGGAGTAAAGAAGCTTATCTTATATTGTGACCTATATTTTGATTTCAACATACAGACGGACGGACATCGTTATATCCACATATTATAAACAGAATAACAAATATAAATATACCCTCTATCTTCTATCTTATGGTAAATGGTATAAAAATGTTTAAATAATACCAAAAAATTATGGATCTCCCCTTACAACAGACAACTGAATGACAGTCTGTCAATACTGCCAAAACAGACCTCATATCTCATACATACATACCTACATGTATGTACGTATTTACATTTTGCCTTTCTACTACCCAGTTGTTCGGGTAACTAGGGAATAACTAGCAATTTTGCTGGCTACTGGTAAACACAACTAGTTACCACCCAATCTACTCGCAATGCTATAGACTGGTGAATTTAACATGGGGATGTCATAGGAAGGGGTCTATTGTCCCCTCACTGCATTACCAGTAACCACCCAATTCGATAGTCGTGTGAGAGGCAATCGTCTCTTCATTGCATTACCAGTAACCAGTCAATGCGGTACTCAGAAATGATAGCCAAAAATACTAGTAACTTGAAGTCATTTATTTTATTACATGGAGTGCAAGTATTTTACAAAGGACAATATAATCTTGTATACATATATATCTTGATGCTTGATACTGCAACCAGTGTATGACTACTTGATACAGCGACTTATGTTTATTTGGTCTCGAAATGTTTTTCTCGTGGGACCTTCAGATCATTCAAATTTTCCTGGAATAAAATGTATAGAAGTTTAATGAAATGGCGCGATAATGAATTGTGTCAAGATATGTGTCAATACTTACCACATATATATTATAAATATTCTTCTTAAATTAATCATTCCTTCTATGATATAGCTCATACCACGTTCTTTTAATTTTTTCACAACAAACGCATGAATAATTTTTTTAATTATGACTAAACAAAATGACAGAATATTTTTTTTTATTTTGTTAAAAAAAGAAATAATGTTGACAAGAGATTACAAGAGAGAAACATTGTCGATTACACTATCCATCGGTAGTCTATAAAATAGTCAATATATTACATGCCGCATTACCTGTAATTAGTTAATTGACCTGATAGGCAGGCAGGGAAGCCCATTTCCAGTGGCAAAAGCAGGCTATAGGCTATTTTGTGTGCCATTTTTGGGTGTAAAAAAACTAGGATCAATGAGTAACTAGTTACATGCCTATGTCAAAGTAGACAATTGCTTTTTATTGAACAACTGGGTATTTTCTCCTCATCCTGTTGTATGGCTATATCAAACAATAGAATGTCAAAAGAAGAAACAATTCTATATGCCGACTTGAGTGTAACATCAAAATTATTCAATTTTTGATTATATTCCTGGCGTGTGTTGATTGTTGGTTGGTTGGTGATAGCATTCGTATTTTCCATAATGAATAAAGATGAAAACAGAACACAATAACGAGGCTATGTTCTCTGTATTAAATAGGAATAAAAGCAAACAAGCAAGCGATGTCATAGAAATGTTGTGTCAATTGACTTTATGCACGTGTTTCCTTTGATTTGCTTGTATAGGCATTCATCTGTGGTGTCCTTTTATGAGTATGGCCTCCTACAGTCAGTATCTGAATAAAATATATGATTATACAATGCGTTTGAGGGAATTGTCTAGATTCATGTTGTTGTTGAATTATTGCCAAGTTGCCGCACAGAATATAATAACAAAGAATATGTTTATGTAAGCTTTCGGGTTCATAACAATAGCTCTATCTGGATTTATTTGACTTACATATATAAATTGTAGCATATTTTACTTTAAATAAATCGATATTATAATAAACAACTCGCTTAAAACATTTTATTAGTTTTCTTCACAGAGCGAGTGAGAAGTTCTGTTAGACCGAATTTTGAAAAGATGAGTCTTTTGTCAGCAGGCAGGTCAAATTTGAAAATGAGCTGTACGGGTCTTCGTTTTGGTATAACCACCATATATCGGTACCGTTCGATTTCATATATTTTGACGTTTTTAGCTTCCTTTTTATACCCTCAGCATTTGTGCTAACGAGCAAAATGTGACTCATCAAAATAGTGGTCTTAGACCCCAAGTATGTGTAGACGAAATTCGTTTCAGACAATTTGGAGCCGATTTGACAATGCCCGTCCGTCTGTCTGGCTGGCTTGAGCGCACGAAAACTGTCGAACGGATTAAACGATTTGGTTCAAAACTTGGTTTTCGTAATAGTTTGTCCAAACTTAGTTTGAATTCGAGGATGAGCTATGTATAACGGTCTACTCCCTCAGGTACCTCCCCAACAAAAGTAAAACAATTTTCGGAAAAATTGTGCGCATGAAAACTCTTGTAACCAATTTGTTCCATACTCTGCACATCATGAAATTTCCCCCACACACAGATGAGGTTCCAATATGGACTCATCGGTCCACTCCTTAGGGTACATCCCGAACAAAATTTCGGAGAAGTACAGTTTAAGACCTCTCCTCGAACCTTTTGATTTTTGTTGTAGCAACTTGTATTCGCTGCTACATACTGGTTGAGAAAAAGGACCGAAAACAAAGTGTAGTGGCTGGAGCGCACGGCAACTCTCAACTAATCAGCCGATTCGTCCGAAAAGTTAGCCTTCGTAAGTTCGAATATGTGTAATATTGATCCACTTCTTCGCGTACTTCCCTACAAAAGTTCAAAATTTTTGGGCTAAAATGGTATGCGCGGTAACTCTCGATGACAGTAACACGTTTGGTCCATACTTTGCATATCGTAAAATTTCTAACAGACGTAGATCAGGTTCAAATATGGTCTATAATGACCCAAAACCTCCAAACAAGCCTGCCGGCACCAACTAAAATTTTGCCCATTAGGGCGAAGATCATTTTTATACCCTCAGCATTTATGCTAACGAGGGTATATGGCGAATAACAAAATTCCTTTACAATTCCATTTGAAAAAAATTAAAAATTTTTTTTACGAGCACATCTACGATTTTTGGTACAGAGGTAAAGGAAAAAAATCCGGTTTCAAATCTGCTCGCGTTCACGAAATTGGCCAATGCGCGCAAAAGTTATAGCGGTTTTTATTCTCATATAAAGAAAAAATATTTAAAAATATCTTTTTTGTTGTTATGAGAAAATGTATGCATAAATCGTTAACAGCAGTCCATATCTATTCGTAGATGTTTAAATAGTTATTAAATTTATTATTATTTTCGCGGAAAGTCAACAAATAATAAAAAAATTTTGAATTAAATCCAAATTATCCTGTCCCAGAATCCGTACAAACCCTCAAAAAATAAATGAAAGAATATATGCGGAATCTAGACAATGCGTAGAAAAATATGATACCATATTTATAGAGATTGGGTACGTAAATTGCATATTATAGCAACAACAAAAGAGAAAAAAAAAAATAGGTTTTTTAAAAAAAATCAAATATTGGCCTTTAGACTCCAATTACTAGGATGCTGTAAGGAGCACACTCATGAGATATGCATTAAACGACGTAGAATCACGAGTTTTATAATCCTAATGTGAGTTTTGAATATTATCTTGTTGCGCGTCCGAATTATTAAAACAATTCAAAAAACCCCGAAATTCCGGCTTCAAAATGTCAGCATCAATTTTAGGTGGATGCAGTGGATATATCGAAAAATGATACACTAGTATCATATTGCCCATGAAGTATTATTTGAGTCTTTCTTTGGGCATATGTCTATAAAATGTAAGGTTAAGCCTTAAATCGGAAGGGAGCATAAAAAAACTTGTTGGCTTCAACCCATGTTTACCTATTTTTCTACATTGATGGCAACACAGCTTCCACGTAAATTAATTTTAATGGTCGACCTTATGGGATTCCTTCCAAAATACTTCAGTTTAAAGAATGTATATCATACTATATAGAATATATTAACAGTTCGCGAATTCTGAAAGGGTAAAACTCGGATTCATCGATTGTAAAAAATTTTTGTTTTTCGCCATATACACTTTCACACCGGCAAATTTTGGCTTTCGTAATATTTTGCCCAAACTTAGTTTAAGTTCGAAGATGGGCTATATCGGACCACTCCTTCCGGCACCTCCCCCACAAAAGTTCGAAAATGTTCGGAACATTTGTGCGCACGATAACTCTTGAAGGTATTAACCGATTTGGTCCATACTTTGCGCATCGTAAAATGTGTACCAGGCTTAAATAAGGTTTCAATATGGACTCAATCGGTCCACTCCATCGGGTACCTCCCACACAAAATTTCGGAAAAGTTCAGTTTAGGACCATCTCTCGAATCGCTTTGATTTTTTTTAGCATATTTTATTCGCTGCCCTACATACGACGGTACAAGTTTCATCAGGGGCAAGTCCATACTTCCTGAGAAAATAGCCTGAAAGTTGCAAAAATCCCCTATGACACCGTGTGAGGTGGTTGGAGCGCAAGATAACTCTCGAACGGATCTGCCGATTCAGTCCAAAATCTGGCCTTAGTAATATTTTGTCCAAACATAGTTTAAGTTCGAAGATAAGCCATATCGGTCCACTACTTTAGGTACCTCCCCCACAAAAGTTCAAAAATGTTCGGAAAATTTGTTCGTACGGTAACTCTTGAAGGGAGTGGCCGAATTGGTCCATACTTTACACATCCTAATATATTTACTAGATATAGATCAGGTTCAAATATGGACTATATTTGTCCACTCCATCCGGTATCTCCCACACAAAATTTCGGATAAGTTCACTTTAAGACCTGCTATCGAATCACTTTGATTTTTGTTGAAGCAACTGGCATTCGCTGCCTCAATTACGATGGTAAAAGTTTTTCAGGGACAAGTCCATATTTCTTGAGCAAACATCCCGAAGGGTGGAAAACCCCTATGGCACCATATGTAGTGGCTGGAGATCCACTTCCATAATGGTCAGTGTAGATCCATTCCTTTTAGTATCTTCTCCGCAAAACTTTTGATTTTTAATCCTAATAAACGTTTTTGTCGGTTCAAACGCCCACAATTTTTAAAAACTCCTAAATACATACGTTTTTGGGAAAAATTGTTTCAATATACACAGCTGAGGGTATAACTCTGTCGGCAATGCCGACTGATACCGTTTTACTTGTTAATATTAATTTTAATTAATTTCTCGTTAGAGTCGAGTTTAATAACCAATGATTTGTGCAAGTGAAAAAGATTTTTTGAAATGTCCACTTTGTTCCATTTGATCCAAAAACCTTATGTGGGTGAATACATATTGTGAAAAGACTGGTTTCTGTGTCCTGACGCATTTAGGGTTAAAAATATTGAAAACAATTTAAATTCTTAGGAACGGAATAAGTAAAACAAAATGTCCTTTAACGAGGTTCTAAAACAAAGAAATATTCTACATATTTATATGAAAAAAATTGGTCGCAAGGTGGAAATACTCATTTCCATGGCGTGTCCCCAATCGTTTTGTGCTCAAAAAGCAGAGATATTCATTAACATTTCAAAATATTTTATATAAATGAAGCACATCGACTTATTCAAGAAAAATGAACAATGTCTATTTTTATTTCATAAATATAATTTTATTTGTTTTTTAAATTATGATTTTGAGACATTTTAGTCGTGTCCCATGTTTTTTTGTCATTCCCGTGGGCCAATGTGTTTATTGAGAAAAAATGCCTTTAACCGGTTTTTTGTTCATATGTAATATGTTAATGACATGACAATTCCCGTTAGATTTAGGGATAATCAACAGAAGTGAAAAATGTAGTCAATGTAGATTGAAGCGTTTAGTGTTTTTTGTGCATGTTCCTGAAATTTAGTCATTCCCGTGGTAAGTATTTTTTCCGTTATTTTTTAAAAAATCCTTAAAATCCATAAATATACTGGCCCAGCGCTAATTAATGCATAAAATAGTCTTATACAACAGTATCAGCCGAAAAATATTTATTTAAACCCATTTTGCCGTTTCGATCCCCAAAACCAGTCATTTCACAATTGCATTTTATGGTGATCGGTTAACGTTTACCCGTGCCACCGAGCGATCTTTGTTTCCATAGTAATTTGTATTGGGCCAAAGATTAATTTTCACGGCAATGCTCTAAAGGCCACATTTATGGCCCAATCGCTGAAAAATATATACACGTTAATTCTTGTGACTAAAAAACGATTTTTACAAAAATTTATCATGATCGGTTAACCTTTACCCGTTCCCCCTATTCGATCTTTATTTCCATTTTGTGTGTTTGTGTTTTGGAATAGCCCCTATAAAACGGTAAAACCCCATTTGAGGTATTTTGATGATCGGTTGTTACCTACATTTTCAGACGGAATTAGTAACAATTTTGCATTTAAAGTTCAAAAAGGTGAAAAAACTTCTCCACCAAAAATTTCCGACATACATGTATGTCAATATTTAGGAGTGGCCCCCATATAACCGCATCACCCGATTTCAGGTAGTTTGATGTTTGTAGGTATTTACTATAATTAGTTATAACTTTTGTACTAAAAATTGTAATTATAACTGTACAGTCCCATTTGTGGTATTTTCACATTTTTAGCCACATTTTCCGATCAAATTTGCTATAATTTGGCATTTAGGGTTCCTATGTCGGATCTGAAGTATTTTGACGTTTTAGACTTATTTTCATTTTACTAGCGGTAACAAAACTTATATACTAATAAAAAATCGTGGACATAGGTCCAGATTTTAGTATAGCCCCCTTATAACGGTACTGCCCGATTTTGGTTATTTTGATGTTTTTAACCACATTTTCTGAACGAATTAGCTATAAATTGGCATTTAGGGTTATTAGTGGTCAAAAAAATTACCTACCAAGAATTGTTGACTTGGGTCCATGTTTTGTTATAGCCCCATATAACGATGCCGTCCGATTTCAGTTATTTGACGTTTTTAGCTACGTTTTCAGACCGATTTTACTAAAACGGTGCTACCCGATTTAAGGTATTCGGATGTCATTGGACATTTAGGATTCAAAGTAGTTTAAAAAGTTCTCCTTCGAAAATTGTGGAGATATGAACAATTATTTTCTAGTTTTAAGTACATTTATAAATAAAACACTGTAACTTAATTTTTTAATTAGTTTTAATTTTTAACTTTTTAGTTATTAAATGTTTTGACCACTGAGAACTTCATAACAAAATTATAGCCAATTCTGGCCGAAAATTTAAATTTTCGGGCCTGAAATCGTCTGGTACCGTTATATAAAGGCTATACCAAAACCTGAACTTAGGTCCAAAATTGTTGTGGGGAAGTTTCTGTGCCATTGGGAACTCCAAATGCCAAGTTTCAACCAATTCATTTTTGGTGAGGAAGTTTCTGTACCATTGGAAACCCAAAATGCCAAATTACATCTAATTTGGCCTAAAAATGAAGATAGAATCCTTAAAATACTTTAAATTGGGTTGTACCGCTATATGGGGGCTAAAAAAATTGACCCATATTGTTTTGGTTTCACATATTGCAAAGTTTCAGTTATTAAATTAAAACTCACCTGAAAACCATTGGATTTCATTTGACGTTTAAGCAATTGAATTGACAGTTGAAATCAAGTGGATTTCGCAAGTGTAAACCAAGCATTAGTTAGATTGGTCAACTGCAACTGTGTTAAAAAATAAGTTACCAGATTTGAAAAGCAAGATAAATGAAACAATGTAACAAGTCAAATAAAACACTGTAAAAATGGACCAAAATAAGTTTTGATTCCATATTCATGTATTGCCATCCAAATCTGAAAAGTGTGCAAAGTTTTAGTTCGATTGGTCAACTGCAACTGTGTTAAAAATGAGTTACCAGATTTTAACTAAACGGACATCAAGTCAAATAAAACACTGTAATAATGAGTTCATTTCGAATTCTACAATAATTAGTGCAAATCGAATCGGATATTGACATACAGTCGTACTTCTCTATAACGAAGTTGTCAAATGGAAATTATCACTCAAAATTGTCTCTCTATAACGAATTTTCTCAATAACGTAGTAACACGTCGATCCCCACGTGATACGTTATAGAGAAACTCGACTGTAGCTATACGATAAAAAATCTGCCAAATATGCATATTGGAGCTATATCAGAATACGATCCGATTTTCACCTTTTTTTATAATTTGTTTTTTAGCCACAACATTGAACTGGTCAAGTTTTTTCATCGATTGGACCATAATTGTGGCCTTTAGAAAATTTTCGTAAAAATGCACCTTTGGCCCCATACCAAGTACTTCGGAAACAAAGATCGCTCGGGTGCCGCGGGTTGACGATAACCGATGGCCATAAAATTTCATATACAGTCTGCCACAAATGTTAGTACGCAGCGTTGAAATCAAAATGGACTCAATCGGTCCTCTCCTTCGGGTACCCCCCACACAAAATTTCGGAAAAGTTCAGTTTAGGACCTGCTCTCGAATCGCTTTGATTTTTTTGTAGTAACTTGTATTTACTGCCTCACATACGACGGTACAAGTTTCATCAGGGGCAAGTCCATACTTCCTGAGAAAATAACCTGAAAGGTGCAAAAAACCGCTATGACACAGTGTGTAGTGGTTGGAACGCACTATAACTCTCGAACAGATCTACCGATAATCCTTAATGGGAGTGACCGATTTGGTCCATCAGCACATCCTAATATATCTACCAGGTATAGATCAGGTTGGAATATGGACTATATTTGTCCACTCGTTCGGGTACCTCCCACACAAAATTTGGGATAAATTGACTTTAACACCTGCTCTTGAATCACTTTGATTTTTGTTGAAGCAACTTGCATTCGCTGCCTCAATTAAGACAGTAAAATTTTTTCTGTGGCAAGTCCATACTTCTTGAGAAAACAGTCCAAAAGGTGTAAAAACCCCTATGGCACCATATGTAGTGGCTCGAACCGAATACTGCATTCGTCCACACTTTGGATATCGTAATATTTCTTCGAATATTAGATGAAATTCGAAAATATTCGCAATATCTCACAAACAGAGCAACCGATTTGGTCTAAACTTTGGATATCGAAATATTTTGTC
This sequence comes from Musca autumnalis, assembly GCF_047663935.1. Taxonomy (NCBI): domain Eukaryota; kingdom Metazoa; phylum Arthropoda; class Insecta; order Diptera; family Muscidae; genus Musca; species Musca autumnalis. The sequence continues at coordinate 178,194,787 of NW_027411977.1, read as the reverse complement.
CAAACATAGTTCATGTTCAAATTTGGGCCCTATCGGTCCAATCATTGGGGTACCAACCACACAAATGTTCAACACTTTCGTTTGGTAAGGGTCCGTTCGAGAATCCTTTGGATATTTTTTACCGGGGGTTTCCTAGTGACCCTGTTTACAGCGATATTATGTTTTTCGTAGGCTAGTATGGTACAAAACCTCTATCTATCGATATCCCCCGCAAACGTTTGAACTTTAATCCAATCCATATTTTTGTCGAATCATACGCCCAAAATTTTGAAAACCCCATACATAAGACTTTTTTGGAAAAAAATGTATTTTAAACCACACAGGCTGAGTGTACATGTATATCTGTCGGCAAAGCCGACTGATGCTTTTTTTTTACTTGTTTTATGTATAATTAAGCACTTTTATTTACACGGATTAAGGTATGAACCGTTAGCTTTGGCTCATATACAAACACGCAAGAGGTCTTCATAAAGTTTGTTTATGACCTGGGATATATTACTCAGCGGACTGCTCAAGTAAATTTGTACGTCATCTGCGTAATATGTATACCGCTGTAGGATAATAGAAGAGACAGATCATTTGCGTACATAGAGAAAAGTAGTTGACCTATAATAGACCCTTGTGTTGCTATTTTATCTACTGGCAACGGTCGGGATTTTATATTTCCCAAGTACACTGATTGGGTTCTATGAGTAAGATATGCCATTTTAAGATTACTGGCCGAATTAGTAAAATTGAAGAATCTTCTGAGTTTAAAAACCATGTTCCGATGACCAATGGTATGAAAGGCTTTAAAGTGATCGAGAATCACAAGAAAAGTTGCCTGGTTGTCATCAATGTCGCTCCTGATTGACTCTGAAACGTTAATTAATGCTGTGATACAACTATGCCTAGCTCTGAAACCTGATTGCATATCGCTCAGCAACGATTCACGTTGAAGAAACTTAGACATTTGTTTATGTATAATTTTTCAAATACTTTAGACATATAACACAATATGGCTATAGGTCGCTACTCTATATTAGATTTTGGGGCTTTTATAATTTTGGCATGTTTCCAAAGTTTAGGATAGATGCTGGTAGTGAGAATAGCATTAAAAAAGTGTGTAATATCGCGGGAGAATTATTCGAATAAACTTCGGATCGACACTGTCTGGACCAAAAGCATTAAAACTACCTTAGACTTCTTTACAAGCAACACAACGGAATTCAAAATTTCCGACGCCAAAAACAGAGTCAGAAGGTCCACGGGTCCCTGAATAAAATGACAAATCAGCATTTGTTGCTGGGATGTTGATGAACATTTTATTTAGTTCATCTGAATTTTATTCCAATCGATATAATTTTAAAACAAACACCCTGCCTGTGCGATTCCTCCCAATCTCGTTAAGTGTTTACGAAATAAATAAAACAACGTAACATATTTTTTCAAACATATTCTGCAGATTTTTGCTCTACAAAATCGCATAGTTTTTTATTTTTGCTTCTACATATTTTTTGTTTTGTTTTTATAAATTAATTAAAAAACACTTAAAGCTAATACGTTATACATTAATGTTTAATTTTATTATTTTTCATAAGATTTGGAAATTAAATAATTAAAATTAGACTTTATAGAAACTACACACTCACTAACAAATACCAATTGATGGATTGCAAAAAAAACCTAACTAACATTCATTGTTTTTATTTAAGAATAATGAGAACAATAAGAATTCCAATTAATGTTGGAAATTTTTAGATAAATCAATTTGGCGAACAGTTTTTTTATATAGATCAATAATTAATAACAAAGATTTTTTTGTTTTTGATGTGGCGTTTTGTGGATGTGATGATGAGAGTTTGAAAAAAATACAAATTATTATTTGTTTTCTGCAATTTTGCCAGCAATGCAGTGTTATGTATATATTTCTTTTTATGATTGGCTTTCCTTCATATTATCTATTGTCGATATTATTTATTAATGTTGTTTATATCTTAATTTGTTTATTTTGAGTTTATTAGTGCTTAACTACTAAAAAACCTAATCAGTATCACAATTTTCATGAGTTTTTCTTCATTCCCTTTTTCGTTTTCTTAATTTGTTTTAGATCATATTTTTCTTGGGCTGTTGTTGAAAATTTTTGTATGTAAAAAAACTAAATTTGTTGTTGCTGTTGCTTTAATGCTCACAATGTTCTCGTTAGAGGCCATATTATTTGTAGGCGTGGGGTGGAGGGAAGTGATTAGGGAAACTTATGGGTTTTCGTTTGCCGGGTATGCACATGAGTTAGCAGGTATATGTTTGTGTTTATGTGTGATTGTACAATTGGGCATGCCCCACAAAACTGTGGCAATTAAAGAACAGAAATCACCTCGAAAATAGTTTTTGTGTGGCTGACATTACGTCAGGCCATGAGTTGGTTCGTTGTTCCGTCCATATGTTGGCGGTCCGACAGTCATGTTTTTTGTCTAGTATATGTATATGCTGTCGGTCAATGAGCACGTACACAAAATTTTGAGAAAACATGTTTTTTTCCTTTCTTTTTTTTCGGTTTTGTTTTCTTCCTTAAATAAATAGAAAATCATAAACATAAAATATACATTATTTTAGAATTTATGTTTCTACTATTACAACAGTGGTGAGTATAGGTGGGGTGATGAATCAAAATACTTTATATTTGTTTTGTTTGTTTCACGCTTAAAAACAATAAAATTACGTATGTATGTATTTGCATAATGTACTGGGCACTCATTTAATGAGCTTTGCCATCTAAGCGATTTGCAGAATCAATGCTCCTCGCATTGTGTTTACAATACTTGTCGCTTCCAATATAGAAGCTAATTTTCAGTGGCAATGTATGTCATTAAGATCTTCTGATCATATATTGCCTCTTCTTCTCAATCTCACTCATTCTCTCTCTCTCGGCTTACATCACTAATGCTGAAGACAGGCTTACAGTCTCAATTGCTATCATGAGAATACAGTTTACGCTTAACAATGCTATAATCGGGACTTATTGTGATTGTACGTGACAGACCCTTAATAAATTGCGGCAATAAAGCGGTCCAGCCTCTTTTGTCTTGACGCAAGGTTAAATACACTTCAAATGTGGAAACCATTTCCGGGTCCAATTTTAGTTTTGCTATGCGTTTGAGAGTGTTGGCCTCCTCTTCGTATTCAACGAAAACGGTGCAACCACGTATACCACATGGTTCACGTTCCGATACTCGCACTATATCGCTGGCAATGCGTTGGGTGAGATCAGTGGGTAATGAGACTTCGGTGCAGGTGAGGTTACGCGTCTTGGCGGCGCGTAATTCGGTGAGTAGGCGTTGTGAAAGTTCATTCACTGCGGCCGCATCGATGGTATCACAGTCAAATTGCTCCTCCTCACCTTGTAGCGTTTCATGATGTGGATGATGATGATGATGATGTTGCTGTTGTTCCTGTGCGTTATTGCTTAAAGATCTTGACCAATCTAAAAATACACAGAGTAGAAAAAAAAAAACAATTAAGTAAAGAGGAAATTCGACTAATTGAGCTGTAAATGTTAATTTAAACTGATTGTTGTGCTTCCAGGCAATTTTAAAGACAGAAAAAATATGGGCTAGCCACAGTTAAGTAAAATTAGTTTGGAACAAAATAAACAGTTACGAAATTGAAACTTTAAACAATGATGGGAGATTTGAATATATATAATTTGTATTATATTTCTAATAAAAATTATGCACATATGTATATTCAAATCTGCTTGACTGGAATTATTTCATTTAAATGGCCTACCTATGCAAATATTAATTATATTTTTGTTATGGTTATTGAGTTTTGTTTTTGAAGGTTTGTCTGTTCATAAAAAAATGTGTTTTATTTGTTAAAATAGTAAATTTCTTTAAAAGCTATACATATTATTTTAATAATGAAAGCCTGATTTATTGATCAAATAATATTAGTGTTTTTACTCCCACACTTGTATTTTATAACAATGAAAAACAAAACTTGAAACATTCATAGAATACATAAACAAAATCATAAAATATTTAATTTATGCAATTGTCACTACTAATTGAAGTGTGAAGTTGTTTTGGACTATTCTTTGTTTTAGACTTTAGAAATAAGATTCAAAATAACAAAAATATAAATCAACTTTTTTTAACATCGCCACTAAAATTTATGATTTAATAGAAAAATATTTTAATAGAAAAACATTTTAGGTAACATTAATTTTATGAATTTATATTTTTATTAAAATACATGTCCCAAATTTCCTCCAGCGGCTAACTTATTCTCACCTTGCTGGAAGGGTGCGGTCCATTCATATTTGTGTATACAACTAGAATACTTTTAAAGAATTTCCGTTCAAACCGCTTTTCCAATATATAAGTTATATCAAATGTATTTATTGCATTCCTATATGTTTGCATTTAAAGCCTGGGGTATGGCTCAAATCTAACTTCTAATTCAAATTATATTTGGGAAACCAAAATTTTCACAAAATTCTTTAGATAAAAGAATTGTTAATTAAGATCATTTTCAACAATATTTTTATTCGGAATCTTACAGCACGGGATTAGTCAGATACACTTTTATAAAAACTCTTAGAACTTTTCATATTTAAATTTAAAAAAATAGATTTTTATATCTGTGCAAGTACACATATTTTTAAACTCATATATCTGACACTAGTAGCGGGATACATTCAAATACTTAACGAATATATTTCTATAACAACAAAAATATATGTCAAGGTCTTTATTTGAAATAAAGAATCGTAAATACTGATAACACGTGCTTCAAAATCATCACGTATAATGTCTAAATAAGAAACAAAATAAATGATCGAAACAACGACTATATAAACAAACAAAATTCAAACGAAGGATATAAAACTAAATAAACATTTGCCGATTACTACGGTTGAGATTATTAAACTTACTTCGTATTCTGGTTGCTGTAAAATCACTGTAATGCTGATCGGCAAACTGATTCTGCACTGTTAGCACTTCCATATTTTGTTGATGTTGTTGATTCTGATGATTACTTATATTAAAATTTGTAAAGTTGAAAATGATGTAACGTTGAGACGGTCACGTCGCACCACCCGGGACAACGATCTTATACCGAAATTTGTTTACAATAATCACAGATACGCGCACGCGTAGTTATCACACAAAGCTTAGCTTTGATTAGGGTTTTTTTGTTATTTGTTATTATTTTAAATTTATACTTTAAACATTTTAGAAATACACAACAATATGTTGATTGTTTCTATATTATTTTTGCTCTATTAACATGCATACGAATTTGTATTAGATACAATTAATTAATGGCCACTTTATTCATTTAATTTTTTATTGCTATAATTTATTATATTTTTGTTTTGCACAAAAAAATAGTATCTATTTTTTGATTAGGGTCTAGCGGCTAGTTGAACTTTGAGTTGTTTTTCATTTAATATAACGGACACGCTCTCTGATATTCTGTGATTTCACTCTAGTTCAAAATCAAAACAATTCTATAGAAAAGTTTATTCTTTCTCATATCAATCAGTTTTAGGAAACACTACGTAAAATGGGTCTACTTTCGATTGTATGTATGGAGAGTAGTCAGACAATTTCTTATCTTAGAATTTTTTTCCGTATCACTATGAATATCAGCAGTGTTTCAAAGCAACTAACTGGCAAACAGCTGTGTGCTGAGACTTTTATACTCGTTGAGCAGCAAACAAAAACAACATCAGATGGCTGTGTGAGTGTGTGCGTACATTTGCGGCGTACGCGACAAAACGACCGAGTGGCAGAAGAGCGTCAGTGCTGACTCTGGTGCGAGTATAGAGAAATTTAGAGCCCATATGTATTCGCGTGCGTGCGTTCGGTGTAGCAGCAACACAGAAACAAGAAGAAAAGCAAAACAAAAACAAAATTTATTGTAAAGTTCCTACTGCATAGGGTTGTTAAATATCAACAATGTCCAAAAATCGGGGATGAGCTTCGGCTGGTTAATTAATTAATAATCAAATTTCGACAATATCTACTTAATAGTTTAATTACTTAATAGCATAATTTCAGTTGGTGTAAAAGGCAAATAATTATTGTATTCAATCTTAAAGGGGATTCTTTCACTGCTTAGGTTTTCCCAGCAAAAAATTTAACACAGGAAATCTAACATGATTTTTGACGAATGTAATATGCCTACACCGTAGACCATAAACTACGTTACGACCTGTAATTGAAAATTTCGGTGATGCATGTGGGTAATAAGAAGATATTGTATTTATTTTTAGGGGAATAATTATCAATTTACTGAATGTGTTATAAATGTGTAGTATTATAGGCTGGTTTTAACTCGAAGGGGAAACATCGATGACGGATTTTTGTAGACGGCACCCCTCTAAAGTGTTTAGTTTTGTTAAATTCGAAGATTACCAAAGCTGGAGCACAATCGGAATATGTTAACACGTGCCACTAGGGCCTCGAAGTTCCGCAAATCTCGAGTTTTTGTCTATTTTGCGAGCCATATGTCCGTATTATACAACAATTTAACGGCCCTCTGTTTTTAAAATTTCATGTTAATAATGTCGTATGAAAATCGGAGGTACCTTCCGAATCTTCGTAAATATTTCTGAACAATTTCCGAGTAATGTCGTATGAATATCGAAGGAAAAAATTTTCTCTGACGCCTTTTTATACCCTACACCACACTGTGGTAAGGGGTATTATGTCTTTGTGCATTTGTATGTAACATACAAAAGGAAACGAAATAGATAGTTCCTTTTGGGGATATACATATAATCACTTTCTGAGTCGATTTATGCATGTCCGTCCCTGTCTTTTTGTTCGCAACGTACAGGTCGCATTTTTTGTCCGATTCAGCTGAAAATTATATACCAATTTAACGGCCCTCTGTTTTTAAAATTTTATGTTAAACAACAATGTACGTAAATATTACTGAATTCGAGATAATGAAGCTAATGTATTAGTTGAGAGTAGTTGGTGTAGCGTATATACCGAATGGTAATTTTGAGGGGTTTGATCATGATGGTGGTGACCCTTGGTTAGATATTCAGAAGTCGCTATAATGGGTAACTTTACTAATAATATTTTTTGTTTTGATTCTTCTGCAAAGGTTAGGGTCTCGTGTAATAGAATGGGGCGTCAATTAGACATAATTTGCTTCCAACTCATTGTAGCTCTACACCTCCCTTCTCAGCTCAGGCGGCCCTATTCGAAAGTAAAGAAAGTAGCAAAGAACTCTGGAATGTACTTATATAAACCTAAGGGGGTTTCTTCCGATAAATCCTACTGCTAAAACGGAAGTGTGGAAGACTTTAATTTGCAGTTTCCTGGAAATAAAATTGATAATCATTACACGTTCAGAGATTTCCGTGATATTGGCGCTAATGAAAGCGGTTTTAGTTTTCGTTGTGTTGACGTTTCGGAGTTGGAAAGCGCATGTTCTGCTGTAAAGTCCACTGCAACTGGATTGGATGGGTTTTCCTTAAATTTTTGAAGATAGTTTTTCATCTCATTTTTTGCACTAGTGTTAACCAATATATTGACTACGTCTGTTTTCCTGACGCCTGAAACTTGGCTAAGATTGTTCCAGTTAAAAGAAGAAATTTGGTGTGGGTCGCAATCGCTGATTACACCTCATTTGCAGAGCAGTCATGTACTTGATGACATATAGTGCGGCTTCATATCTTTTGCTGGGTCTTACAGACACTATTCCTGCCAACTGTTGTATTACCAAACAAGGTTTTGTGTCCTTCTGTCGCTTGACTTAGAGAAGGCATTTGATCCAGTGGAACACATTAAAGTGGTGCATAGGCTCCACTCGCTTTATGGTTTTTCTAAAAGTTCGTGTTATTTAACAGCTTCCTATCTGTCTGAAAGAAAGCATTTGGTTTGTGCAAGTGGTGTGCCTCAGGGGTCGGCTTTGGGGCCACATTTTTCATTTTATTTCTCAATGATCTCTTTGCAAAGTTGCATTTTCTGACGATGTTCAGCTACTTTTCAAAGGAGATAGTCGCTTGGAAATTGTGCAATGGAAATTTTCCTTGGCTGGATGAGTAGAAATTCTCTTTGCGTTAGCCCGTCAAAAACTAAAGCTCTTTTTCTGTGTCTATCATGTATAATGGTATGGATATTGGAATTGTGTCCGAGTTGCAATGTTTGGGAGTGGTTCTCTCTTTATTCCCCGTACCTGGCTTTGCCATTGTATGTTAGGAAACATTTGGTCCATCCATTAGTATTAAAAACGTTTCTATACTGTATACATAGAAATATATTCCGGCTCCAATTCGAGTAATATGAATCTCATTCGGTTGACAGTACTCGTAAACCGAATAATTCGTTTTTAGATTGAAAACCCATATTCTTATCACGCCATATGTATTTGAATTTTTCGGGTTTTCATTCAGATCCTTTGTAGACTCTCGATTGTCACTTAGTTTTTTTTAATCATTTAACACCAATACCCATTTTTTCTTTTCAGAGAATTCGTTTTTTGCTCTTCTACTAGACGAAATCAACTCCAAATACGCATGATTCACCATCTCTCAAACGACTCATTTCTAGTTCGTGTTGCGTGTTTGTAACGTTTTACTTTATGAATTAAAAAAAATTAAGTTTTACCCCGACCACATTTTATAATCATCATCACCGTCAGTGACGTGATTTTACGTTTATTCCATAGCCTAAGTGCACTTTTTATATGAATATAATTTAAAAATGCGTTATAAAGGAAAAATGTTCTCTTAATTATCTCTTTATACTCAATAATGTATATTTAGTTATAATATGTGCATGTGTGACATCTCATTTTGTTAGATTGGTAACATAAATATTAAATTACAAATAAATGAAAAAATATATTTATGTATACATATGTACATATATATTTTCTGAAACGTTGAGAAAAAAAAAAGAAATAACAAATTGTATCAAATTTAGGAGTACAAATCGATTATAGGAATATTTGTGGCGAACAGTTGCCTGATGAGACATGTTTCTGGTTACGTCGGTTTCAACTGCCAATGAAGGGTCCGATAGTAAACGACCAAAAGACATTGAGATTGACGGTGAGTGATGTGTCAATAGATGACACTATTGTGCAATATTAATGGTGTTCCACCAGCTGCTTCCTAATTCATTTCAGCCAAACAATTCAGTCTGGGATTATTGGCACGAAACTTTCTATTAACTTGGCAACCCTATCAGAGAACAGCAAGCATAGTTTGGATCTCTCGTATTATTGTGAGATACTTGTTTTGATTTTGTGTGTTTATTTGCCTCTTTTTCTATATAGCACATATCAAAAGATCAGAAGAAAAAACTATACATTGCAATCGCCCTCTCATTCTCTTTAACCAAATAAACTGAAGGAAGGAACGACCACTACAAACTCTTGCCGTATGTCGTCGCTGTGTCGATCCGTTGTGCCGGTCCGTATGGCCATGAGTCAGATTGTCGGTCTTGTCGCCGTTTCAACGTTACGTTTGTTTATTCGACCATTTAATTGTATACACAGATAAGTGTGTTTATTTTGAACACTAAAAACGACGAAGAAAAAATAGGCAGAGCTCAGAGAAAAAAGGCAAAACCAACAACTACACCAACCAAAATAAAATGAAATAAAAAATCGGGATGGTTGGTGTAAACAACGACAAAAAATAAGAAAAAAAAAAAGAAATAACAACACCATAGTATCGACAAAAACCAGTAGTTGTTTTTCTGCGTTTAAATAACAAATCGTAAGAACAACACCAACAGCAACCTCTATGGCGACAACAGCCACAATTTTATCGGAGGGAAAAGCGGCAACACATTTTATTTTCTTCTGCTGCACAAAATGATAGTGTGTTGGTGCAGCATTGCAGCGCTGTGTAAAATCAACAATGTTCGTCGGGTTGTTTTTTCGTAAAAAGTAACGAAAGCAAAAAAAGCTATCCATAAATTAACACTTTATGGTAATTACCCAGCAAACCAAATGTCTGATGTCCGACACGTCTGAACAATTTCGGAAGCAAAATCGTTCAGATTTCGTTCCGATTTCTAAACGATTTTTCGGATAGGAAGTAGTTCAGATTTTGTACAGATTTCGTTCCGATTTGGGAACGAATGTCGGAAAGAATTTTCCTTTCCGAATTTCCTAAGGATTTTCTTCAGATTTCGTTACGAAATCGGACCGAAATCGATCCGATGTCGCTAAGACATTTCGTTCCGAAATTATGTCAATCACTTCATACAACTTTCGTTAAGATATCGTTACGATTTCGGATCAGATATCGGACGTATCGTCCGAATTTTGTTCCGATTTCGTTACGATGTCGGTACGATTGGTTTGCTGGGTACACATACATATACACTTACATAAAAATCGTTGCGACCCAGCAAACCAATCGTACCGACATCTTAACAAAATCGCTATGAAATTCGGATGCTACGTCCGATGTCGGATCCGAAATCGTAACGATATACATATAATCTCAGAAACGAATTGGAATTTGGCCTTGGACTTATCCGTTCAACAGACCATATAAGAAAAACTCCAACTAGGACATAAAAATTGATAATTAATACCTTATTTTTCATATAGCTTATTTACTCGAAAAGTAGTATAACTCAAAAAATGCGTTTTCTGAGTTAGCAATTTCTACCATTTCTACCACTTTTAATTTATCTTGTGTCGAATGAGATCTCTAAAACTCAGCGAGTTATAGCTATTTTACTAGGAGTTTGGCATAAATCAACAAAAAAAGTTTTTTGAGTTTTTGAAGCACTGAAACACTATCAATCATGCTGAATCTTGCACCGGAACTTAGTACTGATATCTGTCTAGCCCTTGCGAATAATAATCTTTTTAATTTGGGAATCGTCAACTTAAAAAGCGTTTTTCTCGATATTTTTTTTGCAGTGTGTCACTCTTTGAGTAAATGAGCGATATATATATGTTTTTTATGTTCGACCAAAATGATTTCCGTGCGAAGTGTGACGATTTTGGAGATGATTCTATATAAGAGCTATATTGATATTCATACCAAGAATAAATTACAGAATAGGGTTTATGTTCATTGGAACATTAAATGTAAAATAAAATGGTATTCTACATTTAGCAAATTCCACTTCTTCTGGAATTAGGCTTGACGTGGCGGAGGAGCTCAGTTCTTTTGTAAGAGGAGGGCAACTAATTATTCCGCTTAAGTCGGATCGAACTATTCATGAAAATCAGTAAACGATTGCTTTATCATTCGTATATAATTTTATGTTCGATCATAAGTGTTGGCATATGTCAAGTGAAACGATTTTGAATGTGATACAAAACTATATTGAATGAATAAATTCTAATAGGATCTTTTAATTGAAATAAGTTGATATTCTACAATTAAATTATTCTACTCCTCCTGGGAAAACCCCTGCCGTGGCGGAGGAGCTCAGAACATTCGTAGCTGAAAGGAAATTAGTTATTTCTTTTTTGATCAGTATATTTCATAGTGGAGGGTATGAAAAGTTCGGCCCGGCCGTTTTAATAATTTATCATATATAACTACAGAAAATATAACAAATTTTTGAAACTACAAATTAGCTTACCTGAGCATTCAAGAATTGCAGCAATTTATGTGTATGCAGGCACATTTGTTACACGCATAAAAAAATAGACCCAGCTAGCTAAAGTCAAAAAGCAGCTTAAACTACTGTAATAGTTTAAACAACGTTTATTCGCGATAATAATGTAACATCAACATCCTTCACAAAATTTTTATTTGATTTAGACAACAAACTATACCACTTTTTCGAAATATTTTTGCAACCCTTTTGAAGAATGGAACTATTTGTGATACCTATTTTTTAAATTTCGTAGCACTCTCGCTGTCGGCGATTGAGGTGTATGGAAGTTATATTTGAAGGAATCATATACGTATAAATGTCGTTTTCTAGTTGACTATATACGAGGACTGCACGAAAACTTTCTGGCCTAGGCAACACCGTCTGTTGCCAAGTGTTATTTGGAAATTTTGACAGTTTTTAGCATAAACGTACTCAGGACAGTTTGTCATACGACCATGTGTTGTGTTGTTTATAGCAGTGGTGCTCAAAATGCTTCTCTGAGATAGTCTTTCCTTTGTTAACACACGACAGATGAGTATAATAAGTTCGAATGTTGTTGTTGCAGTCACGTTAACATATCACTCATTTACTCGAGTTTTAAGTTGCCGACTGAAATTTGACTTCCCAACTTAAAAAGATTATTATATTAAAACTAAAAAACTACTTGCACCATCTTTTGTAAAGAGCTGGAGTGATATCAGTGCTAAAATTCTGTGCAAGTTCGAGCATGATTTGAAGTGCTTTAGTGATTCATAACCTCAAAAAACTTTCTAGATGATTTATGCCAAATTCCTAGATAATAAGCTGTAACTCGTTTAGTTTTAGAGATATCAACTTGAAAATTTGACACAAGATAAAGTAAAGTAAAGTTAGAAATACATTTTTTGAGTTATGCCACTCTTTGAGTAAATGAGCGATATATGTGTGATCTTGGCTGGTTTACAGTGACTTGAAAAAATCACTTCGCAAAAAATGGAATTTACTTGTGAATATTTTCGTCCTATAATTTTTCACAACTTTCGACGTGGATAATCACGGCAAGAGTGCATCGATCAAATTAAATCTTTGTATGTCGATAAAGGGCTGGGACTGGTTTAATGAATTCAATCGTGCCCGACACTCGCCAAAAAACGTCGGTCGTGAGGGTCACACAAAATCGGCCGTCGTGCTAGAAAAAAAAATTAAGCCGTGCGTGAACGGATAATGCAAGATCGCCATGTTATATATCGTGAGATAGAGGCATACTTGGGCATTTATTCCATCAACTAACAATTGATATTGCATGAACACATGGGAATAAAAACGATCGCGGTGCTTCAAACGACGTTTATAAGATCTTCGCAAACGACGAATCTTGGATATATGCTTAACAGTCCGAAACAAAACAGGAATCGACCGTTTAGGTCTTCGAAAGCGAGCCAAATCCAACGAAAGTTGTTCATGTAAGAAGCACTTCGAAGCAAATGGTCGCCTGTTTCTTCAGCAAAACTGGCTGTGAACCGACTTTACGGCTTGGGAAATGTAGCAAGGTTAATTCTGAGGGGTGAACTACAATTTGTTTGCTTGAAGTCTCCTGAGAAATTCGAAAATCGAAAATGAGAAGAGGACATGACAATGCTAGATCTCACACATCGATTCAAACCAGCGCAGAGTGGTCGAAATCACTGATCTAGCGGCGCGAAATAAATAACTTGCAAGCGAATAGATATATGTTTATGAAATTTTGCACAAACGTAGTATGTGCCCGTGGGTAATAATGGACTAAATATGAACAACATCGGCTAATATTTTGGTATAGCCCCCATATAACGGTATCTCCCAATATTTGGTATTTTGAGAATTTTTTTCACAGTTTCAGACCAAATAAGCTGAATTTTGGCATTGGAGCTTCTAGTTGGTTATCTATCTTCTACACCAAAAATTGTGAACATACGTCAACGTTTTGACATAGACCCCATATAACTGTACCGCCCGATTTTTGGTATTTTGAGGTTTTGCGCCTATTTGCAGCCAAAAGTTGAATATTCGGAATCTAGGAAGTCCAATTTAATTTATCGAAAAATAATTGGACTGGACGTTAGAGAACTTTTGTAGTTACGCTCCATTTACCAAAAGTATGTTACCCTAAAAAACATGAAAAATAATTATTTTTGAAAATTTATAGCTATGTAACTATGTAACTCCAGGTCCCAAAAATATTTTTTGTATAAGCCGAATTGAGCTTTAATGGGGCTTTTATCATTAACATACCACTATACCACTGTTGTTGGCAAAATGTTTATATACTTTGTTTCATAAACATTTGTGCATTATGCATCTTTTCCAGTTTTTACAGTTCTATGTCTTTGTTAATTAAAAATAAAATTTTGTTTAGTTTCTTTAAGAATTTATTTAACAATTAAACAAATATGAAGTTAGATATTTTGCAAAAATTTTCATAAAATCTGATGCAACAAAGTTTCTTGCATTGGATAGTGAATAGCTGAGATAATATTTACAATAACAACAAAGTAAAAACAAAGTACATATTAGTCACCAGAATGTCTGTAATAGATACAATGGATAACATTTCTCAGTTTTATAGTTTGATTTTTTTACCTTCGCGCCGCTAGGTCAGTGGTTTCGACCGGTGTGCAGCGCCTGTTTGACCGGACAAAATGTGGAATTGATGGGTCGTCCGCCGTACAGCCCTGACTGGGGATTCCAGCACATCAAGAAAGAATGGCGTGGCCAAAATCCAATGTTTTTTTGAGTTGAAATCCGAGTTGAAAAAGCGCATCAACAATTGGTTTGAACGCATGAAAAAGTGTATAAATCATGTTGGAGACTACTTAAAAAATAAAACCTTTTTTGATGGTAAATATTCGCATTTTCGTTGTTAGACCCGATAGTTATCGTGCAGCCCTCGTACCGTACCTTATGCAAACAAAATCGTAAAGATGTTCGCTGGGTTAGCATGCACATACATGGTACTTATTTCCATGTTATTATGACAATACTTCAACATTTTGTTTTCATGCATTCTCTTTTCGGTGTCAACCTTTTTTTCCTCTCTTACTCTATGTCGTTTGTTCGTAAATCTGCGCTCCAATGCATTTAGTTTTGAAGAATATTCTTCAGAGCAATGTGATCCATTGAATTAGTTGTTTTCATTGTTTGACTTTTTGTACTCATTTCATTATTGTTGCTGCTTCTGTCAGCTGCAGTGTTGTCTTTCTCCATTGTTGACATTTTTAGTGTTCGTTGTGCCTTTATTTGCTTTTGTTTTGTATAAACTTTATGATAATCACTTTCGAACTATTTATTCGTATTTCTCTTACTATACTGCAATATTTTCTATTTGATTGTGGATGGCCCCCTGCCTATCATAGAGTCGATAGTGGTCGTCGCTGACAGCGCTGTCGCCTACGATCAGTGCATTCTGAGGGTCTTATCTTTTAAATATGAGTCAATATTGTTAGGTTAGGTTATGTTGACTTGTCACAAGAGCGCATTTGCTAATTAATATCCGCAGATAATTTGCAGGGTATTGTTTGACTGCTGCTAAGTTCTTCTAAAAGCGATAATGTTAAATTTTATTATTAAATATATTTTTTTAGTTTTGATTATAATACAATATAATACAATGTAAATGTACATTGTACATCCAAATAAAACTTAGACGAGTTGTTGATATGTGAGACATCCAAAACGTCATCTGGACTTTTCAATATGCCTGAAATTGCATTAAAAACGCTAACACTATCATAATAACTTTTCTTGTGGTACTTTTTAAATATTGCTTAAAGCCATCAATTTGATGTTTCACTCTTTGTTAAAATGTTCGGACTTCATCCTGGCTCATTTATGGCTCGATTTTTTCGCACTTCCGCTTTTTCATTTCTCTCCTCTCTCATACCACCATGGGTTCTTTTATGGAGGTCTCTGGGATACAATTGTGGATTGGATATGATTGGTATGCCAGTATGCTGATATGTTATCTGGGCAAGGAGTGCTTTCATTAAGCAATAGGTCCAGTTTAGAGTTGTGCCAAAGGAACTATCTAGTTCACTTCGCAGTTCCAATGGCCCACATTTTTTATTTGAACAAACTGCGTGTACTTACTATCACACGTTATATTTCATTATGTTACTCAAACGTTTTGGAACTAGTACATGGAACTAGGAACTAGACTACCCTACTCTAGTCCAGTTGAGTGAAATATGCTGTGGCTATCTGTTGTGCTTGTTTGTCCCTCAGAACGATCGCACAGAATTCACACGATGGGCTCCTAAAGCCCCAGCGACTGCATCAGTGTGAATATATGTCAAACCTGCCTCATCTCATAAGCTTGTTGATCTAAATCAGCCCTGATCAGAAAGGCAGCGGTCTAGGGAATCGTTTTTGAAGACAATCGAATTCAAAAATGAATAAAAAATCTAAAGAAACTTAATTTATCGTAAATGGTATCTTGTTCTCTGTAAGCAGTCCTAGTCTATAAGGTATATTTTGAATCTCTGGGCCTCCCTCTCCATATCACGGAGATTTGCCTGGGCGGCGGCTGTCTATCCGTAAGGTGGTGGTTTGGATGGTTTTGCCTGTAACATCGAAGCAAATATTGCATCAGCAACATCTTTTTGGAACACTGAAGAGAAAGGGAAAAACACAAAAATCCTCTGTGGAAACCCAGACGAGGATAAAACAAAGGAACTCCTTTTAATGAGTATAAAGGACATTAGTAGACTGACAGGCATCCTTACAGGACATCTAGGGCTACAAGCACACCTGCACAAAATCGATTGTGCAGAAAGCAGCGAATGCAGAGCATGCGGAGAGAACGACGAAACGTTGGAACACTATATCTGTCATTGCACAGCCTTCGCGACGCTAAGAAACCAATTTCTAGGAAATAACACTATACTAGAACTCCACCAAATTGGGGCCAGCGAGTTCAAAAACTTAAGAGATTATGTCAATGGCACATAATTTTTTAACTGATAAATTTATTTTTTTAGTAAATTAAGCAATAAAAATTTATTCCCCTTAGGCTTCCGCAATTAGAGCGCACAACAGGCCTATCCTGGGTTAAGTGTATGTCCATACGGGCATGTGGCGATTCATATATCGCCCCTCTTTTCAACCTAACCTAACCTAAAAAATTTTTTTGTGCCGGCGCACCGGTAAGTCTTTACACTCCTCATGTATATGGACCACTGAAGACATGAGGATACATTTCATTGCTGTTCTCAAGTCTGCATTCTGGCAGGCTTGCGAGTTTTTTCATTGATTATCACTTACGTTAACAAACCACACTGGTGCCGCATAGCTTACCATACCTATTGCATTTTATGTGGTTAACAAGCTGGCTAGGGGCTTGAGGATCATGTTCCTGCTGCTCATCTTATCGCAGATAGCTGCGGCATGCGCGGGCGACTTATACATGCTATGGAATTTGATACCCCAGGACTTTGGGTTACTTTTTATTTCCGGATACATATTTTTATATTCCTCGCGTGGAAGAACTCAACAATATAAATGAGATAGGCGTTTAGCCAGAAACAAATGTCCGCGTACGTAATTAACATAATGCCGTTGGGAGAACGTGGAATTGCAGAAAGATAGAGGTTAAAAAGTTCCGGAAATATCTCCCCTCCTTGGGGAACTCCCTGCTGCCATCTACCAGACTTCGGGAACTATTAGGGTGGCTAGAGATAGGTATAAGACCTTCTTCATATACTCGACTCCCGGGTCATCGAACTGTTTAGCATCACCATTGAAATTCCGTCAAGTCCAAGCCCTTTGGATGATTTTGCGCCTCAGATACTTCTGCAACATCACCCATCGTAAGTTGTGGTGGTTCCTTCTCGTCTGGAAGAGATAGCAATCGACATAGAACACTTCTCTTCTCCCGGTCGATATCGGGGTGCTGGATAAATTGTTGACAAAAATTGCCCGAGCACTTCTTCAGATCTGTCATAACCACGCCGTTAAACATGACAGATGTCCGATCATCCTTCTTACCAGGGTCCGATAAGGCCTTAACCATTGTCCACAATTTACTACAACTGGTTCCAATGTTGCAGCACTCCAGATGCTCGATTGTGTTCACCGACTAACCTATTGACTTCCGTTGTCAATTATCTGACTCTGGGGTCCCTAATCCCGTCGTCTCTCCTTATGTTAGGTATTCATCAGGTCTTACTTTAGGTATTCGACCAGCAGGAATATGACGAGCGGCTGCAGCAGTAACGATGTCTCAGAAACTCCTCCCTGGTACCCGAACATCAGAGGGATTATGCAGTACTCTGAAAGGTTGGTTGGTGAATTCCCTGAATCGTTGCTAGTTGGCTTTAACATATTTACGTACGGTGTTCAGAGGTTATGAAGTCGAGTGGTCTATCAATGGGGATAAGAATAGGGTGATGGTCCGACCCAAGGGAAATAACGGGTTGCCTAGTCACGTCATTCGTCAAACCAGGAGACAAGATGTATATGTCAGGCGAACTATGGAATTCTCATCTAATCTAAAATGTGGAGCTATCTATTTGCTCAGCGCTATGCCTGTCTTGTCACTCCCTAGAGCTGAAAGCCGTAACTCATTATGCGCATTGAAATCCCCTAGGACCAGCCGTTATCACCAAACGGTGACCTGATGTCAGGCGAACAACCCGAGACACAGCCATTAATCGGCGGTATATATTATAAAATGGGGAGCCTTCGCCACGTTTTTGTTCAAAAAGTTCTCATATCGACACCGTTAAAGTTTTTTCAAATATTATTTTTGGTAAAAATATTAGAATATATGGACTATGAGTTCTGATATATAAATGGTTATAATTTTGTTTTTAAAATATTATTTTTGAGAATTTATAAAATATCTAAAAAGTGGCGAAGCCTCCCCACCCACGGGACAGCTTCCATCGATATGGATCATTCTCCAACGGACTCTAAAACTGTAATTTACCATACTTCTTCCTTAAATATCAAAATTATGCAAAAAAGGAACATGCTTTTTATTGTATAATCAAAAATGATTCCAAAGTTCACAAGCAGAACCAGATTCTAGTACTTAATGAAGTAGGTACCTTGAATTTAGGTACAAAATTCATAATACTTTTAAATTAAGATATGTTTAGGATAATATTTGATTTTAACTTCACATTATAAGGTGGTATATCTATGGCATAAAGAATTTAAGTTAAATATGGCAAATTTCTAACATTAAACCGCCACACCCCTATCATGGCCCAGGCGTCCCTCCCCTTACATATTTCATAATATTAATATATTGACATTTGTAATTGCTTTTTTCGTACGAATTATTGGGATTTATATTCTTCAGTAGTTGCCTTCTAATGGTATAAAATATATTTTTGATATCGCAAAAGGTAACGAAGATATCACAAAACATACCTATCATAATTATTTTTCGCAATACCCTGAAAACAGAAACCGTGTGCGCCCGCTATCATATCTGTGACACATCTGCCAAATTGGGAGATAATAGATCTTCATTAAACTCACAATTAAGTCTTTAACGGATTTTTTCTAGCACTTATAGTTTGCTAGAAAATCGGCGCTGGCGTAGCCGCCCCAGTGGCGAAGGCGCTCCGTGTTACCATACACATCAGCAGTTTTATCTCGGAGGTTCCAAAATTCATACACTCCAGGTATGGGTCACTAGAGTCGAGCTCAAGAGAGATAGGCCTGTATTGGACTGACTGGTGCAATAGGATTGTAAGTCCACCACCCCCACTTCTCGTGCGATCCAGTCGAAAAACATTGTATTCATCACAACTCCGAAAACGGCAGGTGTTGCTCAGCTTAGTTTCCTGAATCGCCGCGACCATTATATTTCTTATTATAATTATATTATATTTCACGATTTCATTGATCTTGCCACGAAGACGATCTCAGTTAAACTGCAGTAAAGTCACATTCTCAGGAACTGGGACAGCAATACGTTTTGTTAAATACTGCCGTTGGCGAGATTGCGGCGGGTTTCATAATCCGACGACGATGACGAACACTCACTGGGGATCACGTTGGCACAGCACGAAGCAAAATATTCCCTCAGCGACATCGACCTATGATAAATGAGACGTTAACAAACGGTGCAAAACCATGGTCCGGGGTTATTCTCTATACCGGCACGGACCAGAAGAATCCTGAGCAGGCATTCCGGGACATACCGCTCCCATAATAAAAATAAAGACGAACACGAACATGTAGTTGCTGGGACAACGGCCCCTGGCCGAGATGATGTGTCCTCGGGTCATAAAACTGGCTTTGGCGGAATTGATTTGATTTCATCTGTTTTGGTCTGGTGAAAGCAATTTGCCCTTATGAATGTCGAGATGATTAAATTTGGAAAATCTGCAGAGTTTATCAGCCTCATTCCATTGTCAGATGTTTCACTGTGGAGACACAATTTTCCGACTGTTGGGTCAAATATATTCTCCTTTCCACATATTCACATATTTTTCCAAGCGCTTGTAAAATATAACTTTGTTCTACACGATCTTGTTTTCAGTGTTAGCATGAGCGCAAATAAAGCTGATATTGAAGATGTTGATTAACAATCAATATTACTACTTAAAACGGAGGGTAGTGCCCACTTAAAATGAAAGAGGGACAAAGAAAGAACTGGTCTTTCCCATGTTAGGGCCCGTCAGGGCCGTTGCTTGGTATCTTTCATCCCCTATGTATGATGTCACTAATTGAAGCCTTTTTCTTCAAACTGTTTTTCCCCTTCAACTTTTATAATATTATTAACTGACCCATATTTTGAGGACCCATGGCGTCCAGCTCATATTCAGTATATTTCGAATTAACTTTGATTTTATTAAATAAAATATTCCCCAATTCCGTCAATTAATTTAACATTTTCCATTCCACGCTTTGCAAATTATGCAAATGCTGAAAGAGGGGCAAACTTTTCAAGTTCAAGAACTTCACTTATTAATTATTTATTTTTATACCCTACACCACTATGGGTATTATAAGTTGGTGTTGGACAAAGAGTTTGTAACGCGTCGAAATAATGGTCGTAGACCAATACTTATATATAACCAAATGAATGTCTCGTCGAGCTGAGTCGATCTGGCTATGTGCGTCCGTCCGTCTGTCAATCTAAACATTGTAATAAGGCTACAGGTCGCAATTTTGATCGGATCGTGACTAAATTTGGGGTATTGATGGGGTCTCCGAGGGGAAGGAGCCTATTGATTTTGGCGATGGGTCGGAATGGGCAAAAAACATATTTGGAGAAAAAGTCAACGTTTTTTTCTAAAGCGAATATCTCAGCTTCTATGAGGAGTATACCTGACAATGAAAGTAGAAAATATCACTTTTCTAACGATGTAAAGAAGGCTGTCGTAGGTGGTCAAACAACGAAGATATCACAACAGTCGCAAGTAAAATCCAACTTTTCATTTTTGCGATTTAAGTTATAATGACGAATATCATAGCTTTGGTTGGGGACTTCCCATAGCATAGCTGGCTATGAAAGTAGAAAATCCCATCTTTACAATGATGCAAAGTAGGTTTTCGTAGGTGACCAAATACCGGAAATATCGCAAAATAGTGGGAATGTCCGGATAATATTCAGGGAAAAAATAAACATTATTGTATTATTTTTATTTCAAAGCAAATATGTCAGCGCATACAAAAGCAAAGCCTGGCTATGAAAGTAGAAAATCCCATCTTTACAATGATACAAATGTAAGTGGTCAAATAACTGAGATTTCGCAATAGTCGGTAATACATCCCATTTTTCCATTTTTTAATCACGCTACAAGTCGCAATTTTGATCGGATCGTCACGAAAAGTTGAGGGTCAATGGGGGTCCCATAGAGGAAGAAGCCTATTGATTTTGGTCATGGTGTGATAATAATCCGAGGTCGAAATGGGCAAAAACTTATGTGGAGAACATTTAAAGTTTTTATCATATGAGAATATCTCCGCTTTTAGTAGCCGTAATCCTAAAGGAAAGCCCTTCAATGGATAAGGAAATATCACATTTTTTATGTGTGGCGCACAAAATATTTTGAAAGTACAGACGCAAACTACGAAAACCCTAGTTGGTTTTTGATGTGTCAGATCCAGCTTGGATTTTATGGCTCCATCTAAACATGGTTAAATATAGACTTTTTAAAGCAATTCTGGGCTATACCTCTGAAGCCTATGTGAATCTTCATTTGACATCTGAAGCTAATTTGCAGATAAAGGCAAGAATAAAATATTTGGAGAAATAACGAACTCGAAAAATTACATTTATTGCCTCAAATTGTATAAAATATGGAAAATTTCCATAATTTGTATAAATTTCGCACCATATCTACAAAACCCTTAAATTTTTCTTAATGTTTTCTTTTGGAAAAATATTCGATGGAATATAATACACAACTCATCAGAACATGCCATTATTGTAAAATGCCTCTATCACGTCGTTTTCAGTATACATAATTTTCAACGACGATTTAATAAATATGTCAATAATGCCGTGAAATCCGAAATGCGAGAATAAACTGTTGGTGTGAACTGTGTTTGAAATACGTAACATGAAGTAAGCATTTTAGAGTTTCAAAATATTCTGAAGAATTGCTGTGAACTTTATTTGGATGATTTTTGCAGAATGTTATTTGGTTCAACTGCCAATAGTTTAGCTGATACTGACCAGAATTTCAGAAATTATGTAAAATTTTCTATATTTTATCGATTTTGGTGCCTTAGATGGAGATTTTCTTACGTGATCTGTTCAAAAGATAAATTCTGCTAGTTTAGGGCTACAATATTGCCAAATTCCTAATTGTTTCTGAGATAAAGGCTCGATAAATTAAAAAAAAACTGTAGTTTTAGTCTGGTTTAGATGAGGCAACAAAATCCAAACTGGATCTGACAGGACAAAACCCTGCTAGGGTTTTTGTAGTCTCAATATGTACCTTCGAAAAATGCATAATAGGAGTTGTTTGCATTTTCAGTGTTGCATAGTGTTAACATGTAAAACTCCAAGTAGATGTCGACAGTTGTCAAATATAAAATTAAATATTAATTATTTTGGATCATTGGATCATTTGGTATAAAATCCAGATAGGTGAAAACTTTAGTATCTCCCTAAAAGAAATGTTTACGAGTGAAAAGCTTATGCACGGGGCAGTGGTGTAGGGTATCACATAGTGGTCCCCGTCCCGACTATAGCCTTTTCTCCCTTTCTTTTTTATTTTTTACTGAACAGGAATACATGAAATGCATTGGCACGTGTATAGGCTTATAAACAAATGAATTTTTTTGGTGTGTTCTAGGTTAAATTTAATCAAAATATAAATACAGTGTGTATAAATTAATTAATTTTTTATTGATACAATTCCAAAATTCACATGGAATGCATAATGTGAATGTCAATGCATATGTATGTACATACACTCCACGTCAGTAGAATAGAACACCTAAATTTTTGTTAATGTTATCTTATTTATCCCGAACCGAATGAATCTAGGTTTTTAATCTTTTATGGATCAAAGGTCTATGATGTTCCACATCATATACAGAAAAAATATGTTTCTACCTCTTCGCGAAATGATTTTCTGATCATATTTCCGATATACTATATGCATTTATTTTTGGTCATCAGGATAGAACAATCATTATATTTTCGCGATTTTTTAGATATTAACGCCGAATTTTCTTTCAGTCGATAGGACTTTCTAATCATTTTTCATGTTTCTATTCTACTGATGTGTAGTGTATGTATATATGTACATTTATTCCAAATCAATATTGAACATATTTATTTTTAACCAAATTAATTTTTATTTGTATGAAATAATAAGATAAAATAATTGAACACATTAAATTCATTACCATGGCTCTACACACGATCCAACTCGATTTAAGGCTGTCACCTCAGCAATCATAGACAACTAGATATGGATGTATGTATCTGCCAAAAATTGCATATTTTCGGGAGAGCAGAAATACAATTTTTTATACATGCTGAAGTAACCAAATATTTTTTTCAGAAAAGTATTTTAAATTTTATTGTTACATTTAATTTAAAAGTTTTTTTTATCTAATCACTTTATATATGTAATATTTTATATAATCTTATATAAAAACTCATTAAAATATGATACAGGGATATGTGGTGGAAAAAAAGTCCTCACCCTATGGTAGGTACATATGGAATAGAAGTTATCATCAGCATCTACATATGTACGTAATATATATTTATGAGTATTCTACGGAGGCTACTATATAAGTTTCTGGCCTAGACGACACTATGTATTGCCAGGCGCCATTTAACATTTCCATTGAAATGAAAAATATGTATTTTAAAATTTTGTCTCTCCAAAATATTGAAATACAATCTATCTCTGAATCTGGCTGTTGTTAGGTTAAAAAGTTTTCGACTACTCTAACTGAAAAGGTATACATTTCACTTCCTTATTATCTACAAAATAAAGAACCTGTAAATGAAGTTTTTTATGTTTTTGGGAAGTTTTAAATTCTCTTAGCTATTCATACAGGTGGGTAGTTTTCAAAAAGAACTAAATATGTATTTAGTTTCATTATCACACACAGGCCTGGCTCCCCGCTCTCTAACGTTTTCAAAAACACACCTACGCAATTAGAAAAGTAGTATCGTCGTCTTTTCTATCTATCCATTCATCCGACCAACAACCATCTATCAATGCTACAATATAACACTGTCGTGTGACATCCAGGTCTACACCGGTCGTTGTTGTAATAACCTCTGGAGTCGTCGTCGTCGACTCACAATGTCATTAACGACTATTTCTCAATTTATTTTCTTTAGCATTTTCACCAGTCTTGTTTTGGTTTTGTTGTTGTTTCTGATGTCGAGATTATTTGTATTTGAACAACAAAAAGCAAAGAGAAATAGGCACAAAAATTATTATTGTTAGCATTGTCATTCTTGGCTAGTCTCTGTATGCACCTTTGTTTACTTTTAAAATTTCGTAAAAAAAAGAAAAATAAAAACAACTTTGTGGATATGGATGGATACCAAATAACAATATTCATACATATGGGAGTGAATATACCCGTACACATAAATACATACTGTATGCATTGAATATATCAGACGTGTTACACTCTGTAATTACAGTGGAACTCGCATGTACTGATACATAATGCTGACGTTTTATTCATAATACCGCCAGCCTGAAGCTGAAAAACAATAAAAGTTTGTGTAAAGTTTGGCGTTAACAAAACAACACCTCAAAGAGTGTTGGGGTGTTTTACAGCGCGAAATTCCAAATAATTGAACTTTTGGCATTAACGACCAACTCATCCAGAATATGGAATAAAAACCTAAATAATGTTCAAAGCATTTCTTTTCAGGAAATTTCGAATCAGTAGTCTGTCTGGTGAGCATAAACTATCCGACTTGGTCCAAACGTTGCTCAATACTTCTTATAAACTTAGACAAAACTTTCATACTTGTGACTCGAACTCAGGTGTGCAGCGTGGCAGGCAACAAATTTAATTGTCATAGGGACTTTTCGCCGAATTTTTGTAGGACCATAGACGTATCCAAGGAGACGACCCGATCCCATTTTTTTGAAATGAAATATGTATGTAATTTTGATCTGTAAAATCTTTTGCACAGAGGTAGTGTTGTTGGGTATCAAATGGTCGGTCCCGTCTGTGCTTTAAGGTGTTACCCCTACTACTTATCAATTAAAACAAATAAAAAAATGTTATTAGAGTATGTTGCAGAAAATTTCAAGTCGATCGGAGCAAAATTGACTGAGATATGACCATTGGAAGGGAAGAATTTATTGTGATTTGTATGTAACATAGAAACTTTTTTAAAATACATTTTCTAAAACTCTTTTTCGCTTAAAGACAAGATTATTAGGTTCTTAAAACACTCACAAAAATATACGAAGATCGGCCCACCCGTTGGCACCTCAAAACATTTTTACAAAGAAATGGTTTCGTAGGTAGCCATTTACCACCCAATGGGAGTTGAGGTCTGCCTACAGGAAAATAAAAAGTAGATATACAATGCTGCTCAAAACATTTGCAACTCAGATGCCTATATCACATTCAGTCTATTTTTAGGGATATTTTGAGTTTTGAAATATGTTTGTTTTTGTTTTTTGATTTCTGACCATATTTTCAAGATTTAAAAAGGATTATTCAGTTATGAACACTTATGTTTAAAAAATGTGTGAAATATCGGAGGAACACATGTTTTAGCCTGCTCAAAACATTTGCAACTCCGTTGTACGAATATTTATTAGTTCATTTTGGCGAGTTTTTTTGTATTGATTGGCATCAGATTGTTTTTAATCAGAAGAGGGGGGCAAAAAGCTTTCATGAGGTGTACATTTTATCCACATATGTTTACTTTTGATAGACAAGTATGCCGAAAACAAGACTGTCTAATTTTTTAAGAAAAACTTAAATTATGACCAGAAATTTTTATCAACGCTTTGCTAAAATGGTAATTTTTGAAAATTGTGGATCAAACGAGGCCCAAAAATAAACATAGGAACATCACAATATCTAAAACAGAGCTGGATACCGCGTAAAAAGAACTAAAATCGACATAAGATGGGAATGAGATGCAAGGACAACAACATCTACTGCAGGGGATGATCAAATAATTATACGAATTATTAAGCAGATCTCTCAGAGGTCATCAACAGATGTTAAAAAAACACTTGACACCGATAAATCTATACAAACACCTCCGATACATACTAAGGACACCGGTATACCAAAATAAGCAAATTTTGGGAAAACAGTAATTTCCAGGAAAAATGGAATTTTTCATAGAAATTATTCAAAAAATGTGTGGTTATGTTTTTGGGGTAGTGAAACCGAGTACTTCTCCTCGATATAAATCAATATATAAGTTATATGACTTGAAAAAATTTGATTGATCACCAGAACGAAAGATAATAGAATTTGTCCCCTTACACGAAAATGTTGACCCAAAATGTAGAATGTGTTTTATATTGCCCTGGAGTAATTTAAAGTAGTAATTTTTTTGAAAATATGCTTCAGTTTATATCGGACCCAACCAGCTATAGTAATATAAATTCATATTGGAGGTTCCGGGACTCTAATCTGTACTCTAGACTATTAAATATAATATAATATAATTAAATATAATATATAATATATATATATAATTATCCTTAGAGCACAGGATTCCAAAGGATATATTAATTTATTTAATTAACAGGTTTCCTTTACGATGTCTCCAGATAATAAATTAAATGTTTAATTCACAATATATTCTCAAAACAAAAATAATTTCTTCAGATTTTTAATCAAATTTTCTCAGTTGCAAATGTTTTGAGCAGAACCAAAAGTGAGTTCTAGCTTTGTTTTGTATATTTTTGTAAAATAAGTGAAATTTTTGCAAATTAATTTTTAAATCTTTAAAAAAGATTCAGTAAACAATAAATCTACAAAAATATTGGCATTTCAAATCCACAAACTACCTCAGAACTATATAAAATATGAACTAGTCATTCCAGTTGCAAATGTTTTGAGCAGCACTGTATCACCCATAAGTCATTTCAGTAGTTCAAAGTATAATTTAGTGTCTTTGGTGAACTATGTAAGGATGCATTGACTTGCGCCAAAGAAAAAACATAACAAGGAGAACGCCGATATGGACAATTTTTCAAGTTAAAATAAGGCCATATTGTAGACCGAGTCCGTTCGAGAGTTACGTGCGCTTCAGCCACTGCACATTGTGCCATACGGTTTTTACGGCTTTCGGGCCATTTTCACAGGAAGTATGGACTTGCCGCTAAAAAAACTTGTACCGTCGTAACGGGGACAGCGAATAGAAGCTTTTACAACAAATATCAAATGGATTGGAGAGGAGGTCTTAGACTGCACTTTTCTGAAATCTTGAGCGGTAGGTACCCGAAGGAGTGGACCGATAGAGTCCATGTTCCAAAGTTTGGAAAAATTCGATTGCTCCCTTCGAGAGGTATCGTTCACACCATTTTACAAAAAAATTTTGAACTTTTGTGTGGGAGGTACCTGAATGAGTGGACCGATAACGTCCATCTTCGAATTTGAACTAAGTTTGGACAAAATATTATGATCGTTCGAATTGGTTGATCCGTTTGAGAGTTATCGTGCGCACCAGCCAGACAGACGGACAAGGCTAAATCTATATACCATAGTTACCATAAATGCTGAGGGTATACAAATAAATGTATCTTAAAATTTCTTCAATCTGTTGGTATCTATATAGGGTATATACCAACACATGGGCCTATGTGGCCTATCCTAGCCCAATAATCTACCAAATATTAAAGTGATATTTTTTCAGAAGATGATTATTTAAATACGAAAGAGGATTTGAATTTGAAACATGCAATGGCTAAAAATATAGCGGGCACAAAAAAAAACTTAATTCAGTAATACCCACTGATGCTGGCACACTAATTGTTAAACCATTTTCAAAATCGAAAATTGAATCAGTTTTTAAGATGTTTAAGATGATAAGATGTTTTAATATGATAAATTCCTATCTAAAAAGATAACAAAAATTTAGAAAATCAAAGGGACCAATCTTTGTTAGAAATTGATTTTAAATATTAAATCGCGAAAATTGCATCCAGCCCACTGTACACAATTTTTTTCTGCCCAATCACCTATCCGGGGAAGAAATCCCATCCGGTGTGGTGGACCAAACAATTAGCCAAGCTGCATAAAGCAGCAAGGAAATCCTACAATAAAGCCAGTAAGACGAAACTCAGTACGGATTGGGATGCCTACAAGGTCAAGAGTGAAATCAAGAAAGCTAAGCGAAATTCCTGGGTTAGTTTCAGTGAGTCGATAGAAGGAGTTAGTGAAGCTGTAAGGTTCCGTAAGATACTACTAAGGACTCAAAATCCATAGGTAATATCCAACGGAGCGATGGTTCCTGTACTAACTCTGGTCTGGAGACTTTGGATCTGCTGTCAGAGGTTCATTTTCGCGGTTCTGTTGACTTCGACGTAGCCTTGCCAACAGCAAATCACAGTCGAGTCAGAACTGTCGAGGATGAATAGCTGATTGACAGAATAACTAACTACGCAAGAATTCGGTGGACGATCAACAGTTTCCAGCTTTATAAATCATCGGAACCGAATGGTATAATACCGGCAATGCTACAGAATGTTGCTGAGCCAGCACTATCCATTCTTGTAGAAATTTTTAAGGCCTGTTTATTGTTATCGCACATACCTGGTCTGTGGAAGGAGGTAAAGGTGACCTACATCCCCAAAGCGGGGAAGCCAAGTCACACACAATCTAAGGACTACAGACCAATTAGTCTTTCTTCATTTCTTTTAAAAACGCTTGAAAGGTTACTGGATCTTGAAATTAGAACACAACTAAATCTCAATAACATCGGCAAATCACAACATGCCTACACTAAAGGCAAATCAGTGGAGACTGTCCTGCATGAGCTGGTCGGGCACGTAGAGAAGCATATGGAAAATTCAGGCTTCACGCTGGCGGCCTTTCTCGATATAGAGAGGGCCTTCAGTAATGTGAAGCTTGAATCAATCCACAATGATCTCAGCAACACAGGTATTTCCTCCATCCTTGTGGAATGGATTGATGAGATGCTGTAAAGTAGAATCATCAACTCATGCATAGGAGAGAGTTCCATGAGGAAATCTGTTAACAGAGGCACTCCGCAGGGAGGAGTTCTCTCACCCCCGCTACGGCTTCTGGTAATAAATGAAATACTGGTGTTCTTCGACCGGCGGTTGTCTGTGCTGATGATGTGTTTGTGCTGATAAGTGGCAAATTCTTGCCAACCCTGTCTGAGCTCATGCAAAAGAGCCCTGGTACAACTTGCAAGCTGGGCCCACAACAACGGCCTGGGAGTAAACCCCGAAAAACAGAGCTTGTACTATTCACTAAGAAACGCAAAATACCCAATTTAGAGCCTTAGTTCTGAACGTGGTGGCCCTGGGACTTTCTACGGAAGCAAAATACCTCGGCACTATTCTGGACCATCGCTTGACATGGAAAAGAAATGTAGAGGAGCGAACGAAGAAAGGACTCATGGCACTCTACTCCTGTAAGAACTCCATTGGGAAAAGCTGGGGATTGAGACCAAAAATCATACGCTGGCTGTATGTAACCGCGGTCCTGCCCATACTTACCTATAGTGGACTGGTCTGGTAGCAAGCTCTTGGGAACAAAGCGTTACTCTCCAAATTATTAAGTGTACAAGGAACCGCGTCACTACTGATTACCGAATCGATTAAAAGTTCTCCTGAAGCTGCTTTAAACGTCATCCTGGATTTCCAACCTTTGGATGTCCTAATCCAGTTTCAGGCTGCGAGAACTGCTTTTAGGCTCCGGGAGTCAGGATGTTGGCGTGGTTCTTAAAACTAATTGATAGTCGACTTGAATTAGGTGACAATGTTTGCGTAAGCGATTTTATGCCTACCTCATTCAAGTTTGACTCCTTAACCGTCATCTTCCCAAGCAGGGACGCATGGGCTGAGTGCATATCTCCTCTGGACTGTCTGGCAATATACACAGACGGGTCAAATATGGAAGAAGGTACTGGCGCTGGCGTCTGCTGCGAGAATCCACTAATTAAAAACTCATACATAATTGTAGTGTTTTTCAGACCGAGATTATTGCTATCAGGAAAGCAGCTAAATTAGTGAAAGGGCTTGAAGACAGTCTTACAGGACCGGTGAAAATATATGCCGATAGTCAAGCGGCCATCAAGGCTCTCAAGTCATGGACAATAAATTCAAGAGCTATTCTTGATTGCAGGAAAGCTCTGCAGGATATACACGATATCGTAAAACTATGTTGGGTTCCGAGTCACAGCAACATTATGGAAAACGAGGTAGCAGATGAACTAGCTCGAGGTGGCTTATCTGTTGATGAAACCGTCCGGCCACCGATGTGCTACTACATCGGAAAACTTTGGGAAATCTTCAATGAGAAGAGCTGGCCAGTGAACTGTCGTCGAAGAACGGCGTCCCTCTTCTCACTTGATAAGTTAGGGATGAAAATCGCGGTGGGACTTATAACAGGTCACTGCAGAGTGGGATCTCTAACTTCAAAATGGGACGACAGTGGCATTGACTACTGCAGACTATGTGACGATGCGGAGGAGATAGAGACTGTAGAACATCTGCTTTGTAAATGCCCCTTGCTGCAAACAAGGAGATACCGAACACTAGGTAGATATGAAATAGACACTCTGACCTTCCTGTCTAAGATAGATCCCATTGTTCTACTCAACTTTGCGAAACATCTATCATGACTTGGTAAAGGTCCTTAACTATTAAATACTAATCAGACTTTATCTACTTTTCCAGCACAAT
Source organism: Musca autumnalis (assembly GCF_047663935.1). Taxonomy (NCBI): domain Eukaryota; kingdom Metazoa; phylum Arthropoda; class Insecta; order Diptera; family Muscidae; genus Musca; species Musca autumnalis. The sequence goes on along the minus strand of NW_027411977.1, from coordinate 178,163,871 downwards.
ATCATCATTACATCTTTAAACCATTATCTACAACCTACACAGAATAAACACCATGGACAAACGATCTCCAAGTGAAGCAGTCACCTATACTACTAGATGGCTTCGCATCCTTAAAACTAACCTAACCTAGTCAAAATTGGAGATACCTACATTGGATGATCGGTGCATCAAATATATTAAATCGGGCGAAAATACCTGGGAGCTATATCCAAATTAGAACCGATTTCAATATAACTTTTCAAACTTATTTCAAGACCTTGGCAAACTTATTTCATCAAAATCGGACAGAATTTGCGTGTTTGGTGCACTAAATATCTCAAATCCGGTGAAAATTTATGTGGGAGCTATATCCAAATCTGAAACGATTTCAATATAATTTGGCAAGCTCATTTCTAGACTAAATTCCGTGGTATGTTTCAAATGTTATAAAAATTGTCGAACTTATTTCTAGATTATATAGCATTTCCAGATTAAATGAAACCTTTTCCAAATTAAATGAAACCTTTTCCAAATTAAATGAAACCTTTTCCAAATTAAACGAAACCTTTTCCAAATTAAATGAAACCTTTTCCAAATTAAATGAAACCTTTTCCAACGGAAATGAAACCTTTTCCAATTGAAATGAAACCTTTTCCATTTGAAATGAAACTTTTTCCAAATTAAATGAAACCTTTATTTTTTATTATAAGGAACTTGAAACTAATATTGATTTTTATTGTTTTAAATAAAAATTTTAACATCAATTGATGTAATTAAACCATGCACAGTTATATACTAGGTATGTATTTGTGAATAAACCTTACAGTAGTGGGATTTTTTAACTCATTTTTACCTTTAACGACAAAAATCGGTAAAATTAAATCGCAAAATTATTATTGAAAATTTTCAATAAAAGTTGGCATCACTGTTGCTGTCGGTAAAGGTTAGCGACTACTTTTTATTCATCGTTAACTTACCGCAAAAATTCATTAATTACCGAAATTATGGGCATTTTAATTTTAACGACTTTTGTCGGTAAGGACAACAATGTGTTACAGAATCTCACTACAGGTATCATTGTTTTTTTCGACTCTTTTTGAGCTCTTGTTTCATAATTTTAACTTTATTTTTAACAATAAACGAACAACAAAAGCTGAAATTCTTGATTGTTTTTTTAAATATAGATCTGGAAATGAGAAATATATCAATTGACTATGTTAACATAATACTTTTCTTACGTAGTCAGTCCCTTCAGTTTTCTGCTTGAGAAACTTTCAATACAATCGCCTTTTCGAACATTTTTGCTGATTTTTCTGTTGAATTCTGCGCTCTATCGTCTCAGTTATGTTATGGTCAGATGAAGGATCTCGAAGTTCAGTTGTAGCGCAGCAATTTATTTTTGAAAATGCATTCTAAATTGGTTGAACTTTGGGAATATGGCTGCAGGAATTTAAGTTGATATCTGTTTAATTCTAATAAAGTTCTTATGTCATTCCTCTTACGTATTTGCTGATTATCCATTATCAGAAACGAGTTTTCTAAGTCTGGTGTAATCTTCCTCAAAATACCTTCTATTAATTGTTTGAATTTGTCTGCATTCACACTTAAACTTGAAATTATATTATGGTATACAAAACCCCCGATTTTATTTACTGCCATTAGAGTTACATATCGATCTTATAATGAAGGCAGCACAGTCTGAAGATTAAATCCACTATCTTCTATAAATATTAAATGTTCCCTTTGTTGAAGTATCCATTTTGGAAAATACCGAGCCTGTTTTTTCTTAACTTCGACGGATAAGGCTCGTTCTATTTCGACTGAGGCTGTTTTTAAAGTAATTTTCAATTTCCGTATTTCATTTTTAAGGTTTGGAAAACATATTTTTTTATTGTTAAGACTGAAGTAAAAACTATGAAATAATAACTCAAAAAACAAAAAAAATTAAAAAACAATGGTATCTGTAACGCTAATTCACAAATACATTCCTATATAACTATCTGTAACGCTTATTCACAAATACATTCCTATATAACTATATTTGTTATGTTAAAACAATAAAAATCAATATCAGTTTAATGTTCATTATAATAAAAAATAAAGGTTTCATTTAATTTGGAAAAAGTTTCATTTCAAATGGAAAAGGTTTCATTTCAATTGGAAAAGGTTTCATTTCAATTGGAAAAGGTTTCATTTCCGTTGGAAAAGGTTTCATTTCATTTGGAAAAGGTTTCGTTTAATTTGGAAAAGGTTTCATTTAATTTGGAAAAGGTTTCATTTAATTTGGAAAAGGTTTCATTTAATCTGGAAATGCTATATACTGTCATATGTTCCAAATTTCATCAAAATCAAGCAGATTTTGCGTGTTTGGTGCACCAAATACCTCAAATCGGGCGAAAATCTATATGGGAACTATATCCAAATCTGAACCGATTTTTTCCAAAAAAAAAAAAATAGCGTTTCCCTTGGCAAAAAAGATTTTCACAAATTTTTATTTGCATCGGACAATAAATGCGACCTGGACTTTGATTACAAAAATACATGGGCAGAGGGACGGACATGCGTAAATCGAAATGAAACTATGCAGGGAGGAAAAAAGGGCCACTCTAACATATGTCAAAACAAGTAAGAACAGACTATAGTCGGACGGGGCCGACCATGTGATACCCTATACCACTAAACGCGTCTTCTTGGGATAAAGTTATAAGATGTGCATTAGAAATTTTACCAATTTTCAGACAAAAGTTTTGATCAATTTAACCCGCTAAATATTATCCGATCATACCGTTGACTTGCACGCTACTTCTTCATCTCAAACCAAAACTACGTTTAAAATTTCGCGCCGATCGGACTATTATTGCGACCTACAGAGCGGCTACAAAATCGAGCAAAAATTTTGTTTTTGGTCCATTTCATCCCTTTAACATTTCACGATCATCGCCAAAAACTAATCAGTTCTATTCTGGTCCAAACCCGACCTCCATACTAAATTTCGTGACAATCGGTCCATAATTGCGGCCTCTAGCTTGATTACAATTTTTAATGGACGGACAGACGGACGGACGGACACACATCGCTAAATCGCTTTATCTCGTCGAGATATGAAGTTTGGTATACCACATGAGGGGTCTACGACGAATATTTCGCGGCGTTACATGAATTTTTGGGAAAACAAACTTATTATACCCTTTTCCACATTGTGGTATAGGGTATAAAAATATTTTGCAGCAAACATATGTTTGTGAGCAACCACTCTCAAACATAACATATGTTTGGGTCCCGCAAACAAATACATGTTTGGGTGCAAACAAATTATATGTTTGTGTGCAAACAAATTATATGTTTGGGTACAAACAAATTATATGTTTGGGTGCAAACAAATTATATGTTTGCGTGCAAACAAATACAAACCCAAAAGCCACAATAAAAGACAGACACATACATACACATTTATAAATGGTGGTGTTGTTTTTTATTGAAAGGCATAGATATACGAAACGCAAAGGCAGCAACAGACGCGAAGATACATACACAATATTCCACATCGCACAAGAAATAAATAACAGACTTTAATGAAAGAAAAACGGAATAGTATAATTATATATAAAAAGTAAATAATAATGTAGTGTCACACTTTTAAAAGGAAGAAAACAACATATCGTTGTACACTTCTGGTTATTTGTGAAATAAAATACATTCTTATGTCAAAGTTCAAATCATTAGCGGGAAATCCGTGTCTGGAATCAAATGATTGTATAATGTAATAAATAGTTACATCTATATTTCAAATACATATATATATATGTATGTACATATATGAAAAATGTATTAATGTTATTACCAATATTACATGCGATTTCTTCTTTTTCTCACAGCATATTTCCATTCACCTTCTTGGATTCAATTATAAAATTTCCAATTACAAAAAAAAAATATGTTCTAACATAAAAAAATGTTGGTACCCAAACAAATGAAATTGAGATATGTTACAAAATGTTGCAAACATATATTTGATTGGACCCAAACAAATTATGTTTGGATCCAAACATATATTTGTTTGCAACCAGTCCCAAACAATTATTTGTTTGGATTCAAACATATTTCTAACATATATTTTTCTGCGTTTGGGTCTACCTCGCTTCCTTATGCATGTTAAATACAAACGCACAAAAACATAATACACCTGTAGGATATAAATACGATATTCTAAATTGGGTAAGATAAGCAACGAATAGAGAAGAGGAATAAGAAGAAAACTTCTTACAAGTGATTTCTTTTGACAAGCTTTTCGGACTCATCATTGAAAAGTAGGCCATATTTCATTGAGCTTATATGAATCGGGGTGCACTCATTGGTATGAGGGAAGTCCCTTCGGTGTTATTTGTGTGAACTAGAGTTTTGCCAAAGGAACTATATGGAACTATATAGTTCACTTCGCAGTTCCAATGTCCCACATTTTTTCTATGAACAAACTGCATATACTTAACAGCACATGTTATATTTCATGATGTTACTCATACGTTTTGGAACTAGTACAAGGAACTAGGAACTAGATTACCCAACTCTAGTGGGAACATACATTTTCAAACTCAAAGAGGATATATATGTGAAGATTTAAGAGGTTTACTTTAAAAATAAGAACACTATTAATGTAAGTATATATAGTACGTACATATCGAGGTTTTACTGTTTTATTTTATATATGTTGATGTTTAATTCATATTGTTTTATTATTATTTATTATTGTTAGTGTTGTTGTTGCTATTATAATATTATTGTTTGTGTACATATTGTGCATATTTAATGATGCCTTTTTCAGTTCGTAAACAAATCAACAACGATCTGGTTTGATGTTGCTGTCCACCATTGCCATAGCTAGGTAATATTGTCAGATTGGCTAAATAAAAGCTGCTGGTTGTCTGTCGACAGTTGTTGTTCAGTAGTGAACGTTGATCGTTGGCATCTTATGGGATCAGTTACACAAAAGTTTATGATGTGTTTGGATTTATCAATAATAAATACCCTACTAAAAATCTTACTATCTACTTTTACACAGTCGATTTAATTTCCCCATAAATGATCTTATTATGTTAACTTCTAATTTTAATCAAACTAAAAAAATAAACCTGATAACTAATTTAAGATTTTCACTTAGGGTATTACACAATTCGCCCATTATCATATGTGTACCTATATTCTTTTAATGATGTTGTTGATTATGCATTTCTTTTGTTTTGATGCGGTTTTGCCTTCGTACCCCGCAAATGATACCCAGAATAATATGGTATTCATTTTTTAGGCGGATGGATAAAGGTATGAATGACAGTTGTTTTATATCCACAAATCGTTGATATTGATGATGTTTACATTCGTTTAATAAAAGGTTATATCACACGCGGAACTAAAATTCTGTTTGTAATTTAGAGGATGGGAAGATTTCTACTTTGTTGTTATTATACATTAGGGTTAATGATATGGAACCTACTGTTTATCGCCGAGTCCGAACGACGTGTCCTAAAACACCACTTGTAGAGAAGTTTTACATGGCTGAAATACACAGGAAATGTCGTCAACATTACTAGGGGTTGGATGTTGCCTGGCCACGACCCACAATGTCACGACCGTGGCCAAAAATGGTCAAAATCAAGTACTTCGGAATACACATTTATTGATGAGAATTTGTAGTAAACATTTCAATTTGAAGGAATTTAAATTATGGTATTGATTTGTCAAGTAGTTTTGCCCATGGGAATGTTCAAATCCGATAATTGTTGAAGATATGTATTTTTGTCCTTATTTTACTAAAATTAATAACTTGTATTTTGCTCCAAAATTTTAATATTTAAAGTAATTTATCGCTCTAAAATAAATTTTTAAAGTTGCATTCGATGTAATCAGCATGGATTTAATTTTGTTTGGAAGTAAATAGTGATCATATGGTGTTTACAGCTACCCAAGTCTGTGGTACTTAGTACATCGATTTTGTGAACCAAGTTTTAAAATTAGTGGAGTGGGAAAAATTTTGTATAAAAGTGTATATCGATATTATTTGTTGTTTGAGTTGTGAAAAGTGAGTACTTCAAACGTATAAAGGTTCCAGCTGCAGAGGTTTGCAGACGAACATGTCATTTCTCTTTTTCTGCGACCACCTCACTCAGGGGTTACCCCCTATTTTAACAAAGCGTTTTGCGGTTTTGGCTATATTGCGAAAACGAATGAACCGATCATCATATATTTTTGTGGGCTTATTCAGTACGTAATAACCTTGCTTTTAAACGAGAGACTTTTAAAAATATCTATTTTTTTAAAAAATAAATGGTGAATAGCGAAAGTCAAAATCCGATTTTTTACAAAAATTGACCTTTTTGACCATTAATTTGTCAAAAATAGTTTTTAAAGGAAGATTCTCATATATTAAGACAAGAGTTTGATGTATTCAATAAGCTAACAAAAAATATGTGGGTGCCACCATGGTGCAATGGTATGCACACCTGCCTTGCACACATAAGGTCGTGGGTTCGATTCCCCGGCCAGAAAACATCAAAACGCTTTTCAACGGTGGCAAAATACCCCTCAGTAATGTTGGCGATATTTCCTGAGTACTTCAGCCATGTAAAACTTCTATACAAAAGTGGTGTCTTAGACACGCCGTTCAGACTCAGCGATAAACTGTAGGTCCCATATCATTGAGCTAATGTGAATTGGGGTGCACTCATTGATATGAGAGAAGTCTCCATTGTCCCTTATGGGATGTTTGTTGAACAATTATTATTATAACAAAAAATATGAAGACTGACCAACAAATTTCAGTCATTTCGGGTGGATATTGAGGTCACAACATTCAAAATACCGAAAATAGGGAGGTACGTTTTTATGGGGCTATAGGAAGACGAGGATCTATACTAACAGATTTGTGGTGGAAAGTTATAAACCCCCAACGAAGACTTAATACCAATTTTCAGCCCTTTCGGTGTGATAATCAGGCTAAAACCTCCAAAGTACAGAAAATCGGGGGGTACCGTCCTATGGGGGCTATACGAAGGCGTGGACCTATGCGGACACATTTCAAGGTAAAAGTTTTATGCCCCCAACGAAGACTAAATACCAAATTTCAGCAATTTCGGTGTAATAGTGAGGCTAAAATCTTCAAAATACCGATAGTCGGGTGGTAGCGTTCTATGGGAGCTGTACCAAAATGTGGACCTACACCCAAAGTTCTCAGTTGGATTGTTGCATACCTCTGGTGAAGACTAACCACCAAGTTTCTGTAATTTCGGTTAGTCATTATGACTAAAACTTTCAAAATACTGAAAATAGGGAGGTACGGTTCTATGGGGGCTATATCAAAACGTGGACCGACCATCCCATTGTTTTGTCCTGGAGATTGTAAGTCAATAATAGGTATGTGTACCAAAATTGATGCACCTACAACAACTACTTCTATTTTTGGCCACAGTTAATATGATCTCGCGACACAGTGCGACCCTCAGCGTGCAAGACGGGTGTGCATATAATTGCACGACGGTGGCACTCAGCTGTTGTTGTAGGCGTCTACAAAAAAATATGTATTCAAAAAGCAGTAACAATTATAATTTCAAGTGCCACAATTATAGAAATTGAAAAAACTGTTAGATGCCAGGCAACAGATTCGGAGAAATAGGTTTAAAGTAATGTTATGTAAAAGGACGCCATACCGTAGAGCAATACTCATCCGCATTGCACATTCTATTATCGGTATGACTCCAAGGCTAGGCAACATCATAATTTCAACGGCAGCAAAAATATCCATCAGCGTGATGTTGGCGAAATTTTCTGATTATTTCAGCCATGTAAAGCTTCTCTAAAATTGGTGTCTAAGACACGCCACACATTGGGGCAAGATTCCAAAAAAACGGAGATTAATTCGGGGAAGCATTTGATTGATCTAATGTTTATATGTTTCGAATGCTTACACTTCAATCAATATAACTTAACACAGTTTTGGTGCAAATTGAGGGATTGGAGAGGTATATTCGAAGCCCACGGTGCTCTTGAAACAATTTTAAATGAAAGGTGCTTACACCGTGGAAGTTTTTGCGGATTCTGAAACTACAATGTTCATAGATGACAAAAATCAAAAAACAAAAAAATCGCCGGAGCGCTTTTTAAATAAATCGCGATTTAAGTTGACATTTTTAGGGGTTGTTTAAGTTTTCACAATTTTTCTTAAAAACCGCAACTCCTATCAAAATAGGACTAAAGAAAATGTTGTAGCTATGAAAATTTTCTACAAGATCGGCCTTTAATGTATTTTCGTGGTTTTTACCATTTTTGAGATATAGAAGTTCAAATTGGGACAATGCACTGACTGTATCGCCCCCTTATAGAACAATGTCATGAAGGGTGCGCCTTAACTAACTTTTGATGAAAGCCGCTTACACAGGGGAAGTTTTTGTGAATTCTGAAACAGCAATGTTCATAGATGAGAAAATCCAAAAACAAGAAAAAACCGCTGTAGGGATTTTTAAATAAATCGCGGTCAAAATTCACATTTTTAGGTGTATTTTAGGTTTTCACGATTTTGCATGGAAACCGCAAGTCCAATCAAAATGGAGCTAAAGAAAATGTTGTAGCTCTAAAAATTCTCTACAGGATTGATTTTTATGATTTGTTCTCAGGCTGTACCATTTTTGAGATAAGGAAGCTCAGTTTACATATTTAGGTTTTTTTGTTAGGGTTGCGCGATTTTACTTGAATACGGTAAGTTTTATCGATATGGGACCTGAGAAAATCTTAAAGCTGTGAAAATTCTCTACAAGACTGGTTTAAGTAACTTATCCTAAGTTGTACCCTTTTTTTAGATTTCAAAGTTTAAGTTGGGAATTTGTAGTCATGGCATTGTTTTGTAAGGGGGCGATACAGAATTGAATTGAATTTGAATTGTCCCAATTTGAACATCTATATCTCAAAAACGGTAAAACCGACGAGAATACCTTAAATGTAAATCTTGCAGAGAATTTTCATAGCTACAATATTTTCTTAAGTGCCATTTTGATAGGACTTGCGGTTTCTAAGCAAAATCGTGAAAACCTAAACAACCCCTAAAAATGTCAAGTTAAATCGCGATTTATTTAAAAAGCGCTCCGGCGATTTTTTTTGTTTTTCGATTTTTCTCATCTATGAACATTGTAGTTTCAGAATCCGCAAAAACTTTTCAGGTGTAAGCACCTTCCATTTAAATTTGTTTCAAGAGCACCGTGAGCCCTCATAAAAGGGTACCATAAAAACTATGAAGTGTTTTTACGGTTTTGCCTACATTTCTTATTTGATGAATCTAAAATCTTCTTATATAATAAATTATTGGTTAAGCTAATATTTGGCAAAAGTAAGGTCAATATTTTAGTGAAGCCCCCATACAAGGATATCTCCCGATTTTATGTATTTCGAGTGTCTTAACCACATTTTTAGTACATTTATCTGTATGTTAGGATTTATAGTTCAGAATGCCTAAAAATTCATAGTGTGAAAATTTGTCAATATAGGTCAATGTTTTGGTATAGGCCCCATATAGAGGTACAGTCTAATTTGGGGGTATTCGAATATTTTATGCTTATATTGCAACTAAACTAGCTCAAATTGTGAATTGTGCATTTTGAAGGGATTGAAAATATTTTATCAAACATCATCTCTATATATTTTCGTTTTGGAATAACCTCCATATAAAATATTCCGCTACTTTTTTAACCCTAAATACTTTTCAAAAATAGGGAAAAATGGATACATTTTAAATTAATTTTTAATATGCTTCTAAACTTCTTTTCCTATAAATATATTTTTCTATGACTCAGATTTCTAACTGAAGTTGACGATTCCATTCTAAAAAGGGTACTTTTGATGCGTAAAAAAAATATTATTCTTATACACCAAAAAAATTTATTTTTTAAATTATTAAAAATTCTTTACCTTTATCACAGTTTAACTGTAGAAGTAAACAATATATGATCTTGACATTTTGGTTAAAGGCTTAGAATTTTGTACCATATTACCATGAAACGACAATTATACCGAAAACCGATTTTTTTTTTAATTAATCTCCATTTTTTGCGATTTCACCTCTTGTGCATCGCCATCATTTCATATAAATCATTATATATAGTAACTATATCATAATGGTGGACTTGCACACATTGTCTTATGTAGGGTGACCACAGACATTAAACCAAAACACGACATACTGTACAACAATAACAGGAAAAATGAAGACAAAAACCCCAAAATGCAAAAACTTGACCCACAGCTATTTCCACCATTTTTGACATAACTCAAAATGCGACATAACTCAAAGACAACAATTAAGAGAAAAATACAAAAAAATTCTCACGACCTTCTTGACACTCTTGTATATGTATACTCCAATACATTTCAAAATTATGCAAAATCTGGACACATTTTGACGAATTTTTTAAACACATTTCTAAAAGACTTTTTCAGTACAATTTTTTCCTAAAATATTAATAATTACCTCTGTTTGAAATATCCATTTTGAAAATGCCAAGTTTAGATAGGAAAAACTACGTTATATCGATTTAAAAGCAGCAAAATTTAATATTTTTCACCTGTTTCTTAAATTTTAAAAATATGTTCAACTTTAAAACTGTGCTACACGAAAAGTAAACAACATTTTGGCTAGTGAGGTAGCATTTTGTACTCGTTAACCATGTCAATTTTTCAATTTAGACCCGATTTTTTCAATCTTGCCCCAACGTGCGCCGTTCGGACTCGGCCATATAAAGTTCGTCCCATGTCATTGAGCTTATATGAATCGGGGTGCACTCACTCATTGATATGAGAGAGTAACCGCACCGTTGTCGCTGCGGGAAGTTTGTGTAAACATATGTATGGGCTATGTTATATTCAGATTGAATAGAGAAAGCAGTAGATAGTAAATATCAGTCAGCTTTGCCGATGTACCCTCAGCATGTGTGAATTGATACATTCATCTATGTACAATATAGAATCGAATACCGGCAAAGAAACCAAAATCCTTTTCACCAATAATTATGTTTTTAAGAGGTTTTCAGATTTTGTGGTCCTTTTTGGACGTATGAACTTGCCGACAAAAAAATATATTTGGATTGAAACTCAAAAGTTTGTGGAGTAGTTACCTGAAGGTGTGGATCGACATAGTCCATTTTGGAAGTGGGTTTTATATTTAAAGCTTTTGGACTTTCTAGGAAGCATGGACTTTCCCACGAAAAAACATAATATTTCTCTAACAAGGACCACATAGAGTAGCATCGGTATGAATTTCCAAAGGATCTTAGAACAGACCGTAAACTGCACCTAAATAAAAATGTTGAATTTTTGTGGGGGAGGTACCCTAAAGACAAGACCGATATGGACCATATGTATACCATTTTAGTGACATTTTTTAACTTTTGTGGGGGAGGTACCCCAATGAGTGGACGGATATTTCTCACCTTTGAATTTAAACTAAGTTTGGAAAAAATATTACGAAGACCAAACTTGGGACCGAATCGACAGATCCGTTCGAAAGTCACCGTGGGCTCCAGCCACCGCACATAGTGCCGTATGGGTTTTTACATCTTTCGGACAATTTTCTCAGGAACTATGGACTTGTCCTTGAAAAAACTTGTACCGTCGCAATGCGACAGCGAATACAAACTGTTAACAAAATCAAAGGCATTTGAGAGCAGCCCTTAAACTGCACTTTTCGGAAATTTTGTGTGGGATGTACCCAAAGGAGTTGACGTATATAGTCCATATACGAACTTAACTCGGTTACTGCCATCGAGAGTTATCGTGCGCACAATTTTAGCGAAAAGTTTTGAACGTTTGTAAGGGAGGTACCAGAAGGAATGGACCGATATGGCTCATCTTCGAATTTAAAACTAAGTATGGACAAAAACTACGAGAGTTATCGTGCGCTCCAGCCACTAGGCATGGTGCAGAAGGGGTTTTTTTACAGCTTTCAGGCCATTTTCTGAGGAAGTATGTAGTTTCCCCTGAAAAAACTTTTACCATCCTAATAGCGAATACAAGTTGTTGGAAAAAAAATCAAAACGATTCGCGAGGAGGTGTTAAACTTCACTATTCCGAAATTTTGTATGGGAAATACCCGATGGAGTGGACCGATATAGTCCACATTCGAACCTGATCTATGTCTGGTAGAAATATTACGATGTGCAAAGTATGTACCAAATCGGTTACTGCCTTCGAGATTTATCGTTCACACCATTTAACAGAAAAATTTTGAACTTCTGTGAGGGAGGTACCCCAGGGAGTGGACCGATATGGCCACTTTTCGAACTTAAACTAAGTTTGGGCAAAACCATACGACGAACAAAATTTTGTTTCGAATCGGTCTATCCGTTCGAGAGTTATAGTGCGCCTTATGCAGCCAAACAGACGGACGGACATGGCTAAATCGACTCCAAATTGTGTGAAACGAATTTCGTCCAAACATACTTGGGGTCTGAAACCATTTTTTTGATGAAGCATAATTTCGTTAGCAAAAAATGCTGAGAGTATAATAATGAAAACTTTCCAAAAAATGGACTTACGATTATGCCCTCCGCCATAAAATTAATTGTCTTTCCGTTTGTTGCACATCGAAATATTCGTCGGGGACCCTATAAAGTATATATATGCTTGATCAACATAAAATTCTAAGCCGATACATCCATGTCCGTCTGTCCGTGTGTCCGATAGAGCTTCATAATTTGGTACAGAAGTTTCTATTATTCCTAGGATGTTTGGTATTGAAAATGGGCTATATCGGTGGCTGAAATTTGGCATTTAGTCTTCATTGGGGGTTTAAAAATTTCCACCTGAAGTTTGTTGGTATATGTCCATGTCTTAATATATCTCCTTTTAGAACTGTACCTTCCAATTTTCGGCATATTGAGGTTATGCCTCAATATCCCACCGAAATGGCTCATATTTGTTATTTAGTCTTCGTTGGGAGTATAAAACTCTCAAACTGAAATTTTTCGGAATACATATTTCCATGTATCTGTAGAACGCTCCCACCCGATTTTCGCTATTTTGAAGGTTGTGACCTTAAACCGAAATGACTGAAATTTAGCATTTAGTTTTCGTTGGTGGTATAAAATTTTCGACCTGAAATTTAGTGGTATAGGCCCACGTCTTTATATAGCCCCCATAGAACGGCAACCTACCGATTTTGGATATTGTTTAGGTTGTAACCTCAATATCCCACCGTAATCTTCGTAGGTGGTATGCAACTGGCCTCTATATTCAGCCGAAATGGCTGAAATTTGGCATTTAGATTTAAAATTATTTGAAGATTTAATTGGAATTTTGAAATACTCAGGAAATGTCGCCAACATTACTGAGGGTTATTTTGCCACCGTTGAAATTTTTGATGTTCCCTGGCCGGGGAATCGAACCCACAACCTTTAGTGTGCAAGGCGGGTGTGCATAACATTGCACCACGGTGGCACCCAGTAAGGTTTCTTATTTCTACCAATTTTCAATAAACAACCAATTCGATAGAAAAAAGTCATAAACTGGTTTAGGCCAATTTTATGTACTTTAAAGCTTTTGGAAAGAACAGCGATGACGACCCATGTGAGCCCTTTTAAAGAGTTTCGCTACACGTTCCTTCTGAAGTGGATGTAATTTCGTATTTTGGAACCTTAATCGGTAGAAAACCTCAACGTAGAAATTTATCGATATAAATTGATTGTTATCAGTTAATATGTTCTGTTCCTCCAAGGAATAAGAATCAACGTAGGGGAAGAGCTTAGTGAGCTTGTATTTTAGTTTTGTGTATTAAATTCAATCAAAAACAAATTTTGATTTGTTTGGAGTTACGTCTTCGGGTATTTATGGTGACGATATGTATATTATAAATATATAATACATTCATGTTATATTTTAACATGTTTATTACTTTTCAAAAATTCACACAATTGGATGTTTTTAAACACTTTTAGTTATGGTCTTTGGATGCAATATTTAAAACTTGTTCAGCAGTTTAGAGTCTCATATTTTTTTATTTTCCTTGCAGGATCTTTAAAAAAAAAAACAAAATAAAATTATGAATGTCATATGATAATATCACGAATCCAGTTTATTGTAATTATATTGATTATTTTATTTAGTAGCAATCACCTTGTTTGTCAATAATTTTTTAACATTTTATTGGATTAGTAACAATCCAAACTCGTTTGTAAAGTGGAATAATGTTAAGCGTTTTTTTTTTATCACAAAAAGGGTATCTTAATGTGAGCAAAATGCAGTTTATAATACAGTTTTATTTCCTCATTTAAATTTTTATACCCTCAGCCTTTAGGCTATAAAGGGTATATACACTTTCATACGGGCAAAATGTGCCTCATCGAAATAATGGTTTTAGACCCCAAGTATGTTTGGACGAAATGTGTTTCAGACAATTTGGAGTCGATTGAGCAATGTCCGTCCGTCTGTCTGTCTGTCTGGCTGGCTGGAGCGCACGATAACTCTCGAAGGGATGAACCGATTCGGTTCAAATTTTGGCTTTCGTAATATTTTGTCCAAACTTAGTTTAAGTTCGAAGATGAGCTATATCGGTCCACTCCTTCCGGTACCTCCCCCACAAAAGTTCGAAAATGTTCGGAAAATTTGTACGCACGATAACTCTTGAAGGGTGTAACCGATTTGGTCCATACTTTGCCCATTGTGGAGCGTGTACCAGACTTAGATCAGGTTTAAATATGGACTCAATCGGTCCACTCCGTCGGGTACCTCCCACACAAAATTTTGGAAAAGTTCAGTTTAGGAACATCTCTCGAATCGCTTTGATTTTTGCTTTAGCAACTTGTATTCACTGCCCTCCATACGACGGTATAAGTTTCATCAGGGGCAAGTCCATACTTCCTGAGAAAATAGCCTGAAAGTTGCAAAAAACCCCTATGACACCGTGTGAGGAGGTTGGAGGGCAAAATAACTCTCGAACAGGTCTGCCGATTCGGTCCAAAGTTTGGCCTTAGTAATATTTTGTCCAAACATAGTTTAAGTTCGAAGATAAACCATATCGGTCCACTCCTTCAGGTACCTCCCACACAAAAGTTCAAAAATGTTCGGAAAAATTGTGCGTACGATAACTCTTGAAGAGAGTGGCCGAATTGGTCCATACTTTACACATCCTAATATATCTACCAGATATAGATCAGGTTCAAATATGGACTTTATTTGTCCACTCCATCCGGTACCTCCCACTCAAAATTTCGGATACATGTTCACTTTAAGACCTGCTTTCGAATCACTTTGATTTTTGTTGAAGCAACTTGCATTCGCTGCCCCAATTGCGATGGTAAAAGATGTTTCAGGGGCAAGTTCATACTTCTTGAGCAAACATCCCTGAAGTTCTAAAAAACCCCTATGGTACCATATATAGTGGCTGGAGATCCATTCTTTTTAGTATCTCCTCCGCAAAACTTTTGATATTAAATCCTAATCAACATTTTTGTCAGTTCAAACGCCCAAAATTCTTAAAACTCCCTAAATACATGCGTTTTTTGGAAAAAAATAGTTTCAATATACACAGGCTGATGGTATATCTCTGTCGGCAAAGCCGACTGATACTTTTTTACTTGTTTTGACATACAAGCCCTACATTTCAAAATGAAGTGACGTGTAAGTTTATAGACCACAATCGGTAAATGACGAAGCTAGACTATAACGTCAGCAGCTATTCGGTATTCGAGAACAAACACATATGGAGATTTCTGAGAGAAATCGTACACTTTTTCAAAATGAGGTGTTTGATTTCCTTTATTTTCTGTTGTGGTGATTCTGCCCATAAGCAAAACATTTGCATATAGTTTTTACAAAAGTCGAATTTTTCTAGGCGCGAGATCTCTGGAATCTTTAGTCAAAAAAGTTAGATAAGCATCATCACAACAGCAAAAAAAAAAAATGGAAATCAAAAACCATTTTGAAAAAGTGTCCAATTTCACTCAGAAATCCCCATATATGTATATGAGGTGGTCAGAGCCAGAAAAAAAAACAAATTGGCTATGCTAATGGAACCGGAGCTTTTTTAAATATTTACTAAAAAACTCCTATTACATAATTTGACCGTAGTTGATACTACTTGCTGAAAACTGTTTTTCCTCTACGGAAATTTCGAAAAAATATGGATACTAATAGCCTAAGCCGCTTAGGCCAAATCAAATATGTGAAATAAAAAATATGTGTGGGATAGGCCAAAACTGCATGTTACGTCTAAATCAAGATAACTATGATAATTTTCCTGAAGTGAAAAGTTTACTCAGCTGGAACTGCGATGCAATTGAACTTATTAAGGGAGAATATGCAGTTATAGCATTAGATTTTATGAAATCGCTGCCGACACCAGTCAAACTACAAAATGGACCTAATGTCTTGGTATTCAGGATCTTATTACTAACAAGTCATTTATGTATATCTAGAATGGGGGAAAGCTTCAGGTGGCCCACAGGAAATGTGGTCTAGTATTCATAATACATTGCGTGAAAGCCAATGTCACATACATAGTCAAAAATTCGATCTTCCCAGTGGAACAGATAGGCCAGAAATGTTTGATATCTGGCCACTCATTCCGACTATGCGATCAAGATTTTGGTCTCATTGAAAAGGTAAAAAAGATGGCGGGTTATATTAAAAACACATCTTTAATAGAGAAATTAGTGACAAACAGTAAACCCTCCCACTTAGCGCCGAGAATTTTTTTTTGCCAGAAAACTTAAAATTTTTAATGAAAATTAAATTTTTATACTTTTTAAGCATTTTTTAATAATAACTTTTTTCTCTGAAACGTATTGTTTACCTGCAATCGGGCCTTCTTTAAAAAGTGCCAAAAACAGACAAAATTTGTTGGTAAATTTAAAATCCTCCTTGGTTTGACAATGGACCGAAGAAGTGAGGTAGAAACTACCAATTTTTGAATTGTCAAGCATAAAGTCCATAAAAAGTTGTCATTAAAACTCATTACGACGGGTCAGCAACGCGGACCGGGGTCTGCTAGTTTGAAATAAAAATTGTATTTAAATAGTAATCACTTCCCATTGATAATAATCACTCCCATTGGATCTTATGTCCGCTAGACCTTATGTCAAGAATAATCGTCTAGTCAAATGCCATACAAGTAAGGAAAAAATTTGTATCAAAAATAAACTATAACCATTGTTTCTTTTATGCGCAAGGTTGTCTATAACGTCATTATTACAATTTCATTGGAAAGTATAATTATTTGCATTTGAACAAAATTAAATTTGATTTCAAACCCTTTAATCACTTGTTTAAAGCAGATGTTCGAAATAAGACAGACACACACATTTAGCTTCGGTTTTATTAAATTGTTAAAACAAAGTGTGATTAATTGGAAATAAAATTATAAAAATGATTGTATTACATACTACAACGAAGTCTACTAAATGCTATCGCTATTAACCCTAAGACCTTCGACGACATCAAACTATATTTTGCTTTTCAGTTGCATTCAACGTAGACGAGAATTGATGATCTAATTACAGTTCGTTGGTAATTATAGATCCCCCTAGTATATAATCTACACACAAAATATATACGAGCATGTATGTATATTTTTGTATATAAAAGTTTATAAAGAAAATTATACGCGTTCATATGTAAATATGTCTGTGCATATACAAATATAATTACTACATAGGCACGAGATTTGTAATTTGCATACAACAAAAGCAAACTAACTAGATCCGATAACACTAAACTATAATTACAACAATGCAACAAAATGATAGCTGACTGGGTGCATGGTTGGTCGGCTGGTTGGTTGCTTGACATCAGATGCAATAGGAGCTGGGAAACAGTGGTTTGTTGAATTCAAATTGTGGAGAATTAAGACAAAATAAGAAGTTGGATAGAGCGTTATGAAAAGTTTATTTTAATGTGAACTTTAATGGAATACTCAAGAACATTTGTCATTCCGAAAAATTTGGATAGTTCTCTGAACAAAATAGTTGTAACGAAAAACTAAAATTTCTTTTTATATTGTCACTGTGTTCTAGTCTATGTCTCAATTTGTACCACTGTACGTACCCAAGTTATGGGGCGAGCAATGACTGCATCACTTAACACAATAACTGCAACAAAGTGCAAGTTTGCAAATATGGAGCTGATTAAAAGCCATAGGAGAGCCAGTTTTATTGTTTGCCATTCTTAAACTTTATCTTCTGTAGAAATAAACGCATAAACATATATATGTACATATACTTACATGTACATTGTGTAAAAATATGGAAGTGTTGACATTACATACGTACAATCCTATGTATATGCGTATACAAGCTTATTGTTATGAATTAACTGCAATTGTAAAAAAAAATAATGACAAACTGACTATAATTGCAATTATCACTTGTCGAGGGCAAAGCTGTTGACTTTAGGGGCGTATGTAAATAATTTTAACAAGCAATAAATGGAAAGACAACACAACACCCAGACCCTAGCCCAAAGTAATACACATAAGTACATTATATTTTACCTCCACTCCCCAAGACCTTCGTCAACATTACCACCACCACCGCCACAACCACCGCCACTAAAGCTATTCATAGTCGCGGGGTCACAATCAATCAATTGTTTATAATTTCTTTGCAATCTCACTTTGTCGGAATACAACGTTGATTACGAATTTAAGAACAACTCATTTGGAATGGGTTCTGTATCAATTACATTGATAAGATAGCAAAATAACAGAAGAACAAAATTAATTTCTAGGCTTTTTTACGACATGCCAAACAAAAGATTGTAGAAATAATTAAATGTTGAAAAAAAAAAACAAACAATAGCATTGTGAAAATTATAAAAGCAATCAAATAAAAAAAAAAACAGCCACCACAACAAAACGCATATGTAGTAATTTGCACTAGCCAAATATAGACTTAGTGGGGATAGGTCACTTTAAATATTTCACATTTCAAAAAACGTGTCAATGTTATTATCGCCAATAGAAACTTGCCAATAAATTATAGAATTTATCGATAAAGTGTGCACTTCTAATGATAAAGAGGCTGCTGTATTTGTGGACTACTAACTATTGTGTTAATGAGAAAAATACACACTCCAGATTATTTAAATGTGTGCAACTTGTTGTTTATGCTAACAAGGGTATATGGTAAAAACCAAAAATGTTTTGCAATCGATGAATCCGAGTTTCACCCATTCAGAATTTGCGAACTGTTAACATATTCTATATAGTATGACTGTAATTCTTTAAAACTAAGTATATTAGGAGGGATCCCATAATGTCGATCATTAAAATTTATTTTCGGGGAAGCTGTGTTGGCATCAATGTAGAAAAATGGGTTGAAGCCACAAGTTTTTTTATGTTCCCTTCCTTACATTTTATAGGCCTATGTCCAAAGAATACTCCATGGGCAATATGATACCTAAAATTGATGCTGACATTTTGAAGCCGGAATTTCGGGTTTTTTTGAATTTTTTTAATAATCCGGACGCGCAACAAGATCATATTCCAAACTCATAATAGGATTATAGAACTCGTGATTTTACGTCGTTTAATGTATATCTCATGAGAGTGCTTCTTACAGTATCCTAGTAATTGGAGTCTAAAGGCCAAAATTTGGTGCGTGAATTTTCTTAAAAAACTTATTTTTTGCGTTTAAAATTTACAAGTGTCATTCAATTTCCTCTGAACCCTGCGCGAATTTAGTTTTTTTTACGTGACGGGTCTAATGAGCCCTTCCGCGATCGAATATCATCCACTAAAACCATGGATATATATATACCTTGCAAATAGGAAATCCGCACAAAACGACCACGAAAACGCGACAAAATCGATTAGTTCTCAATGAGAGCCGGACCTACAATTTTCTGAGCGACATTTTTGGACAACATTTCGAAGCTGAAAAACGTCATCTTGTGGTACTTTTATAGCGGCTCTTTAAATAAAGGACGAAAAGGAAATTGAAGGGGCCCGGGCCTCCTCCCCCCCTCCGAATTGGTTTGGTAGACCAAAAATTTCTTTAGCTACTGTAACAGATCATTAGCTTTTTCTTTCTCATAAAATAATTTTATGTTTGGATATTTCAAATGAAAACATAAATTTTCTGAAGTTTCTGTACAGAAAATGTACTTCGTTAACAAATTTTGTAAGAAATAATTTCGATTTTTTGTTCGAAAATTTTTAACTTTTTGCTTGAAATTTTCAAATTTTTCTGTATTACGGCTTTATGCCATATCGTTCCAGTATAAAAAAAAATAATAATAATAAATGAACTCGGAGTTCCGTAATGATTACACTCCATCTTTGCTAGTTCATTTTTGAGGTTTATAGTATACTGTATCAAACAATATGACGAGTTCAATATTGTGGGAATGGGGAGTGAATGAAATGGGGTTTTCGTGGACTATATATCGAAAACCAATTATATATTTATTTCGACAAATTTGTTGTTCACATTCTTTATGGTATTGAGGTAATACTGGGTACCACGGAAATAATATAAACAACTTTATGTCCAGCTTCCGTCAAATATTAAAATTTGCGTATGGTAGATGTTTGCAGAAGTAATTGTTCACAGTTTTTCCTTCAGCTTGTAGGGTTTTCATTTGATCGGTTTGTTGAAATCTGATACCTCTATTCCTTTTTTAATTTGATTATATATATTTATCGTCTTCTAGAAGCTCTCAGATACAAATAAATATTTAATAAAAATCCTTTTTTAAACGAGTTGTTCGATTGTGGAACTTGTTTCCTCCTAATATTAAAACGTTTTCGGTTTCTCAGCAGACTTTCAAAAACCAGATTAATATATTATTACAACGAACTTCCTTAAAAATACTTATCTCTTCTACTTCTGTCTATTTGGATGAAAGCCGGGTCAGACAAGCATTTAGCCCAGTCCGCCTCTATGGCTGGAGACTTGGTCCAAATTTTAGATGACGTAATATTTTCCAAACTTAGTTAAAATCACATTGGTCCACCACTTCGAGTTCCTCCCCCACAAAAGTTTGAATTGTTTCCTAAAATCGTATATATCATATCCTATTTGGCCATTATTTCTGACATAATGTACGTTGACCAACTAAAATGGCTGGTGGGCGCGATAACTATCGAAAGGAATGACTCTCATAATGAGATACACTTGCTTAATGAACTAATTCGGCACATTCAGAAACACTCTCCTTTTGCGCTATGAGCAATAATTCGAAACGTCCACAATCGCTAAGATAGGTACCCTTAAAGTTTTGATATTTTTGCCGGTAAGTTCATACGTCCAAAAAAAGCCACAAAATTTTGTAAACTCCAAGAATACAAATTTTGGGGATAAATATATTGTCTGTGAAGCCGATTTTGGATCTGGCGATAGTAAAGGTATTAAACCACACAGGCGAAAAAGACGACTTGCTTGTTTTCTCAAATATTTATTCGACCATGTTTTGGCAAAGCCCAATCATGTGTTTCGTACTCTCAAGGAGTACTGTATTGTCCGACTCCGGTTAAAGCAGCCTTATTTTTATACCCTCCACCATAGTATGGAGGGTATATTAAGTTTGTCATTCCGTTTGTAACACATCCAACTAATCATTTGCGACCCTATAAAGTATATATATTCTTGATCAGGAAAAAATTCTAAGACGATCTAGCCATGTCCGTCTGTCCGTCTGTTGTAATCACTCTAGCGTCCGCAATAATTGAGATAGAGTGTTGAAATTTTGCACCCGAGGGTCTTTTTTCCATAGGCAGGTCAAGTTCGAAGATGGGCTATATCGGTCCACTCTTTGGTATAGCCCCCATATAACGGTACCTCCAATTTTGAGGTATTTTGACGTTCTTCGCCACATTTGCAGACCGAATTAGCTATAATTTGGCACTTAGGGTTCCTAGTGATCAACAAACTTATATCCCAAAGGATATGGGCATAGGTCCATGTTTTAGTATAGTCCCCATATAACGGTACCTCCCGATTTTCGGTATTTTGAGAATTTTATCCACAATTTCTCACCGAACTATCTGCAATTTGACATTTGAGGTTCTCAGTGGTCATAAAACATCTCCACGAAACATCGTCAACATAGGTCCATGTTTTGGTATAGCCCCCATATATCGGTACCTCCCGATTTTCGGTATTTTGAGACTTTTAGCGACAATTTTTAACCGAACTAGCTGTAATTTAACATTTGAGGTTCTCAGTGGTCATGAAACATCTCCACCAAACATCGCCAATATAGGTCCATGTTTTGGTATAGCCATCATATATCGGTACCTCCCGATTTTCGGTATTTTGAGAATTTTAGCTAAAATTTTTAACCGAACTAGCTGTAATTTGCCATTTGAGGTTTTCAGTGGTCATGAAACATCTCCACCAAACATCGTCAACATAGGTCCATGTTTTGGTATAGACCCCATATAAAGGTACCTCCCGATTTTCGGTATTTTGAGAATTTTAGCTACAGTTTTTAACCGAAATAGCTGTAATTTGACATTTGAAGTTCTCAGCGGTCATAAAACATCTCCAACGAAACATCGTCAACATAGGTCCATGTTTTGGTATAGCCCCCATATAAAGGTACCTCCCGATTTTCGGTATTTTGAGAATTTTAGCTACAGTTTTTAACCGAAATAGCTGTAATTTGACATTTGAAGTTCTCAGTGGTCATAAAACATCTCCAACGAAACATCGTCAACATAAGTCCATGTTTTGGTATATCCCCAATATAACGGTATCTCCCGATTTGCGGTATTTTGAGAATTTTAGCTTCAATTTTAACCGAACTAGCTGTAAAGATCGGTATTTTGAGAATTTTAACTACAATTTTGTCTATTCAAAAATAATCGTCAATATACATAGGTCCATGTTTTGGTATATCCCCCCATATAACTGTACCTCCCGATTTTCGGGAATTTTCAGTGGTCATGAAATTTCTTCATAAAATTCGTCAACATGGGTCCATTTTTGAGGGTCAACATTGTTTTGATGAAACTACCCTCAATTTGACTCTTGAAGTTCCCTGCAGCTATAAAATTTTTCCGCCAACAAATTTAAAGATAGGTTGACTCTTTGATATATCCCCGTAGGTGGTACCTTTCACCTAGCTGAACACATTTTTTTAGATTAGATTAGATAACACTGTGCAACAAAATGGAGGTGAAAGTCAGGGGCACGGAAAATTCCTCTTGGGGAAGAAAGGCCTTGGTGAGTATATTATGAACCCCGAAGGACAGATCCGCCGTGAGTCGAACTTCCGCGTTATGGCGTGATGAAATTTTTGTTAGAGACCCTGTGGTCCATCAGGAATTAGCGTTATATCTTTGTTCACTGTTGCTTAAGTGCTCTACAAAAACAACAAACAAAGATATAATGCTAATTTATGATGGCTTACAGGGTCTCTTGCAATAACTTCATCACGCCATAACGCGGAAGTTGGACTCACGGCGCATCTGTCCTTCGGGGTTTTTATTATACACACACCAAGGGCTTTCATCTCCAAAAGGAATTATCTCTGCCCCAACATTTGTGTTCACAGTGTAATTTAAGCAATAGTGGGGGCAGTAGGTGTCTATCCATTGTCGAAAAGTTGTTCCACCTAAAATTGTGAAAGGACCCTAATTATTCCATTTTAATTAAGACTATTTTATGGTGGAGGGTATAAAAAGATCGGCCCGGCCGAACTTAACGACTTTTTACTTGTTTAAATATATTTTTTAGTTGGATTCTCCAATCACTTTGCATTTAAACATTTTTTTCTTGGGTAAATATTATGTAAGGTTATCCGCACAATAGCAGTAGACAATTTTCGATTGGAATTATTCGATGTCGGATGTATTCAATTTATAGAAATAACTTAAAAGATATTAAAATACCTTGACATATTGAAGTATACCAAATTCCAATTAAAAGGCTTATAAGATTTTAATATGTAATGTATGGGCGTCAAAGATTTGCCCACTAAATACTTTTTTAAAAATGGGTCTAAAAAAGGGCGATATCTCGTTATGCATTAAAACATAGATCTATTTTAACCACTTTCAGCATAGAGGTTCTCCAACCAAAAAAATCCGAAAATCCTTATTATAGCCAATATTCTTAGAAATTAAATTAAGATCTTCGAATACTGAAAATCTAGCGAAAACAATTGCGGATATTACAAATTCTGAGATTTACCAAAATGTGAGCCTATGTGGTCTACAACTTACAAATACCGATAACCATACCGAACGTGGTCTGATATGGTAATTTTCAATAAAAAATATCCAATAACTAATACATAATATATATTACTCTGTACCAAATTCCAACATTGTATTTTAAATTTCACTGTGCAACATTTTAAAGGTAATTTTGTGCAAACAATTTCAAATGCGGTTTTTATGAAAGTACAGACGCAAAAGACAAAAACCCTCTTTGGGTTTAGTTTTGTTAGATCGGGTTACTTGGATCAACCTTCAATAGTTTGGCTGTTACTGACCATAATTCCAGAAATTATGTAAACTTTCCTATATTTTATCAATTTTGATGCGCTATATGTGGTTTTTCGTAGTTCGTCTGTTCGACATATAAGTTCTACTAATTTAGGACTACAATATTGCTGAAGACTGCAAAGCACGAAATGAAATCCTGCGTACGTCCCTGGAAGTTATAATCGAATTTTATGCTTAACGTATCTTATTTTAGTAATATTATGATTTCTGTTCCTAAATTCTAAGTACCTCCTTCAGTTAACTACTAGAACCTGTTTCTTTCTGTGAATTTAACAATGATTTTTGAATATGTGATAGAAAACATGTTCTCTTTTCGTATAATGTTACAATTTTAGAGTCCGTTGGTAAATATCCAATATTCTTAAAAATTATATTTTAAAAACAAAATTATAACCTTTTATATATCAAAACTTATAGTCAAGATATGCTAATATGTTTATTTAATAATAATATTTGAAAAACTAACGGTAACTAACGATATAATTTGGCACATTTATTTCTAGACCAAATTCCGTCACACATTACAAATTTCATATAAATTGGACGGATATAACGCATTTGGTGCAGCAAATACCTCAAATCGGCCGGAAATATATGGGAGCTAAATCCAAATCTGAACCGGTTTCGATATAATTTGGTACATTTCTTTCTAGACCAAATTCCTTTACACATTCCAAATTTCATTGAAATCGGACATATGAATATAGCGCGTTTCGTACATCACATACATGAAATCGACCGAAAATATATAAAGGAGCTATATTCAAATCTGAACCGATTTTCACCAAAATCAATAACGTTGTTACTATAGTTTAAAAATTATCTTCCCCAAATTTTAGTCGAATGACGGACAGACGGATGGACATGCATAAATCGAGTCCGAAAGTGATTCTATGTACATATATTCCTAAAAGGGACTATGCATCTATCTCATTTCCTTTTAGATTTTGCATACAAAGACAAAGACCCCTTGCAACAATATGGTGTAGGGTATATAAAGTTCATAACACTTGAAATCGGGATGTGCCCTTATATGGGGGATATTCCAAAACGTAAATATAGCCCATCTTCAAAGTCGACCTGCATGCAAACAAATTATGACCCTCTGCAAACATTTTAGAGACAAATCTCAATTTGTTTGGATGCTGGACTGATTACCACACCTTATATACTATATTATATATACCTTATATTACAAAATCGGCATCCAGCAAAATAGACAAGGTGCAAAGAGCAGCCACTACTAAAATAACGGGAGTCTTTAGAAGTGCTCCATAAGCAGCTCTAAATACAGTGCTGAACCTACGGCCTTTGGGACTCAACATTAAATGTCAGGCTGCCCACATTGATCTAAGGCTGCGTGAACAGTATTTTTGAGCTACAATACCTACACGCAGAAAAATTTATGTTAGAAATATGTTTGGATCCAAACAAATATATGTTTGGACCGGTTGCAAACAAATATATGTTTGGATCCAAACATAATATGATATAATATAAATTGATATGTTTGGGTAAAACATATTTTTTATGTTAGAAAAATTTTTTCATGGGTGTAGAGAGGATGCTTGTCAACGAGAGTAATAACAGTGCTCTCGCGGCTAAGGAATGCTGTTTTATAATAAAGAGTTGTGTGTATTGTATAATAGAAGACGTATAAGCGAAGAAGGGGGCTTTGGTGGCATGTATGCATCAAACTCGTGTGTTTCTTGTTTTGTTGTTGTTAACCAACTTAGCAGGCGAAGAAGAAAAGAAGAAATGATATGAATTATATATTTTTTCTTTCTTCAGTGTTTCAGTTGCCTTTGTAGAGTCAAGACGGTAAAGTGAGTGAATAAATCAGTGTTTTGTGTTTTCTTAAAGAAATTGTGCTTTTTAGTAAATTAAATGTCCAATACATTTTATAATTGAATCGGAAAATTGAACGGAATTATTTTATTGGACAAGGAAGAAATCGCATTTAATATTGGTACTTACATACATACCCAGCAAAAATCCTCATTACAAACCTCCTTTCCCACCCATTATTTTAACTAGGGCATGTCGCGCGGAATATCTGGTTATTTTGTAAGCACTGAAATAAGTAGTCAGAATCTACTCAGTATCTATGTACTTATTTCAGTGGTTACAATCTACTTTGTCCAGTGGTTACAAAATAACCAGATTTTTCGCGCGACATGTCCTTGTTAAAATAATGGGTGGGAAAGGAGGTTTGTAATGAGTATTTTTGCTGGGTACTTATGTATATTTGAAATATGGCATATCCATATTTATTTATTACATTACATAATCATTTGATTCTAGATGCCGATTCCCCGCTGATGATTTCAACTATGAGGACAATTTGTTTTATTTCACAACTAAGGAGAAGCGTTCAACTACGTTTCTATATATTTTTCCTTTTTAAAAGTGTGACTATTTACAAATTATTTCAATCAGTTTTTCTTTTATTAAAGTGTGTTATGTATTTCTTTGGAATTTTGTATGTACCTATGTGTTTGTTGTTCTTTTGCCTTTCAATAAAAAACCAAGTGAGCACACATTTTAAAGTGTTTTACATTGAATTTTACGCTCCCTTGCTCTCAGTAAGCGCCCACTGGTGCATGTGTTTGTTTTTTTTTGTGCCTTTTAAGTTTGTATTTTTTTGCACCCAAACATATCTTTGTTTGCACCCAAACATAAATATCTTTGCACCCAAACATATATATGTTTGCACCCAAACATATATTTGTTTCCACCCAAACATATATTTGTTTGCAGACCCAAACATATATTATGTTTGGGACTGTTGCAAACATATATATGTTTGCTGCAAAATATGTTTGGGACATATGTTAGAGAGGCCGTTTTTTTGCGTGTATGGGTATGGATGTATTCTAGAGGAATTAGGTGCAGATCTCAAAGTGGACCGTATAGGGAAATCTAGCGATTATATTTCCAGTCCAGTAGTGTGCACTTTTTGGCTACCGACAAAAATCAGAAAAATTAAAACTCAAATTGAGAACAAGTAAGAAAAGCGTTAAGTTCGGTCGGGCCGAACTTTTTATACCCTCCACCACAAATTTCAGCCATTTCGGTGGATTAATGTGGCCACAACCTTCAAAATACCGAAATTCGGAAGGTACCGTTCTATGTGGGCTATATGATGGCGTGGACCTATACCTACAAATTTCTGGGGGAAAGTTCTATACGCATAAAGAAGACTAAATACCAAATTTCAGCCATATAGGTGTGATAATGAGGCTAAAACGTTCAAAATATCTAAAATCGGGAGATATAGTATTATGGGGGCTATATCAACACGTGGACCTATATAAACATTTTATGGTAGACATGTTTCTTAGCCTCTGGAAACACAAAATACAAAGTTACAACTGATTCTTTGGTCAAATGGGTCTAATACATTCAAAATATATTAAAATGACGCGTACTTTATAAGGGGTCTTATGTGGGGACTATACCAAAACGTGGACCTATATAACCCAACTTTGGTAGGAATGTTTTCTGGCCTCATAAGACACAAAATACCAAATTACAACCAATTCTGTGGTCAAATGGGTCTAATACATTCAAAATATATTAAAATGACGCGTACTTTATATGGAGCCTTATATGGGGGCTATACCAAAACGTGGACCTATATAACCCAACTTTGGTAGGAATATTTTTTGGCCTCTGGAGACACAAAGTACCAAATTACAACCAATTCGGTGGTAAAATGGGCCAAATATCTTAAAAATTCCTTAAAACGACGACGCGTCACGCGTCATTTTGTATGGGGGCTATACGAAAGCGTGGACCTACATAGCCCGCTTTCAATACCAAAAGTCCTACGTAAATACAACATATTTTCCCAAAATTTCATCAACCTACGTCAATCCGTTCGGACGCTAGAGTGATTTCCACAGACGGACAGACGGACAGACGGACAGACGGACGGACATGGCTATATCGATGTAGAATTGCACGCTGATCAAGAATATATATACTTTGTGGGGTCTACAATGATTATTTCGAGTAGTTACAAACGTAGTGACAAACTTAATATACCCCCATCCTATGGTGGAGGGTATAACAAACGTGGTCAATTTTTAGTATCTGACAACGAATGTGCTCAACTTTAGCACCGATGTGCTAGAGTTGAGCACGGCTCGTGGTCAATTCGAAATATTATGTATTCGGATGCATTTTTATTACTATTTTCGTGTTGCTGAAAGTGAAAGGACGCTTTGCAAAATAAAATTTATTAAAAATGGAAAATAATCAAGAAAATTATACAGAAGAGCAGCAAAATATCATTGCTGAGTTAGTGGAGATCAATGGTAATATAATGATGGTCAGCAATACATGCCTTCCAAGCACGCATGTTACAGAAGACAGTGACGATGATAATAAGCTTAAGGAATTCATTAAAGGCATAAATATGGAGTCGCTCTATGAAAACTTAAAAGGTAAGTAAATAAAAATGAAATGTTCAACTGTAAACGAAATATGAAATTGGAATTTACACTGAGTTAACTTTTTCAAGTTTTTAGCATCACAAGTAACATTTCGAAGTTTGCCATTTTTAAAACAAGAAGATTTAAAGGAAGCAGTGCCACCACTAGGACTGCGTGTGGAGTTCAGAAAACTGCTCTTTGCTTGGAAAAAAGAGGTATGAATTATTGGCATTGCTGTGTTTATCTCAGTATTTATATTAAAATAACAACTCGGACTCGATAATGAAACTATGTCAGTTACATTCAAAACAGATGAATGTTGGAAACGAAATGAGACACGTACCAGCATTCCCAGCTCTGCTGGTTCCAAATTATTAAAAACCGGAGGAATTCTTTCAGACGTAAGATAGAAATATTTATAAAATACGTCATAAATATAGTTATTAATTTAATTTAGAGCCTAAAATTACCTCCAAGGGAGAGTTAGCAATTGAATATAGTAGTGAAAATAAGAAATTAACTGACGAAGAGAGAGAGAGAGATATTATTAATTTTATTATTGAAGATATGTTTTAAAAAATATAGCTCTTTACTCTCAAGACTATATGCGAATATTAGACAGAATTTGTTCCCTTTTTCCTCTTGAAAATGAGATGAGAGTAAGATATAATATTTTAACTGACATTTTTTATATATAACTTAGTTCCTAAAAAAGTTTGTTTTTAGGATTACTATTGAATTCCAAGGAAAGGAAAGAACAATGCAAACGGAAAACTATATGCTAAGTACAGAAACAAAAAGTCAAAAAAAAAAAAAATATTTTTGATCCAGAGCCAACCACAAGCACGGAAGCATATCACACTCAACCTGAGTATTCCTGCCAAGAGGTTCCCGAAGTTGATGAATCAATTTGCAATTCAATTGGGGATCGGTCCGCGAAAAATGGAAAACATCTTTCAACATACGGGAGAAAGTATTACGGAATTTAAAAAATGTAATCTATAGCTAATTTTTTCCAGAATGGCCGAAGCAGTCAGAAATAGTGAGTATTCTTAATTTACTTTTTTATTTATTATTGGCTAAATTTATTTTGTTTTAGGTCAACATTAATTTCGATATTATGTATCCTCAGAAAGGTCATCTATTACTTTCAAAATGGGACCAATTTAAGAAGAAAATTCACACTTATTATGGAAAAAATATTCATAATGAATATTGCAAACAGCTCTTCGCAAATGTTTTGTTTTTTAATCATAATTTGTTAAAGTTCAAATCGTTTCTCGAGACTTTGGATACATGCTTTAAAATATTCCAAACACTATATTTAAAATATCCAAATGCGTGCCAATTTCCATGGACTTTTATTAATTTTTTTTTAATTTATACTGTATATGATATAAAATCTGGTAATATGACATCACTTATTAACTTTTGCACCAGTAATTAGTATTGAATTCAAAATGTATATTTGCTTTCGTTGCCGCAAAAATATGATAAAACAAACTTGCTAATAATTCATTTAAAAGTTGACTAGTTAATATCAACTAAATTTTTAAAAGTAAAATGTGTTGAGGACAATTTTAAACAAATACATATTTACTAAATTTTCCTCAAAATTCAAAAAATTCAAAATTCATTTATTCCTATGGATAATGGAAAAGTTTATTTTAGACTTACGTTTTTCGTTTAATAAAACATATTTTTAAATAATATCGATTTTAACTGTTTTATCTAAGGGAACGGATAAAAGATGGGTGACGTAGGGGATGGAAGATACCAAGCAACGGTCCTGACCGGTTTTAACATGGCAAAGCCCAGGATTTATCTTGGTCCCTCTTTCATCCCAAGTGGACACTGACCTCCCCGTGGTGTCACCTGGGGAACTGCCTTTAACACCCGTTAAAGGTAGTGAGCTAACATGTGCCGCGCGTTCACCCATAAGAACGTTAAAAACTTGGGTTTGGGCGTCGGGTTAGTAACCCTCCCCTAGAAAAAACAGCCTACTATGAAAAAACGAATGTTCGCACTCTTTATAGAGAAGGTGCAGTCTTCGCATTGGCAGACGTACTTGAAAAGTACAAGACCGATATTACTGCCATACAGGAAATACGATGGATTGGGAAAGGCGTCACAACAACACCTAAAGGTGACGCACTGCCATGACGTAAAGCATGAGTTTGGTTGTGGATTCGTAGTTAGTCGGAGACTAAAACATCTGGTATCCAGCTTCACCCCAGTGAATGAAAGTCTTGCTGCAATTCGAATAAAAGCTAAATTCTTCAACATCAGCTTTATTTGCGCTCATGCTCCCACTGAAGAAAAGGACGAACAGACCAAAGATATATTTTGCGAGCGCTTAGAAGAAACATATGACCGTTGCCCTGCCCATGACATTAAGATCATTCTAGGCGATTTTAATGCCAAAATTGGAAAGGAGAATATCTTTGGCCCAACAGTCAGAAATTCAGTCTCCACAGTGAAACATCTGACAATGGTATGAGGCTGATAGACTTTGCAGCTGCAAAAAACATGGTAGTTAGCAGTACCAGATTTAATCATCTCGATATTCATAAGGGCACCTGGCTATCTCCAGAACAGAAAACAAGAAATTAAATTGATCATGTTGTGATAGATGGAAGACATTCATCGAGCGTGTTGGATGTACGATCGTTCCGAGGCGCAAACATTGATTCGGACCACTACCTTGTTGCAGCAAAGGTACGCACCCGCTTAAACGTAGCAAACAAAGTACGAAAAGACACAACACGAAAGTTAGACATCGGTAAGCTGCAATCACAACAGATAGCCACAGCATATTTCACTCAACTAGCCCAATTGCTTAATCAAAGCACTCCTCATCCCGATAACATATCAGCGCAATGGCAAAGCATTGCCCACTCCATGCAAACAGCCGCAAAATCCATACTTGGATACCACAGACCTCCACCAAGGAATCCATGGTATGATGAGTGAGTGCTGCCACCGAAGAGAAAAATGCGGCATATAGGGCTACTTTACAATCCGTAGCAACGCGTAGCGCACGAGAGAGATACAGGGAGAAAAGGAGAGAGGAGAAACGTCTTTTCCGCAGGAAAAAGAGAGAGATGGAAAAGCGGGAGTGTGAAAAAATCGAGATGTACAGGAGCCAGAATGAAGTCCGAAAATTCTACCAAAGAGTCAAGCATCAAACTGATGGCTTTGGTACAGGTACATCCTCCCGTTGAGACCAACAAGGTAATTTGGTAACTGATGCAGATAGTGTACTCAGGATATGGAAAGAACATTTTTCAAATCTGTTGGTATCCAATAGCAGCGAAGACGACGAAGATACCACAGTCCCAATCCCAGAAGATGATATTGAATGTATACCGCCCAGCCAAG
Source organism: Musca autumnalis (assembly GCF_047663935.1). Taxonomy (NCBI): domain Eukaryota; kingdom Metazoa; phylum Arthropoda; class Insecta; order Diptera; family Muscidae; genus Musca; species Musca autumnalis. The sequence continues at coordinate 178,131,597 of NW_027411977.1, read as the reverse complement.
ATGAGGTAAAGACAGCAATAAATCGGCTGAAGAATAATAAGGCAGCAGGAGCCGATGGCTTACCAGCCGAGCTGTTCAAAACCGGAGGCGACACGCTGATAAGGTGTATTCATCAGCTAGTTAGCACCATATGGCAGGAAGAACGAGTACCCGACGATTGGAACCTGAGTATCCTGTGCCCCGTCCACAAGAAGGGAGATAAGACTGTATGCTCTAACTATAGGGGCATAAGTCTACTCCCTATTGCCTACAACATCGTGTCAGGGATATTGTGCGAACGACTAAAGCCTATGGTCAACGAGATAATTGGACCATACCAATGCGGCTTTAGACCTGGCAAGTCCACCATTGACCAGATATTTACCCTGCGGCAAATCCTGGAGAAGACCCAAGAGATGCAGATCGACACCTACCACCTTTTTGTCGATTATAAAGCAGCCTTCGACAGCCCGCTGCGTTCAAAGGTATTCCAAGCCATGTCTGAATTTGGTATTCCCGCAAAGCTCATCCGGCTTTGTAAAATGACTTTAACTGACACGAGGTCCTCAGCTGAAATAGGAAAGAACCTCTCCGAAGAGTTTGGTACCAAAAGAAGTTTCAGACAAGGAGACAGCCTTTCGTGTGACCTCTTCAACATCCTGCTAGAAAAGGTTATACGAGAGGCAAACGTCAAAAGAAGTGGCACAATCTACACCAATAGTCACATGTTACTTGCTTATGCTGATGATGATATAGACATCATGGGCCGATCAGTAAAAGAAGTAACTGATACCTTTATAAAGGTCGAAGGAGAATCTGCTAAAGTGGGTCTGACGGTAAACGGTGAGAAGACCAAGTTGATGGTGTCGACGCGCAATGCATCCATTGAGCTCGGACCGACTGTGGATGTTGGTTCCTATAATATTGAGGTAGTAAAAGACTTCGTCTACCTCGGCACCTCCGTAAACACAACAAACGACATCAGTTGTGATATAAAAAGAAGAATTGTATTGGCCAACAGATGCTACTTTGGTTTAAGTAAGCAGTTTAAAAACAAAGCCACATCTCGTCAAACAAAAATAACGCTCTACAAAACACTGATACTACCCGTGCTGATGTATGGCTCCGAAGCCTGGGTACTTGCGCAAGCAGACATGGCAGTGCTTGGTGTGTTTGAGAGAAAAATTCTTCGAAAGATCTATGGACCAATCTGCGTTGACGGCGAATATCGACGTCGCATGAACCACGAGCTGTATCTGCTATACAACGACATCAATATAGTTAAACGTATCGAGATGCAGCGATTGCGTTGGCTAGGCCATATCATAAGAATGAGCGATGATGAACCCGCTAAAAAGGCGTATGAATACATGCCACATGGCGGTGCACGCAGAATTGGCAGGCCAAGGAATAGATGGCGCAAACAAGTGGATGATGAGATGAAAAGGCGCGGTATTCCAGAGTGCAAATCAACAAATAGAGAGGAATGGAGATCTCTTCTTAGTTCGACCTATAGAACAAATGTTCTGTAATGGGCCAGCTAAGTAAGTAAGTAACGGACAAAAGATAATGACACCGATAACGACACCATCCGTGCTCAATTCTACTCGTTGACGAATACACTATCGACAACGGATGTGCTTAGTTTTTCTCTGGGTGTAGGCAGGGTGTTGGCACAGTGGGCCCGCCCCTCCCGCCACGGAATGAGCATTTTTATTACGATTTTTAAACATTTTGTATTCAAAAATTTAGTAGCCATTATTAATAACAATAGATGATGATTCTGGACTGAGGTGGAGGAGGAGGTCGTCCATACCAAATTTCGATCGGTCCATAATTGTGGTCTTGAGTTTCATTACAACTTACAATTTGGAAAGAAGGACGAACGGACATGGTATTATAGTTTTATCTCGTCTAAATAGGAAGAGTCATATTCCAAAAGAGGGCTGTAATTTTGCCAAAACAATAACATAATACCCTTTCCACATTGTTGTGTGGATCATAAATAATATGACTAGATCCCAAGAACCAATAACAGGAATTGTATAAAATTTCGCTGTTTCCTGATCACTAGACATCGGATTTTGCATATTTGCATATTTTTTAATATTAAAGATACGAAGATTCTGTTTGGACCAAAATTCGTTTCAAAGAAATCTAAATTAAATGGCAGGGTCATATTTCGTATTTATTTTGCATATTTGCATATTTTGCATATGCACAAAATATGCAAAAAATATGCAAAATATGCAAAAAATATGCAAAATATGCAAAAAATATGCAAAATATGCAAAAAATATGCAAAATATGCAAAAAATATGCAGAATATGCAAAAAATATGCAAAATATGCAAACAGATTTTGGCCGAAAATCGTCATAAAAGTCGTTAAATTGTCATTTAAAGTTGGAAAAACCATCAAAAAGTACATAACAGTGTTCTAAACTAAGACTGTTGACCGTATAACGTCGATTTTTTCAGCAGATTATTATGTTATTGAGACCATTTACGACAGTGTGGTGTAGTGTATAAAAAGATGGTATCGTAATACCATTTTTTTATGATTAAACTATGTAAAAATATAAAATTTTATAAAATATCAAACGTTTTATGTAAAATTCAGTATTTCCTTTTTTGTAGCATCTTTATTTAATTTGTAGCATTGGGCTGATTTTAACTCAAAGTACCAAATCGATCTCGAATTTTTTAGCCGGGGAGCCGCCTAAACTTTTTAGTATCGTTAGGTTTTAAGATTTCCAAAGTTTGAGCACAATTCGAATATGTTAAAACCTGGGGCCTCGAAGTAATGAAAATCTTTTTTTTGCTATTTGGCGACTTCGACGGCCCACACAAGTGGAACGGTTAAAGCTACTTGCCCGTATTACGCATTTAACTAAAAGCTATTCTGTTCTTAACATTTCTTGCTGAACAACAAAGTACGTAAGTGTTACTGAATTCCAGATAATAAACCCAATGTCCCGAAAAAGGCCTTAGGGAAAAAATGGAGTCTATTTAAAAAAAAAAACACAAATTGTTTCTTACTATATTATCAAATTTTTGCGAATGAAAACGAATTTATTTTACTTTATTTGAAAATGTTGCCTATTAGGGCGAAGGTCTATTTTTTCTATTCATTTCTCGTTGGAGTCGAGCTTAATGACCGATGATGTTTGCAAGTGAGAAAGTAAAGCTGAAGATTGGAACACCCACAACCACCATTATGTGACATGTTTCGTCTTTTGTAGAAGCACATAAAACATATCGGCCGTGGAATGGCATCGCTATCCATCAAACATTTCCTTTTTCAAATGTAATTTTGTTTTTACAAAGATGGACATTTGTACATTCATTGTATGGCTTCAATTACAAACGCTTACATTTTGTTCATACATATTTTAATTTACTTATGCCCTTAATTTCAACGTCTGGGTGAACGGGTAGGTAGCTACCTATTAGTTATCTTTACCTACGCGTTTGTTAATTTCTACATGCCATTTACCGAGGCGTGTAAATTTTGAAATCATGTGGTAATATTGGTGATTTTCATTCGTGATTTCGCAAAATCATTGCCACATAGAAGTGTTTTACAACTTTTAACACATTGGCAACGATTAACCAGGTAAAATCCTTGGTGTAAGTAACACGGCCGTTTTTGACTCGGTAACGTTACCTATGCATTGAAATTATAAAATGTTGCTTACACGGGAGATATCTGTGAACTCATAGATAGCTACGTCTTGAAATTACGGGCATTAAGGGACTGACATAATGTAGTTTTGGAGCCATCTGGGTACAGATGAAAACTTGGTGATGAACTCGACTCCTTGCTATGTCGCTCACAATTTTCAAGACATTTGCCATCCTTTATCCCTCCTGGTAATTGATGTTCTGTGGTCAAGTTGCATTATCTTTTTCAAGAAATTCAGAGTTAAAGTTTAATCTCTTGAACAACAATTAAGCCTCACTTGTAATTATGCCTGGTAAACCTTTTTCTAGGAATTTCGGCAGTTGATTTTTGTAAGTTTGGATCGATTATTTCTGGGGAAATTTCTATCTTTGCTTTGTTAAGATTTTTGTCGTCTTTTGGATCTTTACAGTGTTTTGCACTATCAGATCAAACAATGGCAGACCAATAAATTCAGGACTAAGGTACCACATATGATTTATCATTTTGTTATTTCCTTTATCTGATATTTGTTTGTGAATGCCTTTCGTATTATGTAAATCTTCAATGCGGTTTAGGTCTTGTTTTGGACCTAAAAATATTTCTGAATATAGTTTTCACTATTTTTTGTATTAAACTCAATCTATTGTCTCTATTTTTTTTTTAACCTATTGATAATGTTTACCCAATATATCCTATATTATATCTATATAAACATTATCTTGTTCATTATACGTTTTGTAAAATCAATAACCCAAACTCTCACTTATAACACTCAGTTGTTGTCGTGTGGGATACCAAATAAATAAATAAATAAAATAGAAAAAACATTATGGGGCGTCCAGTCTCGAACGATTTAAACGCAAGGTGCTTCTTCGGCCTCTTGTTCTTGGGAAGTGAGTTGGGCAGTAGTTTTAAAACACTCTCGCCTACTTCGAACTTGGAATTGGCAATCGCAGACTATTCTTATAGAAGTCGCTTGAATATGTTTGGTTGATGTCCGGATGTGCTTCCAAACTTGCAGTCAAAAATCCCTCTCAACAATTTTCTAACAAGTTTGTACGGTGGTACAGAAGCTCTCGACCTAATATCTGCTCGAGCTGGTGAGACCCCATTTTTCTAGGCATTTGTACACTGCTAGTTCTTGTTTCTCCCTGAGCTACTGTCAGTTTCAGGAACACCTAGGAGTTGTTCTTTACCCCCATGTGATACCAGAACAGCAAGCCGTTTTCTTTTCCCTGTTTTGAGAATATCTCGTAATAGTTTTCCATGCCAGTGTACACAAATAGCCTCGTTCCTTGAAGACATTTGCCATCCTTTATCCCTCCTGGTAATTGATGTTCTGTGGTCAAGTTGCATTATCTTTTTCAAGAAATTCAGAGTTAAAGTTTAATCTCTTGAACAACAATTAAGCCTCACTTGTAATTATGCCTGGTAAACCTTTTTCTAGGAATTTCGGCAGTTGATTTTTGTAAGTTTGGATCGATTATTTCTGGGGAAATTTCTATCTTTGCTTTGTTAAGATTTTTGTCGTCTTTTGGATCTTTACAGTGTTTTGCACTATCAGATCAAACAATGGCAGACCAATAAATTCAGGACTAAGGTACCACATATGATTTATCATTTTGTTATTTCCTTTATCTGATATTTGTTTGTGAATGCCTTTCGTATTATGTAAATCTTCAATGCGGTTTAGGTCTTGTTTTGGACCTAAAAATATTTCTGAATATAGTTTTCACTATTTTTTGTATTAAACTCAATCTATTGTCTCTATTTTTTTTTTAACCTATTGATAATGTTTACCCAATATATCCTATATTATATCTATATAAACATTATCTTGTTCATTATACGTTTTGTAAAATCAATAACCCAAACTCTCACTTATAACACTCAGTTGTTGTCGTGTGGGATACCAAATAAATAAATAAATAAAATAGAAAAAACATTATGGGGCGTCCAGTCTCGAACGATTTAAACGCAAGGTGCTTCTTCGGCCTCTTGTTCTTGGGAAGTGAGTTGGGCAGTAGTTTTAAAACACTCTCGCCTACTTCGAACTTGGAATTGGCAATCGCAGACTATTCTTATAGAAGTCGCTTGAATATGTTTGGTTGATGTCCGGATGTGCTTCCAAACTTGCAGTCAAAAATCCCTCTCAACAATTTTCTAACAAGTTTGTACGGTGGTACAGAAGCTCTCGACCTAATATCTGCTCGAGCTGGTGAGACCCCATTTTTCTAGGCATTTGTACACTGCTAGTTCTTGTTTCTCCCTGAGCTACTGTCAGTTTCAGGAACACCTAGGAGTTGTTCTTTACCCCCATGTGATACCAGAACAGCAAGCCGTTTTCTTTTCCCTGTTTTGAGAATATCTCGTAATAGTTTTCCATGCCAGTGTACACAAATAGCCTCGTTCCTTGAAGCTGTTGCGTTTATTTTTCCCGGGTTATTCTCCGCTGTTCAAGTATAAAGCTTCTAGAGATCTTATATTTGTAGGGATCCTCTCCGATAGCTTCTACTGTAGCCATAATGATACTAGTAACGTTCATATACACCTTACAGGGGTCCAGCACCAATGACAATTGCAAAGTTACGATTTTCTTGAAGCCACGCTTGATTGTATTCGGGACAGATGGTTCTTCAGATTCTACGATTCGTTTAGCATCAAAACAAGACCTAGACCCCATTGAAAATGTATTGAAATATGAAAAAAAAAGGAAATAACAACATAATTAATAATCTGTGGTATCTTAGTCCTGAACTTGCTGACCTGGCATTGTTTGATCCAACGGTGCAAAACGCCGTAAAGAGTCAAAAGGCGATAAAAATCTTAACAAAGCAAAGATTAAAATTTCTTCAGAAATATTCGATCCAAACTTCCAAAAGAGCAAATGCCGAAAATCCTGGAAAAAGGTCTGGCATAATTCTTGTTGTTCAAGAGATTAAACATTAACTCCGAATCTCCAGGAGGCGCATAGGATGGCAAACAACTTGAAAGTTGCGAACTACATAGCAAATCGTTCTTCAAGTAGTCAGCTGTACCCAGATAGCTCCAAAACCACATGATGTCTGACTCTCGAATAAATTTAATTTAAAACAAAATGTAAAAGACATTTGTTTTCATTCCAAAAATTGATAAAAATGAAGATAATGTTTTTTTAATAGTCTCCATTTTCGCACAAAGGCGTACCTAGTCACGTTTATCGGGACATTGGCTTTATTATCTCGAATTCTGTAATACCTATTTAGTATTAGATTTATTATATATACTTATATTTTGTTGTTCAGCAAGAAATGTTAAGAACAGTATGGACAAAAAGCTTTAACCATTCCAGAGAAATGGGTCGCCGAAATCGCTAAATAGCCAAAAAATTGAGATTTTCATAATGTCGAGGCCCCAGTGGCACATGTTAACACATTCCAATTGTGCTCAAACTTTGACAGTCTTAAAATATGACCAAACTAAAAACTTTATGCGGTTGCCGCCTTAAAAAATCCGTCATCGATTTGTTCCCTTTGAACAATAACCAGCCCAACGCTACAAATTATAAGAAAGAAAATATTGCATTTTACATAGAACGTTTGATATTTTATCAAATTTTATATTTTTGCATAGTTTAATAATAAAAAAAATTGTATTACAATACCATTCTTTCATACCCTACACCACACTGCCGTAAGAGGTCTCGATAACACAATAATAATCTGCTAAAAAATCGACGTTAAACGGCCAACAATCTTAATTTAGAAGACTTTGAAGATTTTTGACGATTTTTCTAAAATTAATTGACAATTTTACGACTTTTATGACGATTTTCGGCCAAAAACTGTTTGCATATTTTGCATATTTTTTGCATATTCTGCATATTTTTTGCATATTTTGCATATTTTTTGCATATTTTGCATATTTTTTGCATATTTTGCATATTTTTTGCATATTTTGCATATTTTTTGGCATATTTTTTGCATATTTTTTGCATATATTTTGCATATTTTTTGCATATTTTTTGCATGTTTTTGATATGACCCCAAATATCGAAAAGTTGACCCTTAAAACGCCTAGATCCAAAATTTGAGACCAATCAGATGAGAAATAAAAAACATGCAAAAATCCGATGTCTACTGATCACTGTTGTACTGGAATAAGACAGCGGACTTTAAAAATTGCCGCTTTTTTGAGGATTCCCTTTCATCTAAAACACATATGTGTATAGAGATTAGATTTGGCTTTAGATAGAATGAGGTACTTTGACAAAACGTACTGTGGTTAAATATGTACTTTATAAAATAAATTATCAATTTAGTAATACATTCATTTAAACTCCTCTCCAATGTGGAACCACATCATAAAATAATATCATCATTAGTTATTCTGATAATCATGTTCCTCTTATTTTCCATAATATAGCTCTTAATTAATTATATTTTATGGACAAATATAAAAGCTATTTACTGTTAACAAATGACACCTATATATTCGTAGTTATGTACACAAAGGTCTGCCGAGTCGTTATGCTCACGCAGATATATTTGTTTGCATTTATGTATGTATGTACTTAAAATTAATTGGGCCTTGTTAAGTCAACAACTAAAATTTCTAAATTTAGCCTATAAACTGATTTTTTCTGGTTAGACGTTGTAGAGACTAATTTACTTTGAAGTAAGTACTTCTTTCTGAATTCTCCTCATGCCTGCACAACTTAGTACCCCCTTCGCTTATCAACAAACGCATCGGTGTAACTGAACAAATTGTATTAAAACAATTTTCTTGCGATAAGATAGAAGAAAATCGCACAAAAAACAACAACACATCTATAAAAAACAAGTTCAAACCAGTTTCGTGATCTGTCTTATACTTTTATAGATACAGACACATCGTATACACATATAGACTATATTTGCACATGTATATTAGGCGGGTTCGACTCGAATGCTTGGTTTACATTTACGAAATCCACTCGATTTCAACTGTCAATTCCATTGCTTAAACGTCAAATGAAATCCAATGGATTTCAGATGAGTTTTCAATTGACAGTTGAAATCGAGTGGATTTCGTAAATGTAAACCAAGCATTAAAGTTAATCTTTAAGATTTTCTTTTTTAGTTTGATTTTATTATGAAAATAAACTCCAGTTTTGTGTTGCTGAAGCAAAAAAGAATTTAGTAATCAAATAATATTAATAATTCCAATTGTTTAAATATTAAAAGACCACCCTATATTAGCAAAATATAAAAATAATATATTTACAATACTTCATCTAACCCTATATACACGATCTAAACTTACGTACTAAATATCTTCACAGTACATACATACATGTACATAAATAGATATGTCTGTATGTAATCTATACTGTACTCCATCATTTACTGTACGCGTTATCAGTAACCTAGTGCGTATATTTGTGTAAATAAACATGAAGAATATTGGAGAGTAGGTACTGGTGAGATTTCAACATCCATATTATTTTACTCGATTACAGGGATACGAGTTTTAAGAAAAAAGATCAGTTTTTAATCGCAGAATAATATCGTTCAATTTTGCAATGTAGCTGTCCAAAGCTTAAAATATTAAATTCTGCACGACAGAAAGCGCATTATTCGAGCTAAATGCAACTGGACTTTTGAATAGTGTGATTACACAGTTGCACATTAAGCTGGGTACACATTGTCAGTTTTGAATGACCGCTTTGTTGTTGCTTGCTAGTGCGGTCGTTCATTTTTGTTATTCATCATGCAACCACAAAATATTTTGTGGTTGCTGGACTGTTGCACAGTTATCGATAATTGCAAAAAATCGTCATTCAAAACTTACAATGTGTACTGTACTTTAGTTATCTTAATTGATTTTGATTAATTTTTCTTCTAATCTCCAATATTTATTACTTGTAAAATTGGTGAATTTGAATTAAGTTTATGTGTGTTTTTAAAAACAACGAGTTGTGAACATGAGAATTTTTGAAATTATTTGTTGAAATCATTTCTTTGTGATGCAATAGACAAGTCATTCCTACGGCAGTGAATGATGATGGCAAATAGAGAATAGAGCGGATGCTGTGTTAGTTGCAAAATTAAATGAATATTTCTCGTAAAAATGCACTACATTTTCGTTAGCCCTCTGTTCTGAATTTTGCCATAAGATGCAAAATCAAGAAAATGATATTTCATAACAACCATTACCATTCCAGTATTACCAAGTAATGAGACCTAATTTCTCTCCGCATTATCAGGCAGTACATATAATAGCTTACACATACTTATTTTTATAATAATGCACTTATATTCTGTTTTGCAACCCTATATCTATATAAATAAACATCAAATGTCGTTCGTTGGTAATGGCATCATGCAAAGAAAATTTGACCACGCCCACTTTTATGCCCACATTACAGGAATGGCCCCCGTAAACATGCTACATTGTGAGCACTATAAGTTTTAATTTGGGAATATACAAATACATATTTTTTTCAAAAATGTAGAAGGGAAGGAAATATACTTTTGGGGGAGAGAGGTTTGCCTGTCAAAAAATAAAAAAAATATATATATTCATTCAATAAATAGTATTTGAAGCGATTCGTTCTTAAATCCGGGGAAAAAATAAGTATATCCTCGAACATACATTAAGGATACTACTGAAATTTTTATAAGAATATAAATGTTCTTGCTTGGAATATATAATGGAACTTGCCGAGAAATATTAAAAGAATTTCGCCTGAATTTTATATAAAAAGGATATTTGAATTTATGCTGAATTTGTATATTGAAGGATTGAAAGGACATTTCTGCACAATTTTGTTCATGAGAATTCAGAAGGACTTTGGGCTACGTAAAATGTTTTAAAGAATTTCTGCTGAATTTTGTGCATAAGAATTTTGAAAGGATATTGGCTTCCATAAAAATGTTTTAAGAACTTCTGCTAATTTTCGTCTAAGGAATTATAATATGCTGTATTAAATTATAAGGCCACGCTTGTATCGAACGCATGCCTCGATTTTCTAAATCTATTGGCGACATGGTCTATCCATATCTTCTGTATTCAACGTCTGCATAAAATTATAAAGATTTTAAGCAATCACATCCCAGCCTTGTACTATTTTCCTGCACCTTCGGCCTAAAATGGATCAATATAAGGCTACTATGTCAAACAATTAATCGGAGAACATCATCTAGATTAACTTCATCATATACTTAACGATTAAGTTTTATTCTATAGTTAATTTTTAACTTCTCAACACATTTTATTCCCACTCAAATTATTCATGTCAAGATTTTTAATGTCCATTCTGCAAGCGCTTGTTGAAAAGGATAATGAAAACTGTAAGTATTACATGGAATATACATAAACATAATTTAAATATCTATACTTATAAAAGAGTTCAGTAATGATGACTCACTGACTCACTGATTCACTGACTGACTGACTGACTGATAATCAACGCCCAGACTAAACGGCTAAAGCTAGAATCTTGAAATTTTGGGTGAGGGTCACTCTTGGTCCGAAGGTGTCAGATAAGGCTGGATTTTTGGAAATTCGAACTAGAACTGTACTAAAAGTACTAAAAGGTACTAAATATGGTACCCTTTGTATTAGGCAAACGCGAAGAGCTAGAATTCTGAAATTTGGAATGAGGTTCACTGATGGAGAGTTAGAAAGGTGTAGCAAATGGTTTTTGGAAATTCGAACTATAAGTGTACGAAAAGTACTAAAAGTTACTAAATTTAGTACTATTTGGTATTACGTGAACGGATAGAGATAAAATCTTGAAATTTGGAATGCAAATCAAGGTTAGAAAGATGAGTTGATACAAGGAGGTGGTTTTGAAAATGTGCACTAATGTGTACGAATAGTACTAAATGGTACTAAATTTGGTACAATTTGAATTAGGGCGAACCGATAAAGTTGGAATTCTGAAATTTGTGAATTACTATTACTGTTGGAGTGTAGGTTACAGATATGGAGGTAGTTTTCCAAGTTCGTACATATGGGTACGAAAGGTACTAAATAGTACCAAATAAGGTGCAATTTGGATTTGGGGGAACGGATGGAGCTGGAATCCTGAAATTTAGAATTAGGATTACTGTCGGGGTGTAGGATAGAAGTATTTTGGAAATTCGTACTTTTGGGTACGAAAAGTACTAAATGGTACCAAATTTGGTACAATGTGAATTTAAGTGATCGGATAGAGCTGGAATAGTGAAATTTGGAATTAAGATTACTATTGGAGTGTGGGATTGGGATACTTTTGGAAATTCGTACTTATGGCAACGAAAAGTACTAAATGGTACCAAATTTCGTACAGTTTGGATTTGGGTGATCAGATACATTTGGAATCCTGAAATTCGAAATTAAGATTACTTTTGGAGTGTTGGATAGAAGTAGGTTTGGAAATTCGGACCTATGGGAACAAAAAGTACTAAATGGTACTAAATTTGGTACAATTTGGAATACGGTGATCTGATGCAGCTGTAATTCTGAAATTTGGAATTAAGATTACTGTTCGCGTGTAGGATTGAGGTAGTTGTGGATATTGGTACTCTTGGGTACGAATAGCACTAAATAGTACCAAATTTGGTACAATTTGGATTTGGGTGAACGGATATAGCTGAAATTCCGAGATTTGGAGTAAGGAGTACTATTGGAGTGTGGATTGATAAAGTTTTGGAAATTTGTAGTTATGGGTAGGAAAAGTACTAAATTTGGTACAATTTGGATTTCAGTGATAGGATACATTTGGAATCGTGAAATTCGGAATTAAAATTGATGTTGAAGTGTTGATAGAGGTAGGTTTAGAAATTCGTACTATGGATACGAATAGACCTAAATGGAACCAAATTTGGATTTGAGTTATCGTTTGAACATAGCACTGAGGTAGTTTTGAAAATTTGTACTTATGGGTACGAAAAGTACTAAATGGTACTAAATTTGGTACAATTTGGAGTTTGGTGATCTGATGTAGCTGCCATCCCCAATTTTGAATTTAAAATACCTGTTGAATTGTAGGATTGATAAAATTTTGGAAATTTTTAGTTATGGGTAGGAAAAGTACTAAATAGTACTAAATTTGGTACAATTTGGATTTGAGCGAACGGATAGAGTTGGAATCAAGAAATTTGGAATTAAGATTATTGTTGGAGTGTAGGATTGAGATATAGAAGTAGTTTTTGAAATTCGTACTTATGAGTGCGAAAAGTACTTAATTTGGTACAATTTGGATTTGAGCAAACGGCTAGAGCTGGAATCTTGAAGTTTGGAATTCAGATTACTGTTGGGGTGTAGGATTGATGAAGTTTTGGAAATTCGTACTTATATGTACGAAAAGTACTAAACGGTACTAAATTTGGTACAACTTGGATTTGAGCGAACGGGTAGAGCTGGAATCAAAAAATTTGGAATTAATATTACTGTTGGAGTGTAGGATTGAGATATACTACAACTTGGATTTGAGCGAACGGTTAGAGCTGGAATCTTGAATTTTGGAGTTAATATTACTATTGGGGTTAGTTTTGGAAATGCGTACTTAGTTTTAGAAATGCGTACATATACTTACAAAAAGTACTACATTTTGTACAATTAGGATTTAGGTGAAATTATAGCCCTCGAATCCTAAAATGTGGAATTAGGTACACTTAGGGGTACGAAATGGTTCCATGTATGGTACAATTTTGTATTGGATGAACGGATAGATCTGGATTCGTGAGATTTGGAATTAAGATTATTGTTATCATTTGCTTATAACGTCCGATTTAAGAAATATGTGTCATAAATATACGTAAAAAGTTGTAAATGGCACAGGATTTGGTACAATTTGTTATTGTGTAATGGGAATTTTGAAATAATAGGAGGAGGTTCGTATGTATGTATATATTTACATGTAAAGTACTAAATAGTTCTATAATTGGGGGAACAGATAGAGCTAGAAATGAGGATGGCGGTTGTTGGGTTAGGCCGTATTTGCGCTGAGAACCTCAATTAAAATATCTCAAAAAATGTGGATTGCTCTTGATGTGTAGGCGTGACAAAAATCGAACTAAAGTGGTACGTATTAGTACACAAAATGTTTCCACCATTCTATATTATATATTGTTCATTTGTTTTATATATTTAACGCATACGAAGTAGCGGGCACTTTGCTAGTTTAGTATAAAACAAATGTGATGAGTGGTCAAAACATTTTATGTTTTAAACGTAATACTGTTATTATTATTTTTTTTTATTTACATTGATATAAGATAAATATTCTATATTCCGTTAGATTCGCGTTATATCAATCCAATCGCGTTATTTTTTAAATTACTCTATGCAGCACTAAAAATGCAAACAACTTCTAGTATGCATTTTTTGAAAGTACATATTTAGACTACAAAAACCCTAGTAGGGGTTTGTCCTGTCAGATCCAGTTCGGGTTTTATGGCCTCATCTAAACCGGGCTAAATCTACACTTTTTTTGCATTTATCAGGCATTTATCTCAGAAACGAATAGGAATTTGGCCTTGCTGTCTTTAGCAATATTGTAGCCCTAAACTAGTTGAAGTTATCTTTTGAAAGAACGACATAAGAAAAATTCCATCTAGGCCATCAAACTCTATAAAATATAGAAACTTTTACATAATTGCTGAAATTCTGGTCAGAATCGGCTAAACTGTTGGGAGTTGAACCAAGTAACACTTTGAAACAATCTTCCAAATAAAGTTCTCAACAATTCTTTAGAACTTCATGTTGTTTCAGCGGTATTTTGCATCATATCTTTTACAACAAATATTTCAAGCACAGTTCACACCAGCAGTTTATTCTCGCATTGCGGGTTTCACAGCATAATTGACATATTTATTAAATCGTCGCTGATAAATATACTGAAAACAACGTGATAGAGGCATTTTACAACAATGGCATGTTCTGAAGAGTTGTGTATTACATTCCAGGGAATATTTTTCCAAAAGAAAATATTCAGAAAAAATTAACGGTTTTGGAGATACGGTGCGAAATGTATAAAAGTTGTGGAATTTTTGCATATATTTTGAAATTTTAGGCAATAAATGTAGTTTTTAGAGTTCATTATTTCTCCAAATATTTTATTCTTGTGCTTTCTACAAATTTGTTTCAGAGGTCAGGAGAAGATTCTCATTGGTTTCAGAGATATATCCCCGAATTTCTTTAAAAACTCAATATTTAACCATCTTTAGATGGGGCCATAAAATCCGAGCTGGATCTGACACAACAAAACACAACTAGGGTTTCTTGTCGTTTGGATCTGTACTTTCAAAAAATCCTCAGTTCGAATTGTTTGCACAAAATCACCTTAAAAATGTTGAAGGGCTAGTTACCACCCCTTTGCGATATTTTTAAAAAACGTTATATTTACAAAAATTACGCGCGTATCACTTTACCGATTTGGATAACTCTTTTTTTTAATTTTTTTTTAAAGTTCACCACGCCCACTTTAACACCCACTCTTTTCAATTTTAATTTTTTCTACAAAAAGTACAGAATTGATTTTCTTGAAATTGTCAGGGAATGTACAGGGATGGCCCCCGGTGGAAATAGGCTACAAATATAGATTCGGAGGGGCAGGGAACTTCCACTATACACTATTTTTTAAAAACACAATATGTATATAAAATTATTACGAATTTATCGGTTTGGAAATTAATTTGCGAGACAATTGTGGCTGTGTCTATGACCTTACCAACTTTTTTAGGACCAAAGACTTGACCACGCCCACTTTTTAAAATAAGTTACATCTACAAAACTACTGAACCGATTTTTCTGAAATTTACAGGAAATGTACAGGGATGACCTCCGGTGGAAATAGGATGCACATTTTCCTGAATTTCGAAGGGACGGGGTACTTCCCTTAGCCATATTTAAAAAACTTCATATAATTATGAATAAAAATCAAATGCCGTCATAACCCAACATAGATTTTTATGGAAAGAAAATTTTACCGCGCCTACTTTTTTCAATTTTCATTTCAATTCAAATTTTCAATGTAAACTACTGAACCGGTTTTCCCAAAATTGGCAGGGAATGTACAGGGATGGCATACATATTTTATTGAATTCCAGAGCGGGCGGGGTATCTCCCCTATCCGATATTTAAAAAAAAAAACGCTATACTTGCAAAAATTACGCATGTACCGGTTTAGAAGTTTGCGGATTAATCTACAATGTAGTACTTCTTTGTGGCCTAAAGATCCGACCACGCCTGCTTTTTTAAATGTTATATCTAAAATACTACTGAAACGATTTCCATCAAATTTGCAGCAAAAGGTCAATGTTTGCCGTTGTTATGTATATTTTATGAATTTCGGAGGAGGTGGGGTACCTTCCCCACGCCTTTTTTAAACGCTATATGCATAAATTTTGGGAGGCAATACGGTTGAGTGAACCCAAAGTACATATTTGGAGCCAAAAAGACCAGACCACGCCCACTTTTTAAATATGCTATATCTTGAAAACCGACGAAAACGACCACTCTTTTCAATACATTATTTTTTGAAAATTACTGAACCTAATTTCATGGAATTTTCAGAAAATGTTCAGGAATGTACCGCGGTCCAAAATGGCCTTTTGTTATAGATGAATTTCCGGTGCTTATTGTTTTATAATCGCTATATTTGCTAAACTTATGAGTGCATCGCACACTGGTCGAAACCACTGACCTAGCGGCGCGAAAGTCAAAAAATCGAACTATAAAATTGCGAAATATTTTCCATTGTATCGATTACAGACACTTTGCAGAAAAAGATTTTATTTTGCCATTTTTGTTGTTGTAAATATTCACTCAGTTATTCACTATCAAATACAAGAGTTTTTTTTGGCTCAGATTTTAAGAAATTGTTGCAAAAAATTTGCTTCATATTTGTTTAAATGTTAAATAAATTCCTAATGAAACTGGACAAAAATTATTTTTAATTAATAGCAGAGGGTGTGATTTAAATTATAAAAATTAGTTTGGGGTCTGGAGGTACTTAGTTATATAGCAATAAATTTTCAAAAAATTAAATTTTTAATGTTTTAAGGGGTTGTACGCGCTTGTTCCATAGAGTGCATCTTGTAAACTTAGCCGAACTTAGGTTCGATTATTTTTTGGGGAATGAAATTGGACTCTCTGGATACGGAATAACCACATTAGGGCTGCAAATATTTGCAAATATTTTGATGACTGCACTTTTAAAATAAGGGATTTCGTATGAAATTCATACAAATTTAGCTGTGCATTTGTATGGGAGCTAAATCAAAATATGGACCTATCTTGAGGAGGGGTTCTACCCCCGGAGACAGTATAATACCATGATATAGCTAAATATGTTATTAAATATGGGAAAACAAGTAAAAATTCAACGAATCGGGTATACCATAAAAGGGGCTACATCGAAACATAAATCCGTATTGAAAATGTTTTGCAAGAAGATTTTATACGCAGTGAGAACACGGAATGCAAAATTACAGCCAAGTTGGTTTAAAAATGTGGTCATGATATTCAAAATACCTTAAATTAGTGGGTGCGGTTACAGGGGGGCTATATCAAAACTTGCACCTATGTCCATAATATTTGGTGGAAATATTTTGTGACCACTAGGAACCCTATGTACCAAATTAAAGCTAATTTGCTACGAAATTGTGGCTTAAATCCTCAAAATACCGAAAATCGGAAAGTACCGTTATATGGGGGCTATACCAAAACATTAGCCGATATTGTTCATATTTGGTCCATTATTACCCACAGGTACAAGCTGAGTTTGTGCAAAATTTCAGTGACGTATCTCAATTCGTTTGCAAGTTATTAATTTCGTGCCGCTAGATCAGTGCTTTCGACCACCGCGCATCGGCTTGCGAATTAATTTTCGAGACAACGGTCGTTGCGCCCCCGATCAAGAAAAACGATATATTTACAAATTTTCTTAAATGGTGAGGTTCAACAGTCCATCAGTCATGAAAACCAAAAATATATATGTCTCAATAAGCGGGAGAATTCTACTTAACCATTTTTTTAAACTTTTATAATCAGATCGCTTTCGGATAAAGACAGGGGACATGGACGATCATAAATCCTAAATACAACAATGGACGAAAAAATCCGACAAAGTCCGTAAGAGAAAAGTATGGTAACAGATAAATTTAAAATCCTCCTCGGTTTTACAATGGACCCGGAGAAATGAGGTAGAAAATACCTATTTTTGAATTGTTAAGCATAAACTCCATATAAAGCTATCATTAAAACTCATTATGACGGGCCAGCAACGCGGACCGGGGTCTGCTATTCTAATAATAATAATTATTTCACTGATTACCTGTTATAAACAAATAAGTGCTTATTCGAGAGACGTTCGGACGTACCAATAAATTCTCTTTTATGTACTAATCAATGGACATTTGGTATACTCGGAATAAGTGGTTACTTAAGTAGTTACTACCGTCAAAATTTGCTGATAATGATTTTTTTTTGCTGGAAACTAAAATTAGGCAAGGAAATGAAATCTTCATTCTATTTAATCAAAACTGGAAAACAAACTCTTTGTTGAAAAGAGAAACTATCCTCCCCCTGAAAGTACTGAAACTGAGATGGGAGGATGAACATCAAAAACCTACTTACAAATCAAAATATTAACCCATTATTTTAACAAATCCATTCTACCCGAAATAAGCTGTTATCTATGATAACAAAGATTTTAACTTCTATCAAGAATTTATCGCATTTTTGTTATAAGATACTCTTTTGTCGACAATGAACTAACAACTCTCGCTTTTGTAGACGGGCACACACTTTCTGTTACACCGTACTCATTACTTAATAAAGAGTGAAATAACTAGTTTTGCCTTGTATAATTTTAAAGAAAAGCCAATATTTTATTATCCTACTGGTACCACAGCAGGTACTTTGTTAAATTATTTTGCAAGAGTTATAGTGCCAGACAAACACTTTGTCGACTACAAACTGAATGATTTAAAAAGCATGAGTTATATAAAAGGTCAGTTACTCTAGTAAAGTTAGAAAATTATATTAGTAAAATTAGTATACACGAAGACCTCGCTTTGCGTCGTTTAACTTTGCGTTGTGTTCAAAGGTTCGTCGTTGCATAGATTATACCAAATTTCACTATGCGTCGTTCGATTTTCGAAGTAATATTTGCGACCCTATAAAGATGCGACCCTAAATGTATACATATGCGTGAAATTCTATGTTATTTTAGCATGTCCGTCCGTCCACCCGCTACTTGTTATCACATTATATTCCGAATGATTTAAGATAGATGTACACATGTGTATTTGGGTTCAATTCCCTGGCTAGGCAACATCAAATTTCCAACGGTGGCGACATTTACTGACTGTTGGCGACATTTACTGAGTTTTTCAACCATGTAAAACTTCTCTAGAAATGGTGTCTTAGGACATGCCGTTCTGACTCGGCGATATACTGTAGGTCCCATATCATTGAGCTAATATGAATCGGGGTGCACTCATTGGTATGAGAGAAGTCTCCCTTGTCCCACCTGGGATGTTTGTGGAACAGTTATTATTATTTGGTCTGAAGTTAGATTAAATTCGAAGATGTGCTACATCGGTCTACCTTATAGTATGGCCCTCATAAAACGTACCACCCGATTTCAGGCATTTTGACATTTTTAGCTAAATTTTCAGACCGAATTAGCTAAAATTTGGCACTTAGTGTTCCCAGTGATGCAGAAACTTCTCCAAGAAAAATGATGAACATAGGTCCATGTTTTTTATAGCCCTCATATAACAGTACCGCCCGATTTTAGGTATTTTGACTGCTTTAGCTATATTTTCTGCCAAAGTAGACCAAAAAGCCATAATTTGGGATTTAGAGGTACTAGTTGTTCAAGTAATTTCTCCACCTAATATTGTGGGCGTAAGAAAAAATAGTGTTTTTTACCCTGGAACCTATCTCCGAACTTTACATGGTTTTCCGTAGAAAACCTTAATTAGCTTTGCGTCGTTTCATTTTGAGTCGTGTTTTTTTTTTTTTGGAACATATCAACGACGCAAAGTGAGGTCTTGGTGTATTCATATATGGTAAAAACCAAAATTCCGTTGCAATTCCATTTGAAAAAATTAAATAACTTTTTTGCGAGCACATCTACAATTTTTGGTACAGAGTTTAAGGAAAAAAATCTGGTTTCAAATCTGTTCGCGTTCACAGAATTGGCCGATGCGCGCAAATGTTATAGCGGGATTTATTCACATATAAAGAAAAATTATTTAAAAATGTCTTATTTGTTGTTATGAGCAAATTTATGCATAAATCGTTAACAGCATTCTATATCTATTCGTAGAGTTTAAATATGTACTAAATTTATTATTATTTTCGCGGAAAATCAACAAATAATAAAGAAGTATTGAAGTAAATCCAAATTATCCTGTCTCAGAGTTCGTACAAACCCCCATAAAATAAATTAAAAAATATCTGCGGAATCTAGACAATGCGTAGAAAAATTGTTGGAAAATATTGTTGCAAATATATTTTTTGGTTTGATTCGAAAAATTAGAAAAAAATATTTGCGAGTTCTCCAACTATTTCGCTAAAATTCCATACAATAATTAATGTGTTCTGCTAAAACTTCATCAAGAAATATGGTTTACCATCGTGAAAGCTTATTTGCTTACTGTGATAACTTACACTCCGGTTCATCTGAATAGAACCAACCAATATTTCTCTACAAATACAGTTATATCAGACGAAAGGAGAGGAATTGTAAATTATAATTTTGTGGACATGTAGAGTATATAGTAGCCGATATTTTTAATACCTAACATGTTTCACATATGCGTCATAACGGTACTTTTTACTCGCTTTATGAAGAAAAGTCAAAATATTAGCATTTTTTAATGGTTCACCAGGATAGAACCGCCCTAAGAATTTACACAAATCCTTTGTTAGATGTGGTAAACTTTAACAAAAAACTATTTATAATTATAAATAAATGCCGTGAGTGTTAATTGCTATCAAATATTGTGCAAAAATTTGTATGAGTGTCTTGAAATATGATGAAAATCGATGCTTAGAGCTCCAAAAAATATTTTTATGAAGAAATCGGTAGAAACAATTTATAAAGACGAAATTTTATACTGAATTATGTTCAAAATTTTCTATACTACAATGAAGTTACAAAAAAGTCACATTTGATAGGTTTAAGAGTCCGAAACAGAGGAAATATGGTAAAGATGACTCAAATTTCTACCTTTCCAATCCAAAATTTGATATTTTATCTCAGGAAAGTGAATGCAAATCGATGGGTTCCACCCAGTTTCGTTGGCTGTGGACATCTACAGGTCCAAAAAATAAAGAAAATTCTACCGCCGAACGCTCCATGTCACCATCAAGTTCTTGGAATTTCAAAAGGTTCTAAGACATTTGATGTGAAGAAACAGCTTAGCGATAGGGAAAGGCAGACGTTAATTTTTTCGAAAGGAAAGGGTTTAATTTTGATGGTTATGATGTTCACACATCTTTTCCTCATAGTATAAGTACCGAAAAAATATATCTGATCCGTTATTATACAAAAAAGAGCGCCTATGTTTCTGTGCTTTCCATGTCATGCAAAATCTTCTAAATCAAAGCCCTTGATGTTGACATGGAGCGTTCGGCGGTGGAATTTTCTTTATTTTTGGGACCTGTAGATGCCCACAACCAACGCAACTGGGTGAAACCCATCGATTTGCATTCACTTTGCTGAGATAAAATATCAAATTTTGGATTGGAAAGGTAGAAATTTGAGTTACCTTTACCATATTTCCTCTGCTTCGGACTCATAAAGCTATCAAATGTGACTTTTTTGTAATTTTATTGTAGTATAGAAAATTTTGAACATAATTCAGTATAAAATTTTGTCTTTATAAATTGTTTCTACCGATTTCTTCATAAAAATATATTTTGGAGCTCTAAGCATCGATTTTCATCATATTTCAAGACACTCGTACAAATTTTTGCACAATATTTGATAGCAATTAACACTCACGGCATTTATTTATAATTATAAATAGTTTTTTGTTAAAGTTTATCACATCTAACAAAGGATTTGTGTAAATTCTTAGGGTGGTTCTATCCTGGTGAACCATTAAAAAATGCTAATATTTTGACTTTTCTTCATAAAGCGAGTAAAAAGTACCGTTATGACGCATATGTGAAACATGTTAGGTATTGAAAATATCGACTACTATATACTCTACATGTCCACAAAATTATAATTTACAATTCCTCTCCTTTCGTCTGATATAACGGTATTTGTAGACAAATTTTGGTTGGTTCTATTCAGATGAACCGGAGTGTATAAGCACAGGAAATTAAGAGTAATATTGAAATTACAATCATTCAAAAAATGTGGAAATTAAAAAGCCTATTATTTGCGGATTAGTTAAGTCGGTTGGTGCGCATCCGTTTTTGGATACAGCGAATCAATCTCTTTCAATATTTATGCATATTTCGATGTTTCACTCAGGGGTCAAAGTGTGCCGCCAGTTGCATCACACAATGCAAAAAACCTTAAAGTGGGTAGAAGTAGTAGCAGTAGCACCCATCAAAAATACGTCTATATACACATATTTAAAATGGATTCTTCAAGAAGCGCGGATGTGCCTCCACATTCTATTTTGCGTAAAAAACCATATTACTCGAGTAGCTCTGTACTTTATAACACGCGTTTTCGCAAATATTATAATCGCGTATAAAGGATTCCATTTATATAAAATTTTTTAAAGAAAATCGCGGTTTAGTATGGGGATTTGTCAAAATATATTTTTTGGATTCGATCGCTGATAGGCTCATTAGATCCGTCGCGTAAACAAACTATATTCACGCAGAGTTCAAACGAAATTGAATCACAGTTGTAAATTTTACACGCATGTAATTTTGGCCTTTAGACTCCAATTACTAGGATGCTGTATGAAGCACATTCATGAGATATACATTAAACGATGTAAAATCACGGGTTCTATAATCCTATTATGAGTTTGGAACATTATCTTGTTGCGCGTTCGGATTATTAAAAAAAAATCAAAAAAACCCCGAAATTCCGGCTTCAAAATGTCAGCATAAATTTTAGGTGGATGCAGTGGATATATCAATAAATCATACACTAGTATCATGTTGCCCATGGAGTGTTCTGTGATTCTTTCTTTGAGCATAGGTCAAACAAGTGTAGGGTTAAGCTGGAAATCAGAAGAGAACATAAAAAAACTTGTTGGCTTCAAACCATGTTTACATTTTTCTACATTGATGCAAACACAGTTTCCACGAAAATTAATTTTAATGGTGGACATTATGGGGTCCCTCATAAAACACTTCCTTTTAAAGAATTTTAATCATACTATATGGAATATGTTAACAGTTCGCGAATTTTGAATGGCTGAAACTCGGGGTCATCGATTGTAAAACATTTTTGTTTTTACCATATATTCTTCATTAGCATAAGATTCTAATTCGACTCCGTTATGTTCAACCGGCCGTCCGTCTGTTTAAAAATCAAGATACAGCTCCCAATATTCAATATATTGCTTTATAATTTGGTGTAGAAGTTTAAATTACTTACATACTTACTTAGTTGGCCCATTACAGAACATTTGTTCCATAGACCGAACTAAGAAAAGATCTCCATTCCTCTCTGTTTTTCGCTTGACTTTTTTGGAATACCGCGCCTCAATATCGGACCAAAAGGACTGAAATTTAATATTTAGTCTTCATTGCGGGTGGTATACCCGCTTCCACTTGTCGGTATAGTTCGACGTCTTCATATAACCCCCTAGCCGATTTTCGTAATTTTTAAGGTTTCAGCGTCATTATTAAACCGAAATGCGTGAAATTTTGTAATTAGTCTTCGATGGGGAGTATAAAACATTCCACAAGAGATTTATCAGTAAAGTTTTACCTCTTCATATAGCCCCCATAGAACAGTACCTCCCGATTTTCGTTATGTTGAAAGTTGTGGCCTCAATATCCCACCGAAATGGCTAAAATGTGGTAGTTCTCTACATTGGGGATGTACAGCTTTCACCAGAAATTTGTTGGTATAGGTCCACGTCTTCACATAGGACCTAGATTTTCGGTATTTTGATAGTTTTAGCCACATTATTTAACCGAAATGGCAGAAATTTGGTAATTAGTCTTCGTTGGAGCTACAGTCCTTTCCTCAACTGAATTGAATGTTATTTGGTATTTAGTCTACGTTAGTGGTACAAAACATTATAACAGACACAAAACATGCCTTGCAAAAAATTAGTCTGTATAGATCGATATAAGATTTATGTATAAGATTTTTTTAAGTCACATTTTTACATGCATATGGAGCAACATCAAAATCAAGCCCGATTCTCAGAAACAATGAACTGGTAAAATTTTTTCATCGATTAGAAAATAATTGTGGCCTGTAGAGCTATTTCTTGAAAATTCACCTTTGGTACCCTTACAAAGTACTATGGAAATAAAGATCGGTCAGGGGGCACCGATCATCATAAATTTTTGTAGAAATCGTTTTTTACCCACAATAAGGAGCTAGTAAAGTTTTTTTTATCGATTGGACCACAATTGCGATCTTTTGAGTATTTTCGTAAAAATTCGCCTTTGGTCCCATACAAATTACTCAGTTGGCACGGTTTATCGTTAACTGATCGCAATTTCTTATATTAGGTTTTTAGATCAAAAGGAATAAAATTTGGGGTTTGGCCTTCCAAAAAATTGTTTGTCGTTTTTTTGGGTTGCCTTAATATACATATATCCAGGTTTTAGTCTAGCTTCCCATGAATCGGTATTGCCTAATTTTATGTATTTCGAGCGTTTATACCCTACTCCACAATGTGGGAAGGGTATTATAAGTTTGTTTTGCTAAAAATTAATGTAACACCGCGAAATATTCGCCCCAATGTTATATACCATTTTTTATATCTTGACTAGATAAAGCGATATGGCGATGTGTATCCGTCCGTCCATGTGTCCTTCTTTCCATTATAAATTGTAATCAAATTCCAAGTTGCAATTATGGACCGATCGTCACGAAATTTGGTATGGAGGTCGGTTTCACATCAGAATAGATCGCTCGCTATTGTTATTGATGATGATCGTGAAATATTTAGGGGTGAAATTGGCCAAAAACAACATTTTTATCCGAATTTGTATCTGCTCTGTAGGTCGCCTGTAAATAAGGCGTGAGCTTATGACGGTATTTAATTGATAATAATGATAACATGATAATCAGATAGTTTTTAGCGGGTGAAATTGGCCGAGACTTTTGTGTGAAAATTGGAAAAAAATTTAATATATATCTTATATCTTTATTACTGGTAGACAACACATTCCGCCCACGTGAGTTATTTTTGAAAGACGATCTATCGATCCACAAAAGTTCAAATTTTTTCGATAAGATTATCCCAGAAGGGACTAACCGAATTGTTCCAAACTAGGGATGTGAAAATATTAATTCCATGCATATATCAGGTTCGAATATGATCTATATTGGCCGACTCCTTTGGGAAAAGTATAGTTTAACAGCTCATCTCGAATGGTTTTGAATTTGTTTGACACATGTTCGCCTTGCGTCCCTTTTTACGACGGTGCAAATTTTTTTGGGCAAGTCCATACTTCCTGTGACGACGCCAACTAAACTGACTAGTGCCTAAGATAGCCCTCGTAGGTAGAAACCGATTTGGTCATAATTTTGTACATCGTATTATTTCTTAGAGACTTGGGTTACGTCCGAAAATGTACTAGATCGGAACACTCCTTCGGGAGCTTACCATACAAATTTTGGAAAGAGTGCCGTTTAAGAACTCGTCCCGGATTGTTTCATTTTTTTTGCATCTTTTGTCTTTGTGGCCCTTGTTACGACGGTACAATTTTGTTTGTCGGTCAAAGTCCATTCTTCTTGGGAAATTGGCCTAAAATTTAAAACAAAAAACCATAGAGACGTTATAAGTATTGAGTTTACTTATTTTCTTTGTGTCCGAGGCAGACGGTATAAGAAGTTCCTTGGAAAATAGTGCCCAGGTGTAGGGGAGTAGAGTATCACATGGTCGGCCCTATCCGAATATAACCCCCTCTTACTTGTTTTTTTAAATTAAATTTTCGAATCCGAGATTTTTGTAATTTTGTGTTGCATGTTGTCGGAGGATACAAAAGTTCAATTCGGAAAATTGTAAATATGATCTCTTTTAAAAGGGTTTGCTATGTTTTCCTTCTGAAATTTATTTTGGACTCTCAATGGATAGAAGGCTTATACGCAGAAACTTATCAACATAAAGTGATGTTCATCAAATAAGATATACTATTCCTCCATTGAATAAGACTTAACTTGGAGGAAGGGTTTAATACTTTCATAAAGTATGTACAGTTCGTGGTGGAGGGTATAAAACGCCATTCTCGCTTGTTTTGTGGATAGAATAAAGTATCCCTAAAATGTTCAAGTTTTTCAAAAACCAGTTAAGAGGTTAACATGGTATTTTTAGAGAAGCCGTCAAGGGCTCCTCGTAATGGACCCAACACATTTTCAGCAAAATGTACCACCGGTATGTCTTCTACGAGGAGACGCGTAAGGCTTCCCTAAGAAAGTCACACATCTTATGGAAAGCGTGTAGGGCTTCTATAGATGACCGTTAAGTCAAGAATATGTGAAAATGTGTGTCAAACATTATTTCAATGACGGTAACGGTATCGGGGAGCATCAAATGTATAGAAAATCTCAAAAATTACCTAATAAAATAAATAAATGTGCAACCATCTAAAGAGAAAAAAATAGTGGAGTATCTAAGATTGTTTGAACCTTGATTTATTTTCAAAAGCTTTCACCAGTTTGGGATATTCAGTCATTATATCAATCAATGTTAGTTGTAGCACGGTTTCGACCCCATATTTGGATTATTGTTTGTTTACAACGTCGAAAAAAAACAGATTTAACATTCATTGGGGTCGATGAAACCACATAACAGACCATTTTTATTATTGTCTTTTATAATTCAATTCAATTAAGAATAGATAAATAAATTTAAGCTTATCGAAATATTATAAAATGATATTTTATGATTTTAAAAGACTAATATAATCCATTTAAGGGTTATGTGTACAAATACGGAATTTTATTACTGTATGCATGTTTGATTACAATACGATGTCGCTACTTTGACTGAACACTACTTGTAAATTGAAGAAAACTACAGCGGGTGAGAGCTAAAAAGGCAATATTTAATAAAAATATTAACATGTTTACTGTTTGTAGCTGGCTGGCTGCTGCTGTTAAATTAAATGAAACTCAGGGAAAAAACGTGCACAACCAGCCTAATGTATGGATTGTTGAGACAAACAAACACTCGCTCTAAGTGACTGACAAATAGTCGGGGAATACAATGGAGGCCTTCTTCTGCATTGTTGGTGCTTCTTTATTAAAATTATTATAATTTTTTTCTTACTATCTTTTTTCGCTTCTGTTGTTATTATTTTTTTTTTTGCAAAAATAACAAAAGCAAACATTATGAATATGCAGACTGACAGATTGTCCGTTCCGTCTTGATATTTATATTAACAATTAGACGGAGTGTCTTCCATGTATAGCCTACAGAGTAACCAGCCACTTATGTACATATTGTATGTATGTTTATGCGACGCATTCATTTGCCATACTTGTCCAAATACAATGGTCAACAAAGTTGCCATTGGAACGTGAAATTAATTTGATATTTATAAAGCTATTTTCAATTTAAACTGGCCAACGTTTAACTGACAACTACGAGGTCTGAACGATAACTATCTGGCCTAACAATGAAAACGCGAATATTTACCATCAAAAATAGTTTTATGGTTTTCAATGAAAACGCGAATATTTACCATCAAAAATAGTTTTATGGTTTTCTTAGTTTCCAGCATGATTTATACGATTTTTCATGCGCTCAAACCACCTCCTAAACATGGTTTTTGAAAGCTTTTACAGCATCTTCTGGCTACGAAAATCGTTGATCACGCCTTTTTTCTTGATATGCTGCAATCAAATAGATTGTCCCCAGTTAGGGCTGTACGGCGGATGACCCATCAATTCCACGTTTTGTCCGGTCAAACAGGCGCTGGTTTGAATCGATGTATGAGAGCTGGCATTGTCATAATACAGATTGATTTGTCTTCTCTTGTTCGTTTTTTGATTTTCTCAGGAGACTTCTGGCAAACAAATTTTAGGGTACCACTCAGAATTAACAGTCCTACATTTCAGAAGCCGTATAGTCGCCACACGCTCAGTTATGCCGAAGAAACAGGCGACCATTTGCTTTGAAGTGCTTCTTACATTAACAACTTTCGTTGGAATTGGCTCGCTTTCGAAGACCTAAACGGTCGATTTGTGTTGTTTCGGGCTGCTACGCATAGATTCTAAATTCGTGGTCTGTGGCGATCTTATAAACGTCATTTAAATCACACTGCTCGCTTTTATTCACAATTTCTTTAAATCAATCCACAAGAGCCTCTTTCTGAGCGATTGTCCAATTTTGCTGGATCGTACGAGAAAAATCCATTTTTGTGGCCAGGTGTTCATGCAATATTAAACGTTAGTTGGTGAAAGAAATTTCCAAGGATGCCTCTATCTCACGGTATATAACACGGCGATCTTGAATTAGTCGTTCACGCACGATTTTTTTTTCGTTCACAACAGCCGATTTTTGGCGACCCTCACAACTTTTTTTGCTAGTGTCGTCACGATTGAATTCATTTATTCATTAAGTTTTTCATAGTGCTATAAGATGGCCCTTTATCGACATACAAAGATTTAATTTGATCGAGGCACTCTTGCTGTGATTATCCACGTCGAAAATTATGAAAAATTATCGAACGAAAATGTTCACAAGTAAATTCGATTTTTTCAAGTCACTGTAAACAACACAACACAAGGTCGTATGACAAACTGTACTAAGTACGTATAGGCTAAAAATAAGCCAGACAGTTTTCGTGCAGCCCTCGTAGTTGCAATAAACGAAGAAAAGTTATTCTGATTTTATTATAGGCAATATAGGAATATATATTAATTAGGGCTATAACTTTACTGTATTTTTTGAAAATACCAAAAATACCATAGTCGAAATATTAAGAAATGCATTATCACTTTTCCCCTACCGTTAAAAAAGTTTCCGCACCGATCGCATACAAGTCTCTCATTGCAGTTCTTTCTTCTATGTTTTCCATTATAATTGTATATCGCTCTTTAATAAGCTATTTATTATTGAAATTGAATACAATCATCAATATCGGAAAATTCTACTTCCGTCGTATACATAAATTTCTTTAAATTACGATCTTTTAAGGGTTTATTTTTAAAATAAATAAAGCATATTTATACAAATAAATGTTTGTACAAAAAACTACAATCAACATTTTTCTTTATAAAAATGTTCAAATGACATTTAGAAAACTTAGTCGGTGCGGAAACTTTTTTCACCGGATCGTACTAAAACACGCGTTTTCGTTACCAGGACAATATTCCGCACATGGTAATGGCGTGGTATTTTTTGGTTATAGCCCTAAACATATATGGGGAATGGGAAAGATGTTGTGGAATTGATGATTTATAATTAAACTGTGTTTAAATTTATCTTCTTTCTGGAGTGGTAGTGGAGACTATAATTTACTTTTTTTATAAAGATCTTCCCCAATTTTATATTGAAACGAGCTCGAGAATAAGTTGGATGTTGTATTCATTTAAATGAGAATTGACCAATTATGCTAAAAAATCTCATGGCCTTATTTATTCGATTAGTCTGTGTTTTGCGTTCAAATGTTATGTAGAAAATCAAAAATTCGGCTTATCCTAGCAACGATTTAATATAGGAAGTGTTTTGGAATGATTCTCTAGAGGGAATACTATTTAGAAAATTTCCCCAAAAATTTATCACGTAGCCGATTTTAGTCGACTTTGAGTTGGCGGCAAAATGAAGAAAATTGTTCATTGTTTGCCAAGGAGTGAGACAAGGAAGACTGTAGTTTTAGATCTAGCCACAGATATATGAGTGAAACATTTAAGTTATTGTTTAACGTGTTGCAGAAACTGCATAATAGTATTATCTACTATTTTTAAAATTTGTGCTCTAGAAAAGCGTTCCCGTACGCAAAACACTAGCAAAACTTGAACTTCTTTTAAAAAAGGACGCTGAATAACTCTGGCGCTGAATAACTCTGCTTCAGTTTGTATGTAGGAGGATGAGTGTTACCATTAGGGTGATGACTTTTCGACTTACCTACACCATAATATTGAGGGTATAATAAAATTTTTAATTCCGTTTGTGGATATATATGTCGGAGACCCTAGAAAAATATATAAATTCTAAGTCGATATAACCATGCCGTCCGGCTGTTTGTAGAAATACAGCTTGTAATATTTCTAATTTGGTACATAAGTATCTATTACTCGTAGGATGTTTAGTATTGAAAATGGGTTATATCGGTACGTCCCGAAAGTTTTAGTCACATTATCTCAGCGAAATGGCTAAAATTTGGGATTTAGTATTCTTTGTGACTACAAAACTTTCCCCCCGAAGTTTTTCAGTATAGGTCCACGTTTTGGTATGGCCCCCATAGAATAGTACATCCCGATTTTCTGTTGTTGTTGTTGTTGTAGCAACGCATATATATGTTCGTTCGTGTATTATTTCAGTTATCAAGTTCCTCTGTACCCAGACTCAAGAATTCTGCAACCTGGACTGGTTGCGTCCATAAAGAATGAGGAGACGGGTGAGTGGGGTTAGCTGGGCAGTTGAATAAATGCAGAATATCGTGTGGTCCCAATCCACATCCTGGGCATATGTTGGGTATCGTGGCGTCAATTCTGGCCCAATACGAATTGAGGCGGCTGCATCGTCCGGATCTTAACTGAGCTAAAACCACTCGTGTTTGCCTTGACAGCTGTCGTTCTTCTGCTGCGATGGATGGGGGATGGTTTCCAAGTACGGCATTCACACTGTATCTTCGTACTGCTTGCGCAACCATGTTGGTGTGAATGCGATTCAAGCCTGCCTGATAGGCTCGTTGATCTAGCGGTTCTCTTTTATACCTTTGGACCTCTCTCTCTAGATCATGAAGGTCTCTCCTGACGTGCCTGGGTGGGGGGCGCCTGTCCATTAAATCGTGACAGGGATGCTCACTGCGGTAACACCCAAGCAGGTACTGCATCGACAACATCTTATTGTGCTGACGCACCGGTAAAACCTTCGCCTCCTTATGAAGATGGTCCATGGGTGTCATGAGGAGGCACCCTGTTGCAGTCCTCAGGGCGCCATTCTGGCAGGTTTGAATCTTCTTCCACTGCGATGCGCTAACCTTTGCGGACCACGCTGGCGCCGCATAGCTTACCACAGACCGGCCTATTGCATTGTAGGTGGTCAACAAGATTTCTTTATCAGCACCCCAAGTGCTGCCGGCCAGCGACTTGAGAACCTTGTTCCTACTTCTGATCTTATTGCAAATAGCTGTGGCATGCGCGGACGACTTGAACATGCTATCGAACGTTACACCCAGTAGTTTAGGGTAGTTAGTGGTCTTAATCAGTGCACCATCGACCAATATGTTCAGTGGGAGCCTCATCTCAGCCGTCCATGTAGTGAACAGCGTGGCTGTGGATTTAGCGGCGGATATTTTCATATTCCTCAGATGGAAGAACTGCACTAGGTCAGCTATGTAGACATTTAACCTATCACATATGTCATCGACGATAGGACCCGACGCCAAGATCGTACAATCATCCGCATACATCACGATCTCTATGCCGTCTGGAGGGTGTGGAATTTCAGAAAGGTAGAGGTTAAACAGTTCCGGAGATATTACCCCTCCTTGGGGAACTCCTGTTTCACTCTACGGGTTTTGGACTTCTTGTTTCTGAATTCTACAAACGACTAGCGTCCACACATATAGTTGATTACCCAACGTTTCAAACATGGCTGGAGATTAGTTTCCTCTATATCCTCGAACAGTTTGGCATGGTTGACGGTATCGAAGGCCTTCGATAGGTCAAGAGCCACCATGACTGTTCGGTCGCACGGCCTTTTCTGGTTCAGTCCTCTAATGCTGTTGTAGTACTATGCATTTTCCGAAATCCATGTTGATGTTGGGCAACTGGAAAACACCTTCTCATCGTGGGGAGGAGTAGCGCCTCTAGGATCTTTGCTACTGGCGACAGGAGTGAAATCGGCCTGTACGATTCACCTCTGCTGGCATCCTTGCCAGGCTTCAGTAGCGGGACCACCCTGCCAACTTTCCAGGCATCCGGTACAACATGGGTGGCTAACGATAGGTTGAGAACACTTGTTAAATACTCAACTCCAGGTTCATCCAGCTGCTTAAGCATTACCATCGATATTCGGTGCGGGCCCAACGCTTTGGATGATTTAGCGTTTCGGATGGCATCTGCAACATCGCTTATCGTAAATTATGGTGGTACCTCCTCGGCTGGAAGAGTTCTTCTTATACGGCGTAGCACACTTCTCTTCGCCCTATCACTCTCGGGGTGCTCTATGAACTGCCGCTTAAAATAACACGCGCACCTCTTTGGGTCATTTACTGTCACGCCGTTGAAAGTAACAGCCGTTCTGTCATCCTTCTTTTCCGGACTCGAGAGTGATTTAACCGTTGCCCACAATTTACTTATTCCTGCACCAATGTTGCACTGCTTCAGATGGTCTAGCCACTTTTTCCGCTTAGGTTCGCCCACTAGCCTGTTGACTTCAAGAGTAAGTTCTCTAACTCTTGGGTCTTCGGGGTTCGTACGACGAAGCTCATCACGTTCATTTGCTAGTCCCGTCGCCTCTGCTGGGAAATTTGGTCTTATTTCGGGTATTCGACCAGCAGGTATGTAGCGAGCGGCTGCTTTAGTGATGATGTCTCGGAAAGTTCTCTCAGCTACCCGAGGATCTGAGGGGGTGGGCAATTGACTGAAGCGGTGATTGGTAAATTCTCTGAAACCTTGCCAATCAGCTTTCCCATGGTTCAGGAAAGTACGGCGTTCAGAGGTTATGAAGTCGGGTGGTCTGTTTACGGAGACGATGATAGGGAGGTGGTCCGAACTAAGGGAAATGACGGATTGCCAGGTTACGTCATTTATCAGACCTGGTGCCACAATGGTGATATCTGGCGAGCTGTGGCAGTTTCCTCTAATCCTCGTAGGAGCGTCTTCATTCACCGTGCAAAACGTGGAGCTATCGATTTGCTCTGCCAGCGCTGTACCCCGCTGGTCATTACCTAGGACGGAGTGCCAAAGCTCATGATGAGCATTGAAGTCCCCTAGCACCAGACGGTTATCGCCCTCTAACAGCGAACTAATATTGGCGGTATGTACACATTAAGCAGCTCTACCTCGGCAGTACCACACTTTACTGCTACCCCCATACACTCCATGTATGGGCCATAGAGCCAAGCTCAAGCGAGATAGGTCTGTACTGGTACAGGTGGCGGTGAGCTTTGTTTCCTGGATCGCGGCGACCATGATGTTTTTCCGACTCATTAAGTCCACAATTTCACTGACCTTATTGCGGAGACCGTTGCAATTGAATTGCAGGAATGATGCATTTCCGGGCCGTTGAACAACAACATGTGGTGTTAGATGCTGTATTTGTTGTTGTTGGGGAGACTGCGGGGGCGTCTCGTATTCCGACGACGACGTAGAAGACGCACTGTGTGATGCGCTGACGCAGCAATCAGCAACATACCTGTCGCTGTAATCCCGGGTGCTACTAAGGCCAGAGCACCCACGAAAATGCACCCATTCCATACATCCATTACATCTCACCATTGTTGACATGTGGTGGATGCGGATCTGGCAAACGGAACAGATACATACTGGCCCGGGGTTCATTTCTATCCCGGCACGGACCAGAAGAGCTCGGAGCAGGCATTCCGGGATAAATTGCCGCTCCCATGGTGAAAAAAATACACGAACACAAACACATAATTGTTGAGGTGACGGCCCCCGGTCGAAGATTCCTTCCTCCGAGTCAGACCGGTGCATACAACCGACCGTCGCGGGATTGCATTTTCTGTTGACTGGTTGGTTGGTTTACGTGGTGGCTATACCTGATAGCTCCAACTAGTATTTAAGAAAATACCGTTTTGAAAACCACACCACTCGTTCAAGGATTGCTATTTCGTTGTAGAATTTTTCTGTTCTTTTAAGGTTTTAGCCACATTATGTCAGTGAAATGGCCGAAGTTTGGTATTTAATATTTTTGCGGTTACAAAAATTTTTCAGTATAGGTCCATGTTTTAAACTTTAGTCTTCTCTGTGGCTACAGAAACTTGGAAGTAGAAGTCCACGTTTTGACCTTTTTTCGTTGTGACATTTAGTCTTCTTTGTGGCTACACGGAGGAAATGTTGGAAACATGATCATTGCTGTTTCAGAATCCGCAAAAACTTCCCAGGTGTAAGCGGATTTTACTTAAAGTTAGTTAAGGCGATACAGTCAGTACATTGTTCCAATTTGAACTTTAATCTCAAAAATGCTAAAACCTACAAAAATTTTATAAAGGTCAATCTTGTAGAGAATTTTCACTGCTACAATATTTTGATAGGACTTGCGGTTTCCAACGAAGTCGTTAAAACCTAAAAACACTAAAAATGTGAACTATGAACGCGACTTATTTTTTTGTATTTTTGATTTTTTCTCATCTATGAACATTGTAGTTTCAGAATCCGCAAAAACTTCCCAGGCACCGTGAGGAATTATGGACTTGCCCCTGAAAAAACTTTAACTGTTATAATGGGGGCAGGGAATAAAAGTTGTTACAATAAAAATCGAAGGGATTCGAGAGCAGGACAGCAGACTGCACTTTTCCGAAATTTTGGGTGGGGGGTACCCGAAATAGTGGACTGATGTTATCCATATTCGAACCTCAACTATGTCAGGTAGAAAATTTACGATAAGCAACGTTTGGACCAAATCGACTGCACCCTTCAAGGGTTATTGTTCACAAGTACAAGTACTCATTGTTGGCTGACAACGTCGAGGGCCAAAATTGGTCGGTCCATATTTTGGTATAGCCCACATATAACGGTACATCCCGAATTTAGGTATTTTGAAGATTATACCTGAGTTTCTCGATCAAATGATTGAATTTTTGCATTGAGCTTTCCAAGTGGACAAAAAACTTTTCTGATAAATTATGAACATAGGTCCACGTTTTGATGTAGCCCCCATAGAACGGTACCACCAGATTTTAGGTATTTTAAAGTTTTAGCCACATTATCTTCTCCAGTGCTGCGAAGTATCCCTACAATGAGTTGTGAGTATTTGTCCAAATTTTGATATAGCTGCCATGGAACGGTACAGCCCGATTTTCGGTATTTTGAAGGTTTTAGCCACCATTATTATATGGTGATCAGTCCATTCGTTTTCGACCTTTAGTCGACACAGCAAAACGTTTTGTTAACAAGTAAAAAAGTATTAGTCAGCAATGCTGACGGATATATATCCTCAGCCACTGACAAAAAAAAAAAAAAAAAAAAAAAAAACAATGAAACCAATCACAAAAATTATGCCGTATATAAAATATATTGATTTTGAATCACGAATTTGCTGGTAGGTACCGTAATGTGGGACTATACCAAATCATGAACAAATACCAAACATTTTTATTAACCAAAAGAATTCGAAATATTAAATTACGTTAAACTAAGTTTGGAAGACATTTTTGAAAAAGTTTTAGAGTTATCTTGCAAAAAGCCATTTCAGTATTTGCGGGCAGGGTTTTGGAGGTTTTGGGCCATTATCTCAAGAAGCATTGACTTACTCCGAAAAAAATTGTACCGTTGTAAATGAAGCCGCTAGAACAACCAACTGAAAAAGAAATAAAAACGATGCGATGGTCCATCTCCGAACTTAAACTAAGTTTGGACAAAATATTTCGTCACCACAAATTTGGTTCGAATCGGTCGACCCGTTCGAGAGTTATCGTGCGCACCAGCCAAGCAGACATACGGGTAAACGGACGGACATGGCTAAGTCGACTCCAAATTGTCTGAAACGAATTTCTTACAAACATACTTGGGGTCTAAAACCGTTATTTCGATGAGGCACATTTTTGGTCGTATCAAAGTGTATATACCCTCTCTAGCCTAAAGGCTGAGGGTATAAAAAGGGGGTAGATCGTTATTGAGGTCACTAAAAAATAACGATAATAGCATGCTCGTCTGCAAGCCTCTGCAGCTGACACCTTTATACATTTGAAGTACACTTTTATACAATTTTTTCTCACCACACTAATTTTAAAATTTGATTCACAAAATTGATGATCTAAGAACCACAGGCCTGGGTAACTGTAAACAACATATGATCACTATTTGCTTTCAACCAAATGTGAAGTCAAGTTTATTACATACAAAGCAAGTTAAAAAATCCATTTTTTTGTCGACGGTTACAACAAATATTTATAAATAATAAATATTGTTCATTTTGGGAAAACAGGGAGAAAAATGCACGTTGCCAACAATTATCGGATTTGAACCCTCATATGGACAAGATTACTTGGCGTCTCAATACCAATATTAAAAAAACCTTCTAATTGGAATGTTTTCTATCGACTCCCATCAATATATTTGTACTCCGAGGTACTTGGTTTTGACCATTTTTGGCCGCTGTCGTGACACTGTGAGCACCAGCCAGCCAGACAGACGGATATGGCTAATCGACCCCAAACATTCTTGTAGTATAAAAGCATTATTTCGATGAGGCCCATTTTTGGTCTTACCAACGTGTATATACCCTCTTTAGCCTAAAGGCTGAGGATATAAACAGGATCTTTCACAAATATAAGAATTCTTGTGACAAAATAAGATTATATAACGTCATTTCAAATAAAATGTTAATGCAAATATTGCAATGTGTTTACTTAAAATGTCTTTCTTGTAAAAATATATCGGTAATCAGGTGTGAAATCTTATTACAAGAGATTATTATTTATTGCACAAAAATATATGGCAACACTGCAATTTCGTTATCAATTATTATCAAGTATCGGTGATGGAATTAATCCAGTGACAATATACTTGTACATCAACTACATCAACTCACTTATAATTGTGTAATGTAAAATGTATCTACGTCGTAGAACTAAAAATAACCCATTTTATAACAGACAAACCAGCCATCCATCCGGCTGACTAAATAAACTGATAACTAGGGAGTCCGCTATATTGGGACAGCCGTTCTCTGTTCAAAGTGACTTTTGAACGGCTGTGTGTGAACAAAATTTGTAATTCTGATGGGACCTCAAGCACAGCGCAGCACTAGAAATCGCTTAAGCCCAGACCGTCAGTGAAATCAAACAAAGTCGACAAATGTGTGTCCCTCCATGCAATAACACGAGTGAGGACTGGTTAGCATGTCCATTATCTGTCTTGTTGAGACGGTTCTATTTGTTTACTATTTCTATTATTATCATTATTATGATTATTATTTATTATTGTTTTGTTGCCGGTTTTCTAACGACAATTGTTAAATAGAAAATCGCTAAAAAAACAACGAACAAATGAAATAAGTGCGAATGCATAGCAGAGCATGCTAAGTGTTCGAATACAATAGAAATCTTTATATACATTTTTATGTGTAAAAATACAGGAATACGGCCTTCTATACTGATAGTACGTTTTAGTTCTGTATTGAATAGTAGTATTTATACCCAGCAAAATGTTTGATGGCAAAGAAAGAGAGTGGGATCGTTAAAATCGGATAAATAAGTATAAAACATTTACCAACTAGATAATGTCATGTCACCATATGATGACATAGGTTTTTTCACCAGCACCATCTAATGAAGAGTAATAACTTTTAAATATCCCATCTGTATATATTTTTGCCTTTTATGCCATCCATAAATATGAATTTTGATATGATTATCACCCAAACTTCCTCAGGAACCACCAGACCTACTTTGATGGAATTTACCAACTGATAATGTCATGTCACCATATGATGACATAGGTTTTTTCACTAGCACCATCTAATGAAGAGTAATAACATTTAAATATCCCATCTGTATATATTTTTGCCTTTTATGCCATCCATAAATATGAATTTTGATATGATTATGACCCAAACTTCCTCAGGAACCACCAGACCTACTTTGGTGGAATTTTTATTGAACAAAAGCTTAATATTTAATCTGTCAGACAGCGTATACCATACCATTGCACCACTGTGGTACACAAAACCCTTACTAACCCCTTATTTTAACAAGGGCAGGTTGCGTGAAAAATGTGGCTATTTGGGTACTTTGCAACAACTTATATCGCGCGACACGCCCTTGTTAAAATAACTGGTTAGTTAGTAAGGTGTTTTTAATGAGTACTTTTGCTGGGATGGCAGATTGTGCATATTGTTTGATACGGGGCTATCTACATTAGGGTGGTTTTAACCCATTTTGTACTTGGTGTTCGATTTTTCGAACAGTAAAATCACTTTTTTCAAAAAAATATTTATAGATGAAAAAGGTTAAATTTTCAACAAGTTTTGGTATATGTATAAAGTCTAATCTGTCAGTAAATAAAAAATTGTTCCCCCTCGATGGGGTGGAAGTTATTATAGCACCATATAAGACTAAATACTAAATTTCAGCCATTTCTAAAGGATAGTGCGGCTAAAAACCTGAAATACCCTAAAATGTAGGTACCATTCCACGTGCTGACACATTTCGGGGAAAAGTTTTGTAGGTCCAAAGAAGTCTCAATACCAATCTTCAAGCATTTTTCATACAAAAATGGTGAAATAAATCAATAAAAGGCAAATAAATCAAATTTTGAGCACAATCGGAATATGTTAACACGTGCCACTGGGCCCTCCAAATTTCCATACTAATTTGTATGGGTCCAAAGCTGAATTGTTCTAATTATTTATTATCCAATCGAAGAGAAAATTTTGACCAGTTCATTTCTTTGACTAAACAAGTAATCCTACAAAAACTTATTTAAATCGGGAAAGATTTTGATATTGCTCCAATAGTATATTTGGCCAATTGGGGCCCTATAATATAGCCTTATATTACTTGTTTAACCACATAAAGGAACTGGTAAAATGTTCGCTTCGATTGGACAATAAATGTGGCCTTTAGAGCAATTTCGTGAAAATTCCATACAAATTACTATGGAAGCTTGGAGGCCCCAGTGGAACGTGTTAACATATTCCGATTGTGCTCAAGTTTTGGCAATCTTAAAATCTAAAAAAAAACTATAAAATTTAGCGTGGTGCCGCATAAAAAAATCAGACATCGATTTTATCCCTTTGAGTTAAAACCAGTTTAATCTACATAAATTCGTATTGGCACCACGTTAATTATGGTTCAGAATTCCTCCATTTCTGTGTTAGGTCCAAAAATATTCAATAACCGAAACTAATTCAAAACCAATTGGACTAAGTTCGGAAAACATGTAAGAGAAAGAAACATGCAAGGCCAAGAAAATGGGGAATGGCTAGGTAAGGATGATATAGACAGACATTTTAACAAATTAACTAAGGCTCTGTAAGGTTATTTGAAGAAAGTTGTCCCCTTCGAGAAGGGATGTATTTTTTTAATTCCTTTATTTAACATTATTTTATTTAATGCTTTATAATACAAACAGTAGTTTAAAACAGTAAACAAAATAATTCAAAAGTTCATAGTGAACATAGGCCGTCAACAATCTCTCTCCATCTTGGTCGGTTATTTGCTAGGACCTTTATTTGGTCCAATGTCATGTTACGAGATTGACATTCGTTTTTAACCATACGAATCCATGTGTTTCTTGGCCTGCCAGGCTTTCTGTGACCTTGCGGATTCCATTCGAGGGCTTTGTCTGGCTATATCGTTGGATGGTCTTCTCAGCATTTGGCCAATCCATTGTCATTTGCTTCTTCAGATATCATTTTCGATGGGCTTGCGGTTTGCTAGTGTAAGTAGCTAGGTATTTGTTACCCAATTTGGCCAGAATATGCGCAGGATTTGCTTTAAGCATTAATTGTGAAATGTTTGCAGCAGGGGGAGTCAAGCCATTTTTGGTCAGACTCCAACTCCAGAGTCGACTCCGAAAATAAATTCCACCACGCAAAATGTATTAAATATAAAAAAATCAATTAGATTTACCTTGCTGTAATCTACCCAGTGATAGTACAAAATCCAAATTACAGTCATTCCAGTATGACTCCAGGGAGGTATACCAAAACATGGACTTATTTGGGATTCGATAATAAACATATTGAAACTAAAGAAACCAAAAAATTAGGTAAAAATTGTAGGATTATTGCCTTTATTTTATTTTTCCTCAATTACTAAATTTTAGTGAAATTCTAATTTTAGTGGACTAGAACTTTTAGGGAACAGCATGGAACAAAGTTTCGTTTTCACAGAATGATGCCTGAGAGTGTCCTCTTTCAGCCCATTTATACTTTTCTAACCTACAGGTCCGTCCGTTTAACACATTTTTAAATTTATTGAAATTACATGGGCTTTTACAAATTAATTTTTGAACAAATTTTAGTTTTCTTGAAAAAATTTTAATTAAAAAAAAAAATAAATTTTTCCTTCAATTTGTTGTATTTTTATGGTTTGTTTATTAGTGTTTTACCTTTTTTAATATATTGGAATAAAACTCAAACTCATATGAATAAAAATCAAAATTTAAACATCGGCATTGAATTCCTCTGCAACTACTAAACTGAATTTGTTATCTGTCGAAAAAATATGAAAATGTCGCTTTAAAGTTATAGAGTTTTGACCGGAAAAAAAGTTTCTGAACCACTGAGCGGCTCAACTTCAGAGCGAAGTGGTCTATATTTCGTCCAAGTTGGTACACGCTTGCTTGAAATTTGCGCATACCCCCATAGTCTGACACGAGGCAAAGCTAGGACGGCCTGCCTTTGGAGTGTGGATGTTGTTTTTGTTTAAGCATATCACTCACCATGATAAAGACTGAAATTCCCAATTCCGAGTCGATCGGAACAATTAGTAAGATGAGCGTTAGAAAGAGAAAATTCATTGTGAGTTCTATGTAACATGCGGTGCCCACTATAGCTCGAAAGCCGATAATACGATCTTCATTTTTTTAAATAAAACCCAAATTTTGATTTGACAGCTACATTTTTTTAAATGGATATTTTTAAAACCGTGTCGCTTATGTACTAGGTTCTTATGTATTAGGTTCTTAATGATCCCACAAAAATATATGCTAATCGGTTTATTCGTTTTCCATCTACAGTGAGCACCGCAAACTGCTTTAGTAAAAACAGTGTTTCGTAGGCGGTCATTCGTCAGAACACTGTGTAGTATTTTTCAACAACAAAATTCGAAAGTAGTTCAAGGTGTCATCTATCACTTGAAAAAATCTTCTAAAAAAATTTGGTAGATTTCTTGTAGAAAAATCATGAAAAATGTCATTTTTCGTGCTCAATAAAAATAAAAAAATAAATAAAAACAACATCCATACTCCAAAAGCAAATCAATGGAAACGGCATTACATGAGGTAGTGCACCATATGAAGAGAACCATTGGAAAGAAGATGCCCAGCTAACAAATGTTTTCAAAATTCTCTCCGATTCCGGTCCGAATCTCTGCACAAGTTACCCAATTCTTTGCGAATTCGATACAAAATTGTATGGACGTGTCCAATGAAATCGGAAAATTATGTAGAAAAATCGGTAAACTTTCTAGTCAAACGTCAAGAAAATTTGGAAAAAAAAATCTGATATCAGGGTTCTCGCTTTTAACAACGTCAGCACTGAATCGCTAATACAGTCCATAGACTAGTTTCATGTTGATCGCGCCCTGACGAACTGGATAATACATATGCAAAGTAATAGAAGGATAACCTTTGCTCTACTTGACGTAGCATAAAGAGACAAAGTTGGCCAAGGAACACCACAGGGGTGGATCTTATCACCTCTACTTTGGGTTACTTGGGCCCCAAGAGAAGATTTGCCTATAAGCTGGACTAATAAACCAACAAATTTCTCCAATTTGGAACACAACGCTTTTCGATCCGGCCTTTCACCGGTTTACTCCATC
Organism: Musca autumnalis; assembly: GCF_047663935.1. Lineage (NCBI taxonomy): Eukaryota > Metazoa > Arthropoda > Insecta > Diptera > Muscidae > Musca > Musca autumnalis. The sequence continues at coordinate 178,089,970 of NW_027411977.1, read as the reverse complement.
GAAGCCTTAACCTTCCAGTTCTGCGTGTACCACCATGTGGCCCGAATTATACACCTTTTTAGTGGGTTCTTCATAACTCATTCTTATGACATGGCCTAGCCAATGCCATCGTGATATCGTGGTATCTCGCTACGTTTAACTATACTAATGTCGACATTCATTTTTCACAGAATTTTTCTCTCAAACAGACAAAGCACTGCCTTATTAACTTGCGCTAGAACCTAGTCTTCGGAACCAAATAAGCACGGGTATATTATTCTTTTTCTTTTTTATGGCAGGGCCGAGGTAGACGATGTCTTTAACTGCCTCAAAGTTATATACACCAACTTCCACAGTTGGTTTAAGTTCTATGGACGTATTTCGCGTCGAAACCATAACTTTGGTCTTGTCGCCGTTTACTGCCAGACCCACTTTAGCACATTCTCATTCGACCTTCTTAAAGGTATAATTTACATATTTTACTGATCGTGTAGATTTTGGCGTTTCTTTTAACGTTTGCGTCTCGTATAACCATTCCCAGCAGGATGTTGAAGAGATCACACGAAAGGCTCTCTCCCTGTCTGAGATTCTTTCCTATTTTAACTGAGGACCGGGTATCAATTAGAGTCATGTTACAAAGCTCGATGAGCTTCGCTGGGATATCAAATTCAGTCATGGCTTGGAATACCTTTGAACGTAAGGGGCTATCTAAGGCTGCTCTATAATCCACAAAAATATGGTAAGTGTCGATCTGCATCTTTTGGGTATTTTCCAGGATTTGAAAGGTCAATGGTCGATTTGCAGGTCTAAAGCAGCATTGGAATGACCCAATTATTTCGTTGGTCATAGGCTATAGTCGTTCGCACAATATCCCTGACACACACAATATCGCCTCCGGTTTTGAACAGCTCGGCTGGAAAACCATTATTCTTTAGTCGGTTTATTGCTGTCTTAACCTCATCTTGGGATTAGATCTGTGGTATATTCGCTAGTTTTGGATACCAACAGTTTTAAAAAATGCTCTTTCCATTTTCTTGCTGAACTCTACAGGAGGATGTGCCTGTACCAAAGCCATCAGTATGATGTTTTACTCTTTTGTAGAGTTGTCGGACTTCATTCAGGCACCAGTAAATCTTTTTTCCAGTCGAAAAAGACGTTTGTCCTCTCTCTTTTCCACCTCTCTCACCATGGGTTTCTTGGTGGAGGTCTCTTGCATCCAAGTTTGGATTTCGCTGATGTTTGCATGGATTGGGCAATACTCTGCCACTGTGCGGACATGTTATCGGTAGTGCTTTTATTAGGCGTTGGGACAGTTGAGTGGAATATGCTGTGGCTATCTGTCGTGATTGATTACCGATGTCCAACTTACGTGTTGTGTCTGCCGAGATGCGTAAATCTCTTTTTTGCCGCTGCGAAGTCAACCAGCCTCATACCACTGCCAGATGTTTCACTGTGGAGAATGAATTTCCCGACTGTTGGGCCAAAAATATTCTCCTTTCCAACTTTGGCATTAAAATCGCCTAGAATAATTTTAATGTCATTGGCCGTTGTCATGTGTTTCTTCTTAGCGCTCGTAAAATATATCTTTGGTTTGTACGGCCTTGTCTTCAGTGGGAGCATAACCGCAGATAAAACTGATGTTAAATAATTTTATTCTTAACCGTATTATAGCAAGCCTTTCGTTTACTAGGATGAAGGTGCAGACCGGATGTTTTAACTCCTGGCCAACTGCCAATCCGCAATTAAACGCATGCTTTATGTCATGGCAGCTAAAGATTGGGTTATCTTTAGGTGTTGTTGTGACGCCGTTCTCAATCCATCGTATTTCCTGTATGGCAGTAATATCGTTGTATTTTTCAAGTACACCTTCCAATGCGTAAACTGCACCTTCTCTATAAAGAGTGCGAACATTCCAGCTGCAGATTCGCAGATTATGGTTCTTAAAACGTTTGCTGGGGTCGTCAACTTTAGAAGGGTTTGTTATACCCTCCACCATATTATGGAGGGTATAATTAAGTTTGTCATTCCGTTTGTAACACATCGAAGTATTCATCGGAGACCCTATAAAGTATATATATTCTTGATCAGGATGAAATTCTAAGTCGATATAACACTGTTCGGCCATCAGTCCGTCCGTCTGTAGAAATCAACATACAGCTCTCAATTGTTAAGATAGAGGTTTGTAATTTGGCATACTACTCTATTACTCCTAGAATGTTCGGTATTGCGAATGGGCTATATCTGTCCACGTTTTGATATAACCCCCATAGAACGATACCTCCCGATTTTCAGTATTTTGAAGGTTTTAGCCTCATTATCACACCGAAAAACTTTCCCCAGAAAATTGTCGGTATAGGTCCACACCTTCATATAGCCCCCATAGAACGCTATCCCCCGAAATGGGTGAAATTTGTTATTTGGCCTTCATTTGAGGTATATAACGTTCCATATGAAATTTGGTAAAGGTCCACACCTTCATATAGCTCCCATAGAACGTACCTCCCGATTTTCGGTGTTTTGAAGGTTGTGGACCCAATATACCTCAGAAATGGCTGAATTTGGTATTTAATCTTCGTTGGTTCCATATGAAATTTGTAGGTATATATCCACGCCTTAGTATAGCCTCCATAGAACGGTACTGCCCTATTTCCGGTATTTTGAAGTTTGTGGCCTCAATATTACACCGAAATGGCTGAAATTTGTTATTTGGTCTTCATTTGGGGTATTAAACGTTTCACGCATTCATATAGCCCATACAGAATGGTACCACCCCTTTTTTGGTATTTTGAAGGTCTTAACCTCATTATCACACCTAAATGGCTAAAATTTGGTACTTAGTGGTATAAAACTTTCTCCCACGCCTTCATATAGCCTTCATAGCACGGTACCTCCCGGTATACTTTATTTTGAAGGTTGTGGCCACAGCAATCCACCAAATTGGCTGAAATTTGGTATTTTGTCTTTGTTGGGGCTAAAAGAACTTGCTGAATTTATGTATTTAGTCTTCGCCATAAACAAAAGGAAACTAATCGCTACATTTTACTTCAATACAACTCTTGGTGGAGGGTATAATAAGTTCGGTATCATATGGGTAACCCAGACGAGGACAAAACAAAGGACTAGAGAGAAAAAGACGTTAGTAGATTAACGGGCATCCTTACAGGTCTGTGCACAAAACTGTGAATGTAGAGCATGCGGAGAAAACAACGAAACGTTGGAACACTATATCTGTCATTGCTTAGCCTTCGCTACTCTACAAACCCAACTCTCCTAAAATTTAAGGAATTAAACCCGACACATTCATAATATGTACGGCATTGTGTCAAGTTTCCCAAAAGAAACAAACTACAAATTTCATATTTAGAATATCATCTCTGATAGACTCTAATAAAAAGCGAGCACAGTGTTAATTGTCATTAACACAATTTAAGCATGAACATCGATGTACGAATAACCGAATAACATACAGACAACAATATTTCAGCTTCTATTAATTGAATATGTCAATTAATATATTGCGCAGTTTTCATTTTTCAGCAATGGCTATGTTTGCTGTTCAAATCAATTGTAATAAACATCTGCAGTCAGTCAGTCCCCTATGTTTTTGCTGTTTACTTAAATCCATTTGTCATCCCAGATGTAGGAAAAGCCCGCGTCAGTTTTGATTTTAATATTTGTACATAGTATTTAAATAAACTCGTGCGCAAATGTTGAATTTTAAAATTATTATTGATATGTATAATTTAAAACTTTGTTGTAATGTTCCCCCTTTACATTTACATTGGAGATTGGTTATTTACTTATATACATGATTAATATATTTTATTAAGTCAATGTTCTAGTACACCTATGTTAATTATTTATATCATAATGCATTAACCGTACTGACCGATATGAATTCTGACGAAAGATTATTTTTATTGATCCTTTTTTATTGGATTAATCAGTAAACAGCCATATTTTGATTGCTATTTATGGATATTATTGCATATTTCCCGAATGCACCGGTTTCATTTATCGGTCAATTGTTTTGCGAATGGGCAAATTTTGTTTGATAAAGTTAAAACATCAGACCACAATAAAAATGTTTAAGTTATCAATTGGAAATAAAGTTAGTTAATAAAAAAGCTCAATAGATTTATACTGTTGAAGAAAAAATTCGGAATTTCGAAATTTTAATGAGACGAAATTCTTTGACGGCCATTGACCATTATAATACATTCACAATATTTTGTATATGATTCAAATCATTTAGTTTCATTTTGGGAAGTTTAAAAGTGAGTAAGATTTTAATACTAATATTAGACATACGAACTTCATCGACAGTGTGGCTAGTCATACGAGAGAAAAATGTAATGGATATTTCTTCACATTTTAATTTTCGGTTTAATAAAATTCAGAGTGCAGTTGTATCGCTTAATAGCAAAATCTGAAGTCTGGGTCATATGAGCGTAGGGATTGGGCTCGTATCAGAATAATGAATACTGACCTATTGAAGTTAAAACAGGCGGTATCAATGGAAATTCGGGATTCTATAAACTTGGATAATTTTAAAAAGCCCACCAAATGATATTTATCCATTAACATCTGTTCACCCTTGATTTTCCCAACCGGCAACCCTAATTTCAATTTTCCTACATTCTTATATGTTTGCATGGAGCATCTCTAATTCTACTCGAAACTGTGCAATGTATCCTCTCATTTTCTCTCTCTGCGATTTATTACTGCCTTTGTCTTAATAATTTTCTTGTTTAAAAAAAAACATGTAAGCAAAGATTATAGTCGGACGGGGCCGACCATGTGATACCCTACACCACTGCCCCTGGGAATTAGCTTTCAGCAAATCAAAATTCCTTTATGGAACAAATAAGCTTATTGTAAGAAATAACTTTGTCGATTCTGCCACCTTATAACATTAAGCTTGGGACCTACAATTTATCGTCGAGTCCGAGCGGCGTGTCCTAAGACACCACCAGATAAGTTTTATATGGCTGAAATACTCAGAAAATTTTACTTCACCGAGGAATCGAACCCACGACATTCTGCGTACAAGGCGGGCGTGAAGTTGAAATATAGCTCCACTCCATGGAATAATATTAGAAACGAAGATACGTAATGATATTTTTGCTTTGAGCATATTAAATGTTTCCATGTTTAGACATAATTAATAGGGTGCCACCGTGGTGCAATGGTATGCACACCCGCCTTTCGCGCTGAATGGCCAGGTTCGGTTACTAGGTCAGGTCACATAAAATGTTCAACGGTGGCAAAATACCCCTCAGTAATGATGGTGACATATTATGAGTATTTCAGCCATGAAAATCTTCTCTATGTGCGGTGTCTTAGGACACGTCGTTCGGACTCGGCGATAAACAGTAGGTCCCTTATCATTGAGCTAGTATGAATCGGGGTGCACTCATTCATATATAAGAAGTCTCCCTTGTCCCTACTGGGATGTTTGTGGAACAATTATGTAAACCATTATACATTTCTAATAAACGTTCCAAAATTGGAAAATTGACCTTGGTAGCCCCTTCTGATACATCTATAATTTTTTTTTGAATATCAGGTTGCTTTTTGGAAACACATGATATAAATAAATATATAAGCCACTCCAATTACAATGCAATTTGCCATATCTGACCTCGAACTCAAATTGTGTTTGAACAAAATATTACTAAGGCCAACTTTTGGACCGAATCGGCAGATCCGTTCGGGAGTTATCTTTCGCTCCAACCACCTCGCACGGTGTCATAGGGTTTTTATTTTACAACATTCAGGCTATTTGTGTGGACTTGCCCCTGATGAAACTTGTACCGTCGTATGGGAGGCAGTGAATACAAGTTACTAAAACATAATTTAAAGCGATTCGAGAGCGGGTCCTAAACTGAACTTATCCGACATATTGTGTGGGAGGTACCCGAAGAATTGGACCGATTGAGTCCATTTTGGGAGCTCGTCTAAGTCTGGTAGACATTTCACGATTTGCGAAGTATGGATCAAATCGGTTACTCCCTTCAAGAGTTATCGTACGTACAAATTTTCTGAACATTTTCGAACTTTTGTGGGGGAGGTACCGGAAGGAAAGAGTGGACCGATATAACCCATCTTCGAACTTAAACTAAGTTTGGACAAAATATTACGAATCGATTGATCCGTTCGAGAGTTATCGTGCGCTCCAGCCAGACAGACAGACAGACGGACGGACATTGCTCAATCGACTCCAAATTGTCTGAAACACAAACATACTCGGAGTCTAACACAACTAGTAATGAGTAGAAATTCAAATAATTTGCATGCAAACAAATTTATGACTCCTAAATCTATTCATATTTAATTACACGCCAGGAAATTTGAAAAAAGGTGGCGAATATACATATATATAAAAAAATCAATTGGACAATTAATACGCTAGGACTCCACGTAATTTGTAATAATGCTGGGAATTTCTCTATCATGATAGACACAAATTGCAGCATGGGAGGAAAATGTTGTATTCTACACAAAACCTATTATATATTAAGCAGTAGGCCCGTTAGTTACCCAAGAGACACATTATTGCAATTTGGTCCATTTAATCCACTAGATAATATGAGATCATCATCCAAAATTGTAGGCATGTTCTTCGACCTAAACTCTTACATCGTGCAAAATCTCGTGACTATTGATCTATAATTGCGACCTCTAGCGTGCTTCAAACAAATAACTGGATATATTAAGCTGTACTCTGTTATCTGAGCACGTAAATTAACATAATTGGCATCAATGGAAAGGTCAAGAAATGGTCTTCCAAATGTTATTTGTTTGGGCGGAATATATCTTCCATGAATACATATATAAGCTGTATATTAAAAAATGTCACAATTTTTACACAAAAGTTGTGGTCCATTTAACCCACTAAGTATTATCTGATCACTATCTCAAATTGCAAGCTTCTTATTTGTCATATACATAGTATAACCGTAGTTAAAATTTCGAGGCGATCGGATTATTATTGCGACCTACAGAGCAGCTACAAAATCAGATAAAAATTAGGTTTTTGGTCCATTTCACCCGCTAACGATTTCATGATCACCACCAATAACAATAGGTGTCTATTCTGGTCTGAACCCGACCTACATGCAAAATTTTGTGACGATCGGTCCATAATTGCGGCCTGGAGTTTGATTACAATTTAGAATGGACAGACGGACGGACACACATCTCAAATTCGCTTTATCTCGTCGAGATATGAAGATTGGTACACCACATTGTGGGTCTTGGCCGATATTTCGCGGTGTTACATGAATTCTTCCCAAAACAAACTTATAATACCCTTTCCACATAGTGGTGTAGGGTATAACAAGTATGCAAAGGCTATAGTCGGACGGGCCGACCATGTGTTACCCTACACCACAACCTATAGGAATTAGCTATGTGCAACCGCCTTGCACGCTGATATCCGGTTTCGATTCCCAGGCCTGGCCACATCAAATTTTCAATGGTGGCAAAATACCCATCAGTAATGTTGGCGATATTTCCTGAGTATTTCAGCCATGAAAAACTTCTCTACAAGTGGCAACTTAAGACACGCCTTTCGGATTCGGCGATAAAAACTAGGTCACATATCAATGACCTAATATCCCTACTGGGACGTTTGTGGAACAATTATACTAATTATAAATTTGTAAAACGTATGCCAAAATCGGAAAATTCACTTTGATTGGCATCTCCTGCTAAACCTTTAAATTGTCTTTAAATATCAGGTTCCTTTTTGGAATACACCTAATATAAATAAATATATATACAATGCAATTTGCCATATCTCTGATATTTGATATTTGGAAAAATTGTGAGTTTATTGAAGATCTATCGTCCAAAAATTGTGCACTTGTACCTCACATATGCTTGATAATGCACCCAGTTTTGTGATTTTCAGGGCATTTCGAAAATAGTTCATTGTGGATATATATTGTGATATCAAACATATATTTTATTCCGGTAGAAATAACTTATAATGAATAGAAATTCAAACAATTTGCATGCAAAAAAATTTATAAATCCCAAAATTATTTATATTCAATTACACACCAAAGAAGATAGTATAAGCAAGCTGCGCTAACGGTGATATACCCTCAGCATCTGACCAAAAAAGAAACAAACACAATAATTATACCGTATAAAAATATATTGATTTTGTATCACGAGTTTGCTTACGTGGAATCTGTAGGTATCGTAATATAAGGCTATACCAAACAAATCAATTTTAGTAAGCTAACTTCTGATTTTTGAAAAAGTTTGAGAATTATTTTTTGGAAATTTTGGACCCTTATCTCAGTAGGTATGGACTTACTCCGGAAAAATTATACCGTTGCAATAGGGACCTTGAAAAGAACCTTCTTCAATAAAATTCAAATAGATCCAAGACGGGTCCTCAAACTGCACATTTCCCAAATTTTGTGTGGGAGGTACATGACTGGATAAAAAAATAGGATGTGCAAAGTTGGACCAATCACAAAATCCCCTTGAGAGTTATCTTGCGGATTTGCCATTTTAGTTAGGTCTCTTGTTTGTTTTTCAGTGTTCCTTAGAGATTTTCGGCCATATTCTCAGGAAGTATGGAATTGCCACTGTAATTGCACCATCGTAAAGGGGACCGCAAGGACAATCTGCTGAAAAAATTGAAAACTATTCGAGAGGACTCTTAAATTTCACTTTTCCGAATTTTGGGAGGAAGGTACTCGAAAGTGTGGACCGATATAGTCTTACCCGATCTATATCTGGAAGGAATAATAATATGCGGAAAGTTTGGACCAAATCGATTGCTCACTTCGACAGTTATCGTTCACACAATTTTTCAGAAAAATTTCGAACTTTTGTGGGGGAGGTGCCCGAAGGAGTGAACCGATATAGCCCATATTAGAATTAAATTAAGTTTGGGCAAAATATTACGAAGTGTAAAATTTGGTTCGAATCGGTAGATCCGTTCGGGAGTTATCGTGCGCACCAGCCAGCTAGACAATAATTTGTCTAGTAATAAATTGTCTCAAACGAATTTCGTCCAAACATATTGGGGTCTACAACCATTATTTTGATGAGGCACATCTTTGGTCGTATTTCGTATATATTCCCTTTACCCTAAAGGCTGAGGGTATAAAATAGTTGACAAAGCGACCCCATGCTGCAATATTTGTATAAAAAATCCAATTGTACAACTGAACTGAAAACTTCTCTGTCATGATAGAGACAATTTGTAGTATAGGAGGAAATTGTTGTTCTCTACACAACGGCCATTATATATTAGGCAGTAAGTTCGTTATCTAGCAGACACATTATTGCAACTTACATCAGGGGAAATGTTAGTAGTTATATTTCCATATGTAAGCTAATGTGCCTGTATATGCCCTCCAGGAATTAAAATATGGACCATAAATAAAATTTGTACATTTTTCATACAAAAGTAATGGTCTATATCACCCGCTAAATAATATCAGATCATTATGCAAAATTATAGGCATTTTCTTAAACCTAAACTCTTACCTCCTGCAACATTTCGTGACTATTGAGCTGTAATTGAGACCTTTAACGTGTTTATGATAACACTACAAACAAAAAACTGGATATATTAGGCTGTAACTCTGTTATCTGATCACGTACATCAACATAATTGACATCAATGGAATGGTCAAAAGATCGTCTTCCAAGTAAAACTTACTTGCCCGGAATATCTCTTCCAGAAATAAAGATATAAGCTGTATATTAAAAATGTTCACAATTTTCACACAAAAGTTATGGTCCATTTAACGGACCACGGACGGACGGACATTTTTAAAAAAAGGTATAGGCGGCTCCCAAAGGAAGGTTTTTCCAAATATTTAGTGCTGGCTAGTGTAACGTGATAATATGATCACATATATAACACAACAACCCACAACCATCCAATAAGCAGAACACAGAATACATCGTGTTCCCAATCATCTGCAGCCGAACACCGAATACATCGTCTTCCCGATCATCTGCAGCCGAACACAGAATACATCATCTGTAGTCGAACACCGAATACATCGTGTTCCCGATCATCTACAGTCGAATACATCGTGTTCCTGACCATTCACACACAGACAATGTCGTTTTCTTCGGAGAAGAACCTGCTAATTCAACACGAGTTCCTCAGCTGAGACTGCATAATATTCACACCAACGACCAATCCTAAACTATACGCATTGAATATATGTTATCATTTTTAATTCCGAGGAAATTGTAAACCACCAGGGAATGGAGAATACTAGTCTTCTCATTTCGTAAGATTTAGTGAGTCCATATGGAGACCCTAGACGCGACTGAGCTTACCCCAGCCAAAGAGAAAACCACGTTACACTAGGTCCCATTAACATTATATTATAACTACCGCGTTCTACAGTTTGTGCCATTTTAGCTTTCTTGTATAGGGTTTATAAGCTTATGCGGAATATCTCTTTTTGCAATGAATTCCAAATGCATGCACGGCGTATGCCTTCGAAAGCCTTTCCAAAATGATGAAAAGTCTGAATTTAACTCAACACCTTGTTCAAGAATTAACCGGATGGTATTTATATGGTCCGCACATGAGCACCCACTTCGGAATCCGGCTTGGTCGGTGTTTATGGAATCCTTCAGATGATTTTTGATACAATTGAGGTTAATATTTGCAATTATATTCATTATTATCCAACACGATTAGCAATAATATTTATTTAAAAATAACTTTTAAAACAATAAAAGGCTTTTCCATTAAAAGAAAGAAAACAATTGTCGTGTTACGAAAGAAATTTTAAATATTGGAAATTCTATAATGATAATAAAACATTTCAAAGTATTTCTGTGGTTGTCAAACAAAACTGTCTGGGCTGAAATTTGAATTTTCAGGTGATAAAAAAAGATTACTGGTTTTCTTGGAATATCTGCTAAATTTTTGTCGATAGTTGTAGCATGGACTTATCCACGGAAAACATAATACCGCTGTAAACAGGACAACAACGAACAGCTTCGGTACACATTCCAAAGGATCTTCGAATAGACCTTAAACTGCACCATTTCAGAAGTTAAACTAAATTTTGACAAAATATTCGGAAAACCAAAGTTTGGACCAAATTTTTTAAAGAGATATCGTGCATACCATTTAAGTGACATGACATATTGCCTGTCTTCGAGCTGAAAGTATAACAAAATATAAGGAAGGTCAAATTTTGGACCAAATATATGGTGCCATAGGGGTTTTTTAAACATTTCGGGCTGTTTTCTCAAGAAGTATGGACTTGCCCCAGGAAAAACTTTTACCGTCGTAATAGAGGCAGCGAATGCAAGTTGCTTCAAAAAAAAATCAAAATGATTCGAGAGCAGGTCTTAAAGTGAACTTTTCTTATTTTGTGTGATAGGTACCCGAAGGAGTGGACAAACATAGTCCATATTCGAACCTGGAATGGAATGCAGTGAAAACAAGTTGCTACAACAAATATCAAAGAGATGCGAGAACAGGTCCTAAACTAAATTTTTCCGAAATTTTGTTTGGGAGGTACTCAAGCAGTGGACCGATTGAGTCCATACTAGACCTCATTTAAGTCTGGTAGAAATAGACGATGCGCAAAGTATGGACCAAATCATTTACTCCCTTCAAGAGTTATAGTGCGCACAAATTTTCCGAACATTTTCGAACTTTTGTGGAGGAAGTACCGGAAGGAGTGGACCGATATAACCCATCTTCGAACTTAAACTAAGTTTGGACAAAATATTACGAAAGCCAAATTTTTGACCAAGTCGGTTCATCCATTCGAGAGTTATCGTGCGCAACAGCCAGCCAGGCAGATAGACGGACGGACATTGCTAAATCGACTCCAAATTGTCTGAAACGGATATCGTCCAAACATACTTGGGGTCTAAAACCATTATTTCGATGAGGCACATTTTTCCCGTATGAAAGTGTATATACCCTCGTTAGCATAAATGATGAGGGTATAAAAATAATTATATTATTGAAAAAAGGCTACAAGAACTATTTTCGGTAAAAATTTGAACTTTTGATCATTATCTCAAGAAGTATGAGCTTCCTCAAGATATCGAAGGGCTATTACAGAAACTTATAACAACTATCTTCACAAAAATTAAAGTAAACAAGTGAGCAAAGGCTATAGTCGGGACGGGGCCGACCATGTGATACCCTACACCACTACCCCTGTGCATAAGGTTTTACTGGTAAACATTTCATTTAGGGAATACAATCCGACTACCACCAAAAATAATATGCCTCTTTCTCTCTGGGACCCCCATAAGCAATCAAACTTTCGTGACCATCCGATCAAAATTACTACAGGTCGTAATTTTGCTTGATTGCAAAAAATGGAAGAATTGGATGAATTACCGACTATTGTGGTATCTCCCTTGTTTGACAACCTTCGCCAACCTGCTTTACGCCAATGTAAAGGCAATATTTTCTTCTTCAATTGACAGGTTTTGCCGTTGGAATACCCCTACTAAAAACCAATATATTCACAAAGAATAAAACTTTGAATTTGTCTCCAAATGAGTTTTTTCCGACCCCTAAATATTATCCGACCAGTAGGCTTCTTCCTCTGTGAGACCCCCATTAACCCCTAAAATTTCGTGACGATCCGATCAAAATTGCAACCTGTGGCGTGATTACAAAATAATCGGAAAATGGGATGCATTATCGACTATTGTCATATCTCTGCTATTTGACCACCTACTACAACCTAATTTACATCGCTGGAAAGGTGATATTTTCTACTTTCCTTGCCAGGTTTTGCTTTTTATATACCTCTTAAAGAAACAGATATATTGGCTTTGAAATAAAACGTTGACCTTTCTCTAAATAAGTGTTTGCCCATTCCGACCCCTGAATATTATCCGACCATCATCAAAATCAATAGGCTTCTTTCCCTTTGGGACCCCCATTAACCCCCAAAATTTCGTGACGATCCGATCAAAATTGCGACCTGTAGCGTGATTACAAAAAAATCTGAAAATGGGATGCATTATCGACTATTGCCATATCTCTGCTATTTGACCACCTACGACAACCTACTTTACATCGTTGTAAAGGTGATTTTTTCTACTTTCCTGGCCAGGTTTTGCTTTTGATATACCTCTTAAAGAAACAGAGATATTGGTTTTGAAATAAAATGTTGACTTTTCTCCAAATAAGTGTTTGCCCATTCCGACCCCTAAATATTATCGGACCATCACCAAAATCAATAGGCTTCTTCATCTGTGAGACCCCCATTAACCCTCAAATTTTCGTGACGATCCGATTAAAATTGCGACCTGTAGCGTGATTTTCAAAAAAATAGAAAAATAAGATATATTACCGACTATTGCGATATCTCCGTTATTTGGTTACCTATGCCGACCTAGTTTGCATCATTGTAAAGACGGGATCTTCTACTTTCATAGCCAGGCTTTGCTTTTGGAAAATTGGCAACCCAAGCTGTGATATTCGTCAATATAATTAAAATCGCAAAAATTAAAATTGGGGTTTTATTTGCTACTATTGTGATATCTTCGTTGTTTGATCATCTACGAGCACCAACTTTACATCATTAGAAAGGTGATATTTTCTACTTTCATTGTCAGGTTTTGCTTTTGGTATACCCCATATAGAAGCTGAGATATTCGCTTTGGAAAAAAACGTTGTCTTTTTATCCACCTAAGTTTTTTGCCCTTTCCGACCCCTAAATATTATCCGACCATCACCAAAATCAATAGGCTTCTTCCCCTCCGGGACCCTCATCAACACCAAAAATTTGGTGACGATCCGATCAAAATTGCGACCTGTAGCGTGATTACAAGGTTTAGATGGACAGACGGACAGACGGACAGACGGACGGACGGACGGACTGACGGACGGACACACATAGCCAGATCGACTCAGCTCGTCGAGACATTCATTTTGGTATATATAAGTATGTGTCTACGACCATTATTTCGATGCGTTACAAACTTTTTGGCCAAAACCAACTTATAATACCCTCCCCACATAGTGGTGTAGGGTATAAAAATTGTAGTACTGCATTTGGATTTATGTACAAAGATATTTGCAATGTACATACATGTACATACATATGTATGTATACATTCATGTGTATAATATAATATGTTTGAAGAATGCGATATCTGAAAAATAATCTATTTTGCTAAAAACTCATTAAAGTTCTCCTAGTGTTTCGTTAACCAGACAAACTGGTTTGTCGATATTTGCCAAATTTCAAATAATTGAGCTGTAACTCGTTGAATTTTCCAGATATAAACTAGATTATTTTTTGTTTGAAACAATATGAATTACAATATGCTGAAATTTAGACATTGTTAATTCGAAAAATACATTTCTTGAGTTGGAGCACTCTTTCAATAAATGAGTGTTATGTGTTTTACATTTCAATTAATTAATACAACATGTCGAACAATTGTATGGTAATGTTGTATTGTAAGATATTGTAATCCTTTTCTTAGTCTTAATCTCTTCTAATGGATGATGTTTTCAGTTTAATAACATTGTTGTTTCAGGAATTCTCGTCTATTGTTGTAGTACGACAACCAGACGGACTTATGTATGTATGTTCGAAATGTGGCTGCGGTTCATTTATTTGTCCGACATTGTGTTTGATGTAATTTAATGATTTTCACTGTTGTTGTTATTGTTTTGTACAATGGGTGATAAACTGTTATCTTAAGACTCATTGCATTGACACTAGGAGAGTTTTGCGCGTATAAGTATGATGTATGTATGTAGCTAGACAAAGAGTAAAATGCCATTTAAGGGGCTTGCACCAAAGGAGGGCATGTCATTTTTCTGTCGTTGACAGATAATGAATTTTTTTTTTTTGTTTCACACACAACAACATTTATACCCACACTTGAATCTCCATTAAATGCATTTGTTCAATTTTATGACTTTCTGGACTTTATGTGTTGTTCATTTTTCGAGTAGAGGGAGTTTCTGTAAAAAATTGTGTGTTTTGCCTCCAGCTCGTTGTCTTCATCATGAAATTGGGCCAATGATTGATTAGTTTAGACTAGAGATATTTTGTTATCATTGATGTATTTTTCATTTGTTTTCCGACAATTTTCTCGACATAGCAGTGGGAACAGTGGTCATTTTTATTTATTTGCTTTAAAAAATTAAAGAACCCCCACTGGTAATCAGAAAAGGCCTGTCAGAAGCTGTGACGGCATAAGCCACGTACATATATACCTCTGATAGATAGTCACATAAGCTTGCAAACAATGCCCTCTTTGTATTTCAGTCGTTCGGGTCAAATAACAGCTATCTCTGGACATAAATTAAAAAATACGGATTTTAGGTCACTAGTTGTAATGGAAACCTCTACCTCCTTACCAAAATCTTGACTGGGCTAATCTGTCATTAAGCAAAATTCTAATATCCATCCAAATCAACTAACACTTCATAAAATTTTACCATTGTACCACTGTTCACACACATTACGTTCTGCAATATACTGAGTCAACAATTCTTTTATGTAGGTTGCATTGGTCCGTCGTCTATCGTTCCAGTCCATTGACTTATCGCATAGCTGCCGTTTGTTATTTTCTGTTTTTTTTTTCTTTACCATTTTCAGGTGGACGGGTTAAACAGGATGGATGGCAGCCTGAAACCGAGACTGTGGCACTTGTATGAAGTGTCAACACGTTATCAATTATTAATTTCTCTATTTATTTATCTGAATGTACTTTTTCTGTTCAGTTGCTGTTTTTTCATTTTCATTTAGTGCCGCTGTCATTGCTGCTTGTGGTGTTGTTGGGTTAATGCGGAGAAAAATGAAGCTTAACTACAGGATTTCCTTTTCGTTATTATCACTTTGGTTTGAACATTTTCAAGAGAGATGATAATGTACTATCTTTTCTGCATTGGTTCAACTAATTTATAAGTACATGTTTTTAAAGCTGACATGCTCATAATGACAATTTAGCAGTAATGAACGTAATCATATAATGTATTTTTATTGAATTTAATAGTTCAAATATATTTTATTTAACTTCGTTATTACTTGTTAATATACAACCCAAATTTGTTTTGGAATTTACTATTATTTCAAAAACATTATAATAAAAATTGTTAACATGCATATATATTGGCCTCTGCGTCATTAGGCAAATTAGAGGCAAGTTGGCAAATATTCAATACAAATTAGTTATAATTGATCTATGATCGACATTATGAACGATATTATGATATAAGTTAGAAATAACAATTATGCTAGAAGTTCATCAAGAATTTGCAAATGTTCCTTTACTTTTTTTTTAAATATGGAAATATACGCTATTGACTTTATGTCTGAAGGTAAGTTATTAAATAAGTGGCATCCAGAATATTCAATATTTTGCTTCGCTGTTTCACTTCGACGAAATGACACGTTGAGTTGATTTGAACCAATTGATTACCAACTTCATGTATGGTCCTAAACATATACATTACCAGTTGATACTTTATTATGCAACCTCTGAAGACCTTTCAATTGTGTGCTATTTTTATATTCAAAAAATTATAGCCAAATAATTGCAATGGCTTTGTATTAATGCTTGAAAAATAATAAATTTTGAATTTTGGTTGAATTTATTTATTTATTTATATAATTTATCATATATTAAATATAAGATAACTTGGGAGAATAGCATTAAACTAATATAAAAGACCAACTGCAGTTGAAATTTTCGATTTAACACATTCAATATTCTTATCCCACACAAGATTACTTTGCATGTGTAGTCCTAAGTACTTAAGAACATCAACTTCACAAACCTCTTTACCATCAACATAATTATCAAAACGAAAATGTGGCCTGAATCTTATTAGTTGTGTTTTATGCGAGTTTGTTAATTATTAAAGCTGTATCACTTCTATATACGGCTTAACGCCATTAACATAAGTGTATGGGTACAGAAGACAAATGGCATCGGCGTACAAGAAAAGTTTGCCTGACAAACCAAGGTTGCTCAAATCATTAGTGTAAATGGTAAATAAAAATGGGTCAAGGACGCTACCTTGGGAAACCCCATATTACTTCGTTGCGCATTAACTTGAACATATTGTTTCCGATCACTCAAGTAGCTCTTAATTAATGATAACTCTCTGCCACGTATGCCATAATATTGCAATTTTAGAATCAATATATGTATTATGATCAATAAGGTCAAATGCCTTGCTCAGGTCATAAAAAACGCATACAACACCATGGCTCCCTCTATCAAATCCATCGCAAATATAATTCACGACGCTCACAGTGGCTTCTTCAGTTCCACCTGAAACCAAATTGGTAGTCATATAACAGATTGTTACAATTAAAGAAATTAGAAAGTTGGCTATGAATTATTCTTTCAAATATGTTGTTTATTATAGGTAATACCGATATTGGACGATTTTTATCAGTAGCATCACAATTCTTGGTTTTGGTAGTGGAATCACCTTGTTTATTTTTAAAATATTAGGGTAGTTCGAAGCAAGTACAATTTCATTAAAAATGTTTACCTTATGCGGAATCAACAAATCAGAACAAGTCTCAAAAACTTTTGGAGATATGCCGTCATGGCCACAGCTTTTTCCCTTTTGAATTTTAGATAAAACATCAATAACATCCATATCAGAATTATTCTGTATAGTAAAATATGCCTCGAATAATTTAATTAAAGCTTAAAAAGCTGTTAAACAGTAAAAAATATATATGAGATTAAATCAGCGTTCGAAAACATACATTAAGGTACCATAACGTTTTGTACAGTACCTAGCATGAAAAGTTACACTACGATAAGGTACCGTACATGTACACAAACTTTAAAAAATATTTTAGCGTTTATGTACGTGTACCAAACGAAAATCGTTGCGTACGTCAAACATACCTTTTAATATAACAACCAAGTACCCAACCGAAATGGTGGCGTATTTCCGTTATAAAGGTCATTATGTACCTTATAAAACAAATTGGGGTAGTGTAGACCTGAGAGGTTTTTATAATGAAATGTGAAATATGAAGAGTATGAGAAAAAATACAACCATAAAAATAAGCGTGAATATCATATAAATATAATACAAATGTGACTACATTTATATCTAACCAATAAACATGAAAACGTTTACTTATTTTATAACAAATAACGAATATATATAAATTATTTAAAATACTAAAGAAATTAGAATATTACAGGAGAAAACTCAACTTTCATAATTGAAATCCCTATTGGCTTTTACCATTAATATATGTTAAAAACTTGCTGCTGACATGAAGTTGCGCTGATCAGATAAAATGTACTTCATAGCAAAAAATAAACGCTGTACGCTTACTTCGGTTGACGGTATTGTTTTCAGAGATTTCCAAAATGCTACTATATTTTCATTTAGTGGCAATCTTGATTGCCTTTCATAATTGGCAAAATCAGCTTAATAAATGGTGTAGATTGGATGAACTCGGAGTTTCTGTGGTAGGATCTATAATTTGCAGATAATCGGAAAAAGATTTGGTTGCATGTGATCTGCTTGGTGATGGGGTTTCCTCTTATGATTTTAGATAAAAATTATCAGGTACTTTATGGTTTTAGTGGGAATTTTTACTTATACAAATACTTCCACCTACTTTTCGATGATTTTCTGACGTTTCAAAGCCAAAAAAATTGAAATGTTGAATTCACCGCTAGATATCAGTCCTTGAAAAACGCGGTAAAAATAATTCTAATTACGATTTAGAATTTATTTGTATTCTGAATTCATAAAACGGCAAGATATTTTATTTTAATTGTGTAAGATGAAGTTGATACTCAGAACAATTACTTCCAACTGTTCTTCTTGACGTTGCTAAAATTAATATTAAAAATAACTCTAATTACCCATTGGAATACATGCAAAATGTCGTACCCTTAAAGTTCAAATCTTCAAAAATATACCTCTATCACCCATTGCAACCCTTTCGCAAATTGTCAAGTTATTAGATAGGAGCGTTTTGTTTAGGCATTACTCATTTCTTGCATATGTATTTATGACATTTAAATTATGTCATTATAGTCCTAATAAATTGAATAAAAATATTAATTTATATTTATTTTATTTTGTATTTATTCCACAAAAATATTAAACTTAATATTTTCTCATGCTCCATTAGGCAAATAAATGTAAATGTACATTACCACCACCTTTTTCTAAATGTACCTAATAGTGTACACTACGTTGTTTTTTTATGTTCGCAACCATTTCGGTTGGGTACGTGGTTGTTTCATTACAATGGTGGTTGCGTACCAAATATGGGTGTTTGACGAACTTTTCGATTCTCGTTGGACATAAACGCTAAAATGGATTTTTAAAGTTTATGCACACGTACATAAACTTTATAAATATTTTAGTGTTTGTGTAAAATGTACGATACGTTATGTTAAGGTACTGTTTGTTTCCGAACCCTGGATAAAATAGATCCACGAACACTGTCACCTTTGGGAGTGAGGACGATAAAGGATCTCTTTCTTCACAGTTCTCTCAGAAAAAAAGGAATTTTTAAGGATCCATAGTTTTTATTATTACTGAATATTTTCGGTAACTTTGTGACTACAATAAACCTTCCACGAACTTATTTTAACAAATTTTGGGTATAAAATATTTATCTAAGAGGCTAAGAAACTTTTCTACCAAAAAATATTTATACAGGCCCACGTTTTGTTATATAACGCCTCATTAAAGTACGCGTCACCTTAAGATATTTTGAAGTTATTAGCCCCATTTGACCACCGAATTTGTTGTAATTTGATAATTTGTCTTTTAAGAGGCTAAAAACATTTCTACCAAGAATTGTATATACATGGGGCACCTTCGCCGGGTTTTTTGTTTAAAATGTTCTTATAGATAAAGTTATTTAAGTTATTATTTTTGGCAAATATGTTTGCATATCTAGACTATAAGTTTTGATACATAAATTACTATAATTTTGTTTTTAAAATATTATTTTCGACAATTTACAAAATGTCTAAAAAGTGGCGAAGCCTCTCCACCCATGGGGCAGCTCGCCATCGATATGGGGCATTCACCATATGGGACATTCTATTGAATAATCAAAAATGATTCTAAATTCCCGAAAAGAAACACATTCTAGCAGTTAATTTACTTAAAATCATAATATTACTACAAATTAAGATACGTTTAGCATTATA
The DNA here is from genome assembly GCF_047663935.1 of Musca autumnalis. NCBI lineage: Eukaryota > Metazoa > Arthropoda > Insecta > Diptera > Muscidae > Musca > Musca autumnalis. Next base: position 178,069,819 of record NW_027411977.1, on the reverse strand, counting down.
TATATACGTACGAGTATATGGCATAAATAATTTAAGTTGAACTTCAAAAATTTTTCACATTAACCCACCATACCTCTATCATGGCGAAGGTGCCCCACCACTACATATTTTTCTATTCATCAGTAGTTGTATTTAAATTTTATAAAATATATTTTTGTTAATTTAATTTTGTCAAACAAGACATCACAATATATATGAAACATGATTTTTTATACCCTCCACCATAGTATGGAGGGTATATTAAGTTTGTTTTTCCGTTTGTAACGCATTGAAATACTCATTTGCGACCCTATAAAGTATATACATATATTCTTGATCAGCGTAAAATTCTGAGTCGATCTGTGCACGTCCGTCCGTCCGTCCGTCTGTGGTAATCACTCTAGCATCCACAAAAATGGAGATAGGACGCTGAAAATTTGGGAAAATGCGTCTTTTGTTTGCAGGCAGGTCAAGTTCGATGATGGGCTATACATTTTCAGACCGATTTAGCTATAATTTGACATTTAGGGTTCTTAAGTGTCAATCTATATATATAAATGAGCTTGGTGATAAGTGATTGACTGACTGACTGACTGACTGACTCATCATCAACGCCCAGCCAAAACGGCTAAAGCTAGGAGCTTGAAATTTTACCAGTGGGTAACTGTTGATGCAAATGTGCGAGATAAGGCCGGGTTTTAGAAAATTCGTCCTGGAACCACAAAAAATAACAACAACAAAAATCCTTATTTTTCATTATTATTACGTACTTATGCACTTAGTTTGCCCTCTGCAAGACATGTGTCAAATTAACAATGCTATAACTTCATGATACCGTAAACGATCACACATAATTTCAAATTTTGTAGTTTACTTCTAGGCGCACTTATTTTACCGTAAACCACTAAATAATAGAAAGACAAGACATTTGTTATCTTCCATTGCAACAGATGTCGTGAATAACTAAATGTTTGCAAATCAATGAAAGTGCAATAAAATTGTGCATACTACCACTATTTATTTGCAATTAAGAATTTTATCGTATATGGAGATGTACAGTCATAACTATTCAATTTCAAAATCTGTAATTTGAAGAAATCGATAACTAATTAATGAAATCAATAATAGGCCCCAGGAATATAGGAATTTGGTATGGAAATCAAGGTTGGGAAGTGGTGCTTCTAAAAGGAAATGGTTTGGAAAATTACCAATCATGTGTACGAAAAGTATTAAATGGTACTAAATTTAGTACAATTTAGATTTGGGTGAACGTAGCTGAAGAGCTGGAAACCTGAAATTTGGAATTAAGGTTACTGTTGTAGTGTAGGATTGAGATATGAGGGTAGTTTTGGAAATTCGTGCTTATGTGTATGAAAAGTACTAAATGGTACTAAATTTGATACAATGGGGATTTGGGTGAACGGATAATAGCTGGAATCTCGATATTTGGAATTGAGATTACAGGTGGGGTGTAGGATTGAGGTAGTTTTGAAAATTCGTACTTATGGGTACGAAAAGTACTAAATGGTACTAAATTTAGTACAATTTGGATTTGAATGAACGGATAGAGCTGGAAACCTGAAATTTGGAATTAATATTACTGTTGAAGTGTAGGATTGAGATATGAGGGTAGTTCTGGAAATTAGTACTTATGTGTACGAAAAGTACTAAATAGTACTAAATTTGGTACAATAGGGATTTGGGTGAACGGATAGAGCTGGAATCCTGATATTTGGAATTGAGATTACTGTTGGAGTGTAGGATTGAAGAACTTTTGGAAATTCGTACTTATGTGTATGAAAAGTACTAAATGGTACTAAATTTGATACAATGGGGATTTGGGTGAACGGATAAAAGCTGGAATCTCGAAATTTGGAATTGAGATTACTGGTGGGGTGTAGGATTGAGGTAGTTTTGAAAATTCGTACTTATGGGTACGAAAAGTACTAAATGGTACTAAATTTAGTGCAATTTGGATTTGGGTGAACGTATGTATGTAGCTGGAAACCTGAAATTTGGAATTAAGATTACTGTGAAGTGTAGGACTGAGATATGAGGGTGGTTTTGCAAATTCGTACTTATGTGTTCGAAAAGTACTTAATTTGGTACAATAGGGATTCGAGTGAACGGACAGAGCTGGAATCCTGAAATTTGAAATTGAGATTATTGTTGAAGCATAGGATTGGGGAAATTTTGGAAATTCGTTTTTTTGTGTACGAATAGTACTAAATGGTACTAAATTTAGTACAATTTAGATTTGGGTGAAAGGAAAGAGCTGGAAACCTGAAATTTGGAATTAATATTACTGTTGAAGTGTAGGATTGAGATATGAGGGTGGTTTTGGAAATTAGTACTTATGTGTACGGAAAGTACTAAATGGAACTAAATTTTGTATAATGGGTATTTGGGTGAACGGATAGCTCTGGAATCTCGAAATTTGGAACTGAGATTACTGGTGGAGTTTAGTATTGTGGAAGTTTTGGAAATTCGTACATAGGGTACGAAAAATACTAAATAGCACTAAATTTGGTACAGTTTCGATTTGTGTGAGCGGATAGAGTTTGATTCCTCAAATTTGGACTAAGGATCACTGATGAAGAGTAAGAAATATGCACCAAAGGTTTTTTGGAAACTTGAGTGTACGAAAAGTACTAAATGGTACTAAATTTAGTACAATTTGGATTTGGGTGAACGGATAGAGCTGGATTCCTGAAATTTGGAATTGATATTACTGTTGGAGTGTAGGACTGGGGAAGTTTTGGAAATTCTTACTTATGTTAATGAGAAGTACTAAATTTGGGACAATGGGGATTTGGGTGAACGGATATAGTTGGAATCTCGAAATTTGGAATTGAGATTACTGGTGGGGTGTAGAATTGAGGTAGTTTTGAAAATTCGTACTTATTGGTACGAAAAGTACTAAATGGTACTAAATTTAGTGCAATTTGGATTTGGGTGAACGTATGTATGTAGCTGGAAACCTGAAATTTGGAATTAAGATTACTGTGAAGTGTAGGACTGAGATATGAGGGTGGTTTTGGAAAGTCGTACTTATGTGTTCGAAAAGTACTAAATTTGGTACAATAGGGATTCGAGTGGACGGACAGAGCTGGAATCCTGAAATTTGAAATTGAGATTATTGTTGGAGCATAGGATTGGGGAAAATTTGGAAATTCGTATTTATGTGTACGAATAGTACTAAATGGTACTAAATTTATTACAATTTGGATTTGGGTGAACGGATAGAACTGGAATCCTGAATTTTAAGTATTTTAATTTTATTTATTTTAATTTAAAGTATGAATTTTAGTAAACGGAAAGAGTTAGAATTTGAAACCCGTTCGCGGTAGGCTATAGAGTAGAATTTGGATTTGGGTGACGGATAGTGTTTGAGTCCTGAAATTTGAAATTAGGATAACTATTGGAGTGTAGGACTGAGGTAGTAAGGGTACGAAAATTACTAAGTGGTACTACCTGTGATACAATTTGGAATCCTGGAATTCGGTCAGACTGCTGTTGGAGTATAAAGGCCCCCACTCATTTATCAGTCTGTGCCGTCAGTCCGATGAACCCTTTCTGTATGTGTGACTGACAAGTGTGTAGCACGAACCATCAGTCAAGTCTAGAAAACTTGAATTTCTCCTCCAAAAATGAATGAATTCTACGTTTTTGTGTTCCAACACCAACATTATTTTCTGTTTTTCAAAATTATTTATTGACAATTTGAAAACAAACACAATTCACCCAGACTGATGGGGGTTCATTTTGAAATCAAAACTATTTTGATTTTCATCAGTCTTGGAAAACTCACACATACATTCTCAAAATTTCAAAAATTTACACATACTACCATAAATGCTGGCAGTCAGACTGACTAATGAGTGGGGGCCTTAAGATTGAGATGGAAGAAGTTTTTGAAATTCGTACTTATGGGTACGAAATGTACCAAATGGTACAACTTGGATTTGAGTGCACGGATAGCGCTGGAATCCTGTTATTTGGAATTATGGTTACTGTTTAAGTGAAGGATTAAGGTTGTTTTGGAAAATCGAATTGTACAGAATTTGGTACAATTTGTTTTTGTGTAAAGGGGTTTTTGGAAATTCGTCGTAGAAAGGTACGAAAAGTGCTAAAGTGTACTAAATATGGAATCCATTGTATTAGGCAAACGCGAAGAGCTAGAATTCTGAAATTTTGAACGAGTGGTCATTGGTGGAGAGTTAGGAAGATGTACCAAAGGGTATTTAGAAACTCGACCTATAAGTGTACGAAAAGTACTAAAAGTTTCTAAATTTGGTACCAATTGCATATTTTTAATGGATAAAGCTAGAATCTTCAAATTTGGTATGGGAATCAAGGTTGGGAAATGGCGTTGAAATAAGGATATGGTTTTGGAAGTTCGTTTTTGATTACGAGCAGTAATAAATTTGGATTTGGGTGAACGGATAGAGATGGAATCCTAAAGTTTTGAATTAAGATTACTGTAGGGGTGTAGGATTGAGATAGTTTTGGAAATTCGTACCTTTGGGTACGAAAAGTACTAAATGGTACTAAATTTGGTACAATTTGGATTTGGATGAACGGAACTAAGATTACTGCCGGACAGTAGAATTGAGGTAGTTTGGAAATTCGTACTTATGGGTACGAAAACCACTAAATTTGGTACAATTTGAATTTTAGTAAACGGATAGTGTTGGAATTAAGATTACTGTAGGAGTGTAGTATTGAGGAAATTTTGAAAAGTCGTACGTATGGGTACGAGAAGTACTAAATATGGTACAATATAGATTTGGGTGAACGTGTAGACCTGGAATCCTGAAAATTTTGTTTGGGAATGAAATGGTACTAAATTTGATACAATTTGGATTCGGGTGAATTAATAGAGCTGGAATCCTGAAATTTGGAATTACGATTACAGTCGAAGAGTAGGATTCAGGTTGTTTTGAAAAAGCAAACTTATGGTACTAAATTTAATACAATTTGTATGTAGGTGAACGGATAGCGGTGGAATCCTGCAATTTGAAAGTATGATTATTGTAGCCCTGTTGCGTTGAGGAAGTTTTGAAAATTGGTACGAATATTCTAAATTGTTCTAAATTTTGTACAATTTTAATTTGGTTTAACGGATAGAGTTTGAATCCTGAAATTTGGAAGTAAGATTACTACTAAAGTGAAGGATTGAGGTAGTTTTGGAAAATCTTACTTATGGATACGAAGAGTTTGACTTGATACTAAGTTTGGTACAATTTGGAATTGGACGAACGGATACAGCTGGAATCTTGAGATTTGGAAATACTGTAATTATTATGGAATTTACTGTAATTATTTTGTATTAATGTCTGTGTATGGATGAGATATATCGTCGAAATACGTACCATAAGTATACGAAAATTATTTAATGGTACTCAATTTGTTTTTGGGTGTAGGGACAGTGCTGGAATTTTTATTTTTTGGAGTTAGGGTGTGTATTGGTGTGCAACGTTGATCTCGCTGTTAATGTGTAAGGGTGAGATACGGCTGATCTTTTTGAAAATCGAACTTAAAGGGTACGTACAGTACTAAGATAAAAATAAATATTGATTAAAATTGGTATTAGTGCGACCAAATTTTCAGTGTTTGTCATTTCCATAATATATATTGTTTATTTCTTTTTATATGCTTTCCGCATACGAAGTAGCGGGCATTTTGCTAGTAAACTTATATAACAAAACCTGTGGACATAGGTCCACGTTTTGGTATAGCCCCCATATAACGGTACCCCCCGATTTACGGTATTTTGACGTTTTTAGCTACATTATCGGACCGATGTAGCTATAATTTGACATTTAGGGTTCTTAAGTGTTAATAAACTTATATATTAGAAGTTGTGGACATAGGTCCACGTTTTGGTATAGCCCCCATATAACGGTACCCCCCGATTTTCGGTATTTTGACGGTTTAAGCTACATTTTTAGACCGACTTAGCTATATTTTGACATTTGGGGTTCTTAAGTGTCATTAAAATTATTTAACAAAACTTGTGGACATAGGTCCACGTTTTGGTATAGCCCCCATATAACGGTACCCCCAGACCGATTTAGCTATAATTTGACATTTAGGGTTCTTAAGTGTCAGTAAACCTATATAACTAAAATTTGTGGACATAGGTCCACGTCTAGGTATAGCCCCCATATAACGGTACCCCCCGATTTACGGTATTTTGCCGTTTTTAGCTACATTTTCAGACCGATTTAGCTATAATTTGATATTTAGGGTTCTTAAGTGTCAATAAACTTATATAGCAAAAGTTGTGGACATAGGTCCACCGTTTGGAATAGCCCGCATATAACGGTATTTTGACGTTTTTAGCTACAATTTCAGACCGATTTAGCTATAATTTGACATTTAGGGCTCTTAAGCGTCACTAAACTTATATAACAAAACTTGTGGACAAAGGTCCACGTTTTGGTATGGCCCCCATATAACGGTTCCCCTAGATTTATGGTATTTTCACGTTTTTAGCTACATTTTCAGACCGATTTAGCTATAAATTGACATTTAGGGTTCTTAAGTGTCAATAAACTTATATAACAAAGCTAGTGGACGTAGATCAACTTATATTCGAACAAATTATGAACATAGGTACATGTTTTGGTATAGCCCCATATATCGGTACCTCCTGATTTTCGGTATTTTGAGATTTTTACCTACAAGTTTTAACAGAATTAGCTGTAATTTGAACATTTGACATTTGAAGTTCTTAGAGGTCACCACACCTCTCCACCAAAATTTTCTGAAATTTTGGGAAAATGCGTCTTTTGTTGCAGGTCAAGTGCGATGATGGGCTATATCGGTCCACGTTTTGGTATAGCCCCATATAACGGTACCTCGGTATAACGGATTTCGGAATTTTACCTACAAGTTTTAACCGAATTATCTGTAATTTGAACATTTGACATTGTAATTTGAACATTTGAACAAAATTGTCATGAAAGGTCGATGTATTGATAAAGCTCCCATATAAAAGTACCTCCCGATTTTCAGTAATTTGATGATTTTAGCTACAATATTAAACCGAAATAGCAGTAATTTGACATTTGAAGTTCATAGTGGTCACAACACCTCTCCATAAAAAATTGTCAACATAGGTCCATGTTCGGATATAGCTCCCATTTAACCGAACTAACTGTAATTTGACATTTGAAGGTTGTAGTGGTCACTACACATCTGCATCAACAATTTTCAACATAGCCCCAATATAACGATACTTCCCGATTTTCGGTACTTTGAGGGTTTTACTTAAAATGTTTAACCACGTAGGTCCATGTTTTGGTATAGCCCCAAAACAAACCTGCCGAATTTCCGTACCTTAGCCTTATTTTTTGGACGAAGTTTATTTAATTTGAAATTTAAAAGCCAACAAAAATTCTGCAACAAAAATTTTTTCATTTAAGTTCATATTTTCGTATAGCCAACATACCTCCGAACTAGCGGTTAATGACATTTGAAGTTCCCACGTTATGTACCGATTCTCGGTATTTTGAGGATTCTAGCTACAATTTTTAACCGAATTAGGAGTTATTTGACATTAAAGGCTCCCATCAAAAACTGTCAACATAGGTCCATGTTTTATTATAACCCCTATATAACGGTACCTCCCAATTTCTCGCCCACCAAAAATTGTCAACATACATAGTTAGATATAGGCACCATAAAAAAAGGCCTCCAGAATGAAGCATTTTATGTACATTATCTGACATTTTAAGGTACCCACTTAAAGTTGGGGACAGGACAAAAACTAATTATACCATTTTAGTTAAGAATATTTTATGGTGGAGGGTATGAAAAGTTCGGCCCGGCCGAACTTAACACTTTTTTACTTGTTCTTTTTAAAAGTATGACTATTTACAAATTATTTCAATCACTTTTTCTTTTATTAAAGTGTGTTATGTATTTCTTTGGAATTTTGTATGTACCTATGTGTCTGTTTTTGTTGTGCCTTTCAATAATCAAAAAAACCAACATTTGGGTGTATGTTATAGGGATATCAAGTGAGCTCTTACTGAAAGCAAGAGAGCATACATTTCAAAGTGTTTTACATTGAATTTACGCTCCCTTGCTCTCAGTAATCGCCCACTGGTGCATGTGTTTGTTTTTTTGTGGCGTTTGAGTTTGTATTTGTTTGCACCCAAAAATTTAAATTGTTTGCACCCAAACATTTAAATTGTTTGCAATCAAACATTTAAATTGTTTGCACCCAAACATATAAATAGTTTGCACCCAAACATAAATTTGTTTGCACCCAAACATATAATTTGTTTGCACCCAAACATATATTTGTTTGCAGGACATAAAAACATATGTTATGTTTGGGACTGTTGCAAACATATATTTGTTTGCTGCAAAATATGTTTGGGACATATGTTAGAGAGGCCGTTTTTTTCTGCGTGTAGGATTTCGTAAAACGAAATCATATAACGTACTAATGTAATAAAAACTATAGGACTAGAAATTAAGGAAATATATAAGAAAATATTCGTAAAGATATTGAAAAAGTAATTATTTTAATCACTGTTTATAAAATTTTTGCAAAAGTGTTTCGTATCAATTTAGTTTCGAGATTTATCACTCTAACAGCGTTGTTCCCACTTTTTGGTAAATCTTCTTTCTTAAAATGGATTCGCAAATTTTAGTAAATTTTAATACTGAATTTATGTATGAGTTTAATGGTATTATACGAGGGCTACTCGAAAAGTTTCCGGCCTAATATTTATCATAAAAAAAGTTATTTATTTTCTAAAGTATTGCATGCGCTCAAACCAATTGTTGAAGCACGCTTTCTTTTTTCTTTTTTTTTTTGTTTGATACACCAACAAAATATGGCTTTTGAAAGCTTCTACAGTATTTTCTGGCGATGAAAATCGACCATGCATGACCATGCTTTTTTTATTCTGCAGGATTAAAAAGAAGTCATTGGGTGTCAAGTCTGTAGGGACACTGGCCTATCAATTCTACGCATTGTCATCGTGCACAATGATTCGTTTTCTCTTGTTTGTTTTTCGAATTTCTCCGATGACCTCAGACAAACAAATTGCCGTATACCACTAAGAATTGCTCGTCCTACGTTGCTCAAGCGGAACAGTCGCCACATGTCCAGTTTTGCCGAGGAAACAGGCGACAATTTCGAAGTGCTTCTTCTATGAACAACTTTCGTTGGATTTGGTACGTCTCCGAAGACCTACATAGATCCATAATTCGTCGCCTCTGAGAATCTAATAAACATCCTTCAAAGCGCCGCGATCGTATTTTTTTGTTCATGCAATATCGAATATAACGCGGAATGTCAAATTACGATCTTGCATTATCAGTCCACTCACGGACGACTTCTATATTTTCTGGCACAATGGTCGTTTTTGGACAACCTTCGTTTCTGTGATAGCGTCGCCCACGATTGAATTCATTAAACCACTTTTTCACACTACTATAAGATGATGTTTCATTGCCATATAATGATTTAAGTTCATAGATGCAATCTCTCCGTGAAAATTCACGTCGAAAAAAATTTCACGAGTTAATTCAATTTTTTAGCAAAGTGATTTTCATGTCACTGAAAACAATGCAACACTGGCCCTACGTCAAAACGTACTGAGTATGTTTAGGCTAACAACTGTCAAACTTTTCAAGGGAAATATCAAATTGCGCCTGGCTATACGTACTGTTGCCTAAGCCAGAAACTTTTCAATTAGCATTACATTCATAATTGAAATAAATAAGAATAATAATCCTTGTTCTGGTCATGTTTATATTGGTATTCGAGTTTCACAATAACGAAGGTTAAATATTTGATAGTGGCATCAATATGGACAGTTCTAGTCATCATGATAGTCGCCCCATTTTATTTTCTTTAAAATACATATTTTGACTTAGTTTTGCATTTACCACCCACAGCAAGTCATTTAAGCAAAAAATCCATTAGCATGTACATTAGGGTTATGACTTTTTGATATTTATTTGGTATTGATGCACGTGGTCAGGTAACAGAATTATAGCTTAATATGTATATGCAGGGATTCCACAGTTTTAATTGTGTATACGGTAACCATAATCACGCTAGATGTCGCAGTTATAGTTCAGAACTGACAAAATTATGCACAAGGTAAAAGCTTTAAGCTGAAAACACATCTAACGTTTGAGTAAAGTTTTGTGTTGGGCGTTGAGAAAAATTTCAAATGAATTTGAATTTTTCGGCATCATGCCTGCCCAACAGTGTAAAAACGGCCAAAACGACACAAAACTTTACCCAAACGTTGGATGTGTTTTCAGCTTTAGTCAAGGAAGATGCTAATAGTTTTGGTTAATGATCACACCGTAATTTGCAGGTGAAATTGGTCATAATTTTTGTGGGAAAAATATTCTAATTTAATGTTTGGAATACATTTTAATTTCTGGGGGTCATATTCCGGCAAATTACGAATACGAAACTTGAATCTAAGACCTCTCCCTTGATACAAATTAGATCAATGTAGCGGTTAGATAAGGCAACTACTGTCTAAGATATAAATAAGTGGGTTCTGATTTGGCTTGTTTGTAAGGAAATACATTTACCTTGCATGCTACAAAATGTCGCAATCATGACAGACCTTTTTGTAAGTCATGATAAAAAATTCCCAGTTTTTAAGTTGAGGTAGATTGCAATGGTGCACTGGGTATTGAAGTTTTTTTTGCCCCCTGTGGGCAAAAGTAATATATTACCACGAAATATTGGTCGTTTTTGTAAGCTATTATAAAGGCGTTTTGATATTATTTCTAATTACAAATTTTATTTTTTAAGAAGCAAGCCGTCTGCCCATTATAAAATGTTATAATTAGGGTGGTTTTGAAAAATCGATGTCGGATTTTTTGGTGGCACAGCCCTAAAATAATTACTTTTGTTGAATTTTCAGATCGCCAAAGTTTGATTACAAATGGAAGATGTTAACATGTGCCACTGGGGCCTCAAAGTTTCCATAGTTATTTGTATGGGACCATAGTTATTTGTATGGGACCAAAGGTAAATTTGCACGAAATTGTTCTAAAGGCCACATTTATTGTCCAATCGATGAGAATTTTTTACCAATTCATTTATATGGCTAGAAAACTAATCCTGCAAATATTTTATATAGTTCCAATAGTATATTTTACCAATTTTGGGGAACTTGGGCCCTATGGTATAGCCTTATATTAAAATCCAGCCGAATTTAACCATTTTTTGTATTATTACTTCTCATCGATTGGACAATAATTACAACCATTAAAGGAATTTCGTGACAACTCACCGTTGACCCCACACAATTTAATGTGGAAAATTTAAGGCCCCTGTGGTACGTGTTAAAATATTGCAATTGTGCTCAAACTTGGCAATCTTAAAATCCCACAGAAGTAATAATTTTAAAGGGTTGCCGCCTAAAAAATCCGACATCGATTATTCCCTTTGAGTTAAAACCAGCCTAGTTATCATATATTTATGTCAACTTATTGATGTATGTATGGCTGGAAGGCTAAGATATGTCGCTGTCATATAAAATAACTTCCGTGGAAAACTAGTACCCAGGGTTAATGGTGTAGGGTATCACACAGTCGGCCCCGTCCGACTTATAGCGCTCTCTCGGGAGGTACCGTTCAATGGGGGCTATATCGAAACGTGGACCTATACCGACGAATTTTCGTCAGAAATGGGACAATATGAAAGCGTGGACCTGTACAGACATATTTCTGGCGAACAGTTTTATATCACATTGATGACTAAATACCAAATTTCAGCCATTTTGGTGGAATATTGAAGACACAACCTTCAAACTACGAAAAATCGGGAGGTACCTTTCCATGGGGGCTATATGAAGGCGTGGACCTATACCGACAAATTTAAGGGAAGTTTTATACCACCAACGTAGACTAAGTACCAAATTTCAGCCATTTCGGTGTGATAATGAAGCTAAAACCTTCAAAATACCGAAAATCGGGATGCACCGGTCTATGAGGGCTATAGAAGGTGTGGACCGATACCGACAAAATTCTGGGGGAAAGATTTGTACCCCTAAAGAAGACTACGTACCGAATTTCATATATATATATGAAGGTGTGGACCGATACCGACAAAATTCTAGGGAAAAGTTGTATACCACTAAAAAAGACTACGTACCAAATTTCAGTCATTTTGGTAGGATAATGAAGCGAAAACCTTAAAAATACCGAAAATCGGGAGGTACCGTTCTATGGGGGCTATGTGAAGGTGTGGACCGATACCGACAAAATTCTGGGGGAAGTTTTAACCACCGACGTAGACTAAGTACCAAATTTCAGCCATTTCGGTGTGATAATGAAGCTAAAACCTTCAAAATACCGAAAAGCGGGAGGTACCGTTCTATGAGGGCTATATGAAGGTGGGGACCGATACCGAAAAAATTCTGGGGGAAAGTTTTATACCCCTAAAGAAGACTACGTACCGAATTTCAGCCATTTTGGTAGGATAATGAAGCTAAAACCTTAAAAATACCGAAAATCGGGAGGTGCCGTTCTATGGGGGCTATATGAAGGTGTTCACCGATACCGACAAAATTCTGGGGGAAACTTTTATACCCCTAAAGAAGACAACGTACCAAATTTCAGCCATTTTGGTAGGAAAATGAAGCTAAAACCTTAAAAATACCGAAAATTGGGAGGTACCGTTCTAGGGGGGCTATATCAAAACGTGGACCGATATATCCCATTTTCAATACCAACCATCCTGCAATTAAAAAAACGTCTGTACCAAATGACTCTCTATCTTTAAAATTGCGAGCTGTATCTTGATTTCAACAGACAGACAGACGGACTGACGGACGGACAGACGGACATGGTCAAATCGACATAGAATTTTATGCTGATCAATAATATATATACTTTATAGGGTCTCCGACGAATATTTCGATGTGTTACAAACGGAATGACAAATTTAATTATACCCTCCATATGGTGGAGGGTATAAATATGAAAAGGGCTTTAATAATCGCAGTCGGTGCAGAAATTTTTTTCACCGAATTGATTTGCGACTATTAAAGCCCTTTTCATATTTTTTTTTCTATTTAAAAATTTAAATTAGCTTTGTCTGAAAAAATATTCATAGAGAACAAATGCGATTCTCACAGGCAATGTGAACAAAAACAGCCTGTAACTTTCGCGAACTTGTTGGAAATGACCCCATATTCCCTTGTCCGATAAGTGCAAAAAATATACGATGAACATAAAATTCACGAGTTCATAAAGAAAACCCAAAAATTGCAATAGTGTCAAAAGTTCCTAATATGCTCCGAAATGGTGCGATTTGAGAACAAATTGTTCCAGAACCGTTTGATAATGATTTTAAATTAAATTACAAAAAAAAAAAATTAATGAAAAGCAAATATGTTGTTATAACAGATAAAATGAACAAATTGAATTACTGAAATTCAATGCATTTTTTGCGGAAACTTTTATCGCGATAGACAAAAATTTACACCATATTTCATAATAGTTTTCCATGCTCTACACAGCTATGTGGTGGTATTTTTTTAGTTATAGCCCCAATGTACATACATACATGAAATGATCTACCTTTTTAATTTAACCCAATAAAATTTATCCCAAATTCTATTCCGAGGTGGTAAAAATATTCACGGATTTAAATATTGATGCTTCCCTCCATTTTGAGAAAACAAAAACAAAATTGTAATAGCTATCCCAATAAAACACCGCCACCAATGTTCTTAAATATTGATATTAAAAACACATATCGTTGGGTAATTTATCATAGGCAGAAATAAATAAAATAAACAACTTTTACTTTATGTTTACAATTTTGTTTTTTTTATCAATAATAAATAAACAAAACAACTCACAGAGTTACGTGTTTACATATGCATTTGGTTCATATGCAGATAAGAGGCTATTTTAAGCCCTTGAGTGTGCCAAGCAAAGCCCAGACAATTTCACCTTAAAACAAACAGCCTATTTAACCTAAAAGTTTCGTACATCTCGTAAAAAAAAACAAAAAAAAAAAAAAACATTCACACAAGAGAAGTTCATTTCGTACAAGTCTGATGTTTCCAAAGTGATAAATTACACACGTGTATTGTCATAAAATTAGTGGGAATATTTTTTTTCTTATCGCCTCCATGATCGTCTCTATGGCGTTATGACAACAACGAAACCGTTTGATATGCTTTACAATTCAGATGATATTACTAATAAATATTCGGTAACAAAGTCGTGAACCCTCCTACGTGCCTGCATAAGTTAATTTGTATATATGTATGTATATTTAAATGCCATCTAATATTCTATACTTTATATGTATGTTATGTTAATTGCAGAGCATGTTAAATCGAATGGTGGGCTTATTTTTATTTAAAGCGTCTATTTCTAATTTCATTAAAATACTATTGATACATGTTAGTTTTGAACAACAGATATTAAGAGCAATGGAAAAAAACTTTAATTAAAAAAACACAAATAAATAAATAATGTTAAGAAAAGTGTTGAGGGCAATCTTATACCCTAGCAAAAATTCTGACACTTGGATATTTCTAGAATCTAAATAAATATGTTCTGTCTACATGTTATTCCTGTTTGCCTGCTAGCAATAATGTAGGCTATAAACGACTAAGCCTACAAGGTAATTACTGTGCCAATTTGTTATTTTTTGGAGCATATATTTGTATTTGATAATAAATATTCATATCTTGCTTTTATATTTGTTTAATTTCCATAAATTTGTACAGACAAATCAATAACCTAAATTATATTAAACACGCTGGCGCCTTTGCTAACAAATAAAAGATCATTTAACAAAACAACTGCTGGTATGTGTTTATTTTTAGCCTATTTTTATAAGAAGCTGGAAGATAAAACAAACAAATGTATGTCTGAGGTATACGTGGTCGACAACAAACAAAATTGACTATGGCCGATAGGATACATTTCTATACCCTTACACAAAAGTTTAAGTGAAGATCTAATGGTCGTCAATCGGTTTGTTATGGCGTTGCTGCCTATAACTTCATAATGACAAGGACTTACAAGTATGTACTAAAATATAAAATATGAATAAATTTCCAACTGCAACGATTTTTCACTCTGCCTCCTCTCATTCTTGAGTACTATGCTTCGAACAATAACTTTTAAGTCATTTTATATGTTGTCTGATATTATAAATTAATTTTGTTATTGGGTATCATTTCCAAGATACTTATATATAATTGTTCCACAAACATCCCTGAAGGGACAAGGGAGACTTCTCTCATACATGTTATACATATTAATTTTAATTTATCCATTAAATTAATTATTTTACCCTACTCCACAATGTGGGAAGGGTATTATAAGTTTGTTTTGCTAAAAATGCATGTAACACCGCGAAATATTCGTCGTAGACCCCCCAATGTTATATCCTATTTCTCATATCTCGACGAGATAAAACAATAAAGCGATTGGTGTTCGTCCGTCCGTGTGTCCGCCTGTCCATTATAAATTGTAATCAAACTCCAGGCCGCAATTATTTACCGACAACAAAACAACATTTTTATTCGAATTTGCAATTTTACATGATGATCAGATAGTTTTCAGCGTATGAAATACACCGAAATTTTTGTATGAAAATTAGAAAAAAATTTAATATATATCTTATATCGTTATTCATGGTAGACATATTCCGCCCATGTGAGTTATTTGTGAAAGACGATATCTCGACATTTCCATAGATGCCAATTATGTAGATTTAAGTGTTCAGATAACAGAGTTACAGCCTATTATTTACAGAAATTGTGTGTATAGTAACCATTACCACGCTATTTTTACATGAGGTAAGAAGATGCCCACAATTTTGGATAATGAGCGAACAGTTCTTAGTGGGTGAACTTTTGTGGGAAAAATATCCAAATTCAATTTTTGGTCTATATTTTATTTCTAGGAGACATATTTCGGCAATCTACGAAAATAAAGTTGAAACCCAACATGAATATAGCGGTTATAGCCTAATATATCAAGCTTTTTGTAGAAAATTAACTTATGTTGAAACTGAGGTATGGGGTATTGTAACTCGCGATCAGTTTTACTATACCATAACTTTTGACCGCATTTCGGTAAAATAAACTGTTTTAGCCCGATTCACCGAGGGGTTTCTTAAAATAATAATTTGAGCGGAAGCTGTGGTCGTACCAAGGTAAAAAAATCGGAAAAAATCGTTGAAATAAACGAGTTTCATTATGTTATTTTCCAATTAGTGGTTTTACAACACAATGTAGAGCTTAATGCTCAAAGGAGAAGTTAAAGAGCACACTTCAGAGTTGAAGTTTCTAATGTATGATTTTTTAATATATCCACTGTATCTGCCTCAAACGGATGCTGACATTTTGAAACCTGAAAAATGGGGTTTTTTGAATTTTTGCTTTAATCGGGACGCGCAGCTGGATTTCCCTAAAAGCTTATTATTTGATTGTAGTACTCGCGATTTCGCATTTTTGAATGTATAACATGAGGGTGTAGCCCTCACAGGATCACAGTAATCTGCGCCCAAACACGAAATTTTTGTGCGTAAATTTTTCTCAAAAACCTATTTTTTTGGTTTAAAATTTACAAACGTCTTTCGATTTCCGTGGAAACCCGCGTAAATTTAGTTTTTTTACGTTCTGAATCTACCAAGCCACGACGCGTAAAAATCCACCTACTAGATCGGCGGATATGGTACCCCTCAAATTTCGAAAATTTGCAAAAATTTTTTTTTGAAAATATCGCATATTAAAACGCGTTTTGGTTGTGTCAGTTCTACTTAAATAAATAGATCGATACGCGTGTTTAAACTGCGCGAAAACAGATCTTTAAAAACTCTCGTAAATCCAGAGATATACTAGATTTTTTCTAAAAATTTAGTGCGATGCTACATCCACGGTTCTTGATGGATCGCATTGAAACGGCATGGAATGATGTATTTTTTAATGGTGATTATTGAAATCGGATGCGCATAAAATGTAAATGAACTTCGCGGAAATTATGACCATTTTATTGTATTTTGCACCCTAATATGAAGCGGATGCTACATCGTGGCCGCCAAATAGAATTTGACAAACTGTACATCAAATAAAAGGGATTGATTCGCTGTGTTGGAAAATCGGATGCGCATCATGTCATTTTCGTAATTACGCGGTTTATATGCGTCTCAAATGTTGTAATATTCAATATAACATTATTTTAACGTTATGCCACAATTGGAATTCCTTGTGATTTAATATAAGGTTCTAATAATATTATGCAATAGGAAAACTATAAGCGAAAAATTTGTTACAACGGAATACCATCATTATTGCGTGAAATTTTGACGAAAATGCCGAAGAACTCAAAAATTTTTTCTCCAACTTTTCCTATAAAACCATAAAAAAATAAAATTAGAATAATATGATTTTAATATTTTCGTAATATTTTCTTCGTATTTTTGCAAATAACATGAATACTATAGCTCCAACCTTCACAACTTAGGTTTCATTTTATTTCTCAAAATGTCTAGATGCTGTTATAATTTTTTTTATATATTTTTCGTAAGTATGAGCGCTATTGTTTCAAAAATAAGTTTGTAAATACGTGAAATTATTTAACAAATTTAATTTTTCGCGAATCCATTGAGACTGCGATTATTTTTTGCATCATCGCAAAGGGTACGAATTCAGTTAACGATAATAGGATATAACAGCTAACTATTTTAAGCCGCGATTTTTTTAGAATTTTTTCTAATTATCATAATTAAAACGGTCATATCTTTTGCGCGCAACGATCAAAATTAGTAACGAAAACAGATTTGAAATGCTGATTTTTTTCTGAATCTATGTACCAAAAATCGTTGATGTAGTATCAATTTTTTTTTTGATTTTTTTGAAATGGAAAAGACAATTTTAGAAATTTTTCCTGATATAAGTGTTTTTTTATTGTTGTGATTTTCTTGCATAGAACTACATTTACATTCCATGTTACAAAATGTCGCAATGATGATAGAAAAGTTTTCAAATCATGAAAGAAGGATTCCCAGGTTTTTAAATTGTTACAAATTACAATGCTGTACGTTGTCTTGAAGTTTTTGTGATACCTTTGTTAAAAAGTAACGTAATAGTACCTAGAAATATTGGTATTTTTTCATTGATTGATTCGATAAAAATCACGGAAAACTATTTCTAAAATTCTTTTAATATTTGTTTATACCTCAACATTTAGTATGTTTTGACGAAATCCATTTCAGACAATTTGGAGTCGATTTACCCATGTCCGTCCGTCTGTCTGGCTGATGCGCACGATAACTCTCGAAGAATCAACCTGTTTTACGAGACCTGTTTTTATCATATTTCTCAATTTTAGAGAAAATATGGTATTTCAGCAGCCCGAAACAAAACAGGAATCGACCATTTAGGTCTTCGAAAGCGAGCCAAATCCAACGAAAGTTGTTCGCGTAAGAAACACTTCTAAGCAAATTGTCGCCTGTTTCCTCGGCAAAACTGAAGAATACTGGCGGCTGTACAACTTGAGAAATGTAGGACAGTTAATTCTGATTGCTACACTACAATTTGTTTGCCTGAAGTCTCATGAGAAATTCGAAAAACGAACAAAAGAAGACGAATTATTCTGCATCGATTCAAACCAGCGCTTGTTTGACCGGACGTGGTATTGATGGGTCATCCGCCGTACAGCTCTGACTGGGCATCCAATGACTTCATTTGATTCCAGCGCATCAGGAAAAAAAGCGTGGTCAACGATTTCCGTCGCCAGAAAATGCTGTTGAAGTGTTCAAAAACCATGTTTTGGAGGTGTCTCAATCGGAGTGGAAAATGTGATTCAACAATTGGTTTGAGCGCATGAAATAGTGTATAAATCACTATTTTTGATGGTCAATATTCGCGTTTTTATTGTTAAGCTGGATAGTAATCGTGCAGTCCTCGTATAGGCCCACGTTGTGATACAGCACCCATAGAACGGTACATCCCGATTTTCGATATTTTGAAAGTTCTGGCCTCAATATCACACCGAAATGAGTGAAATTTAGTAACTAATCTTCGTTTGGTTTATACAACTTTTAACCAGAAAATTGACGGTCTAGGTTCATGTCTTCATACAGATGGAAGTATATTATATTCAAGAACTGAATTACCACCGTAGGTCCACGTTCACATACCCCATAGAAGGTTACTTCCCGATTTTCGGCTTTTTGAAGGTTGTGGCCTCAATATTGAACCAAAATTGCTGAAATTTGGCATTTAGTCTTCGGTGGTGGTATAAAATTTTCCACCAAAAATTTGTCGGTAAAGGTGTAGGTCTTCATATAGCCCCCATAGGAGGATCCCTCCGGATTTTCGATATTTTGAAGGTTTCACCAAAATTGATGATATGTGATATTTGGTCTTCGATGTAGGTATAAAACATTCCGGATAGAACTATCAGTATAGGTCCTCGATTTCGTATAGCCCCATAGAAGGTTACCTCCCGATTTTCGGAATTTTGATAGTTGTGGCCTCAATATTCAACCAAAGCTGCTGAAATTTCTTCGGTGGGGGTATAAAACTTTTCACCTGAAATTAGTCGGTATAGGTCCAGGTCTTCATATAGCCCCCCATAGGACGGTACTTCCAGATTTTCGTTATTTGGAAGGTTTTAGCGTCATCAGCAAACTAAAATGGCTAAAATTTTATATTTAGTCTTCGATTGGAGTATAAAGCTTTGTGGTAGGGCGTAGTTTGTATAGGTCCACGTTTTCGTTTAACGCCCATAGAAGGCCTCTCCATCCTTTCATTGAGGTGTAGAGAATACTGACGTTAGTCGAGAAGCAGAACGTATTCAGATAGGAAGATGGAAAATACTAAATAGCTTTAGGAAGAAACAATCATTAAATTTGCCACAGATAAACGTTGAAATATGTAGGTTGTGCTTCGGAGGGATTCCGAGTCACTGGTACCGGATTTAATAATGCCAAGTCTGCTTCAGAATATAGCAGAACCAGTGTTAATGGCCATGGTGAAGAATTTTAAGGTCTTTCAGCGTTTCTATGGAAAGAGATAAAGGTGACATACATCCTCAACGCAGGAAAGCCCAGTCATACCCAACCTAAAGACTATAGATCAATTAGTCTTTGTTTCTTTATTGAAATTACGGTACATGTGAGTTTACTTCAAGTGAAAGAAGATTGCAGTCAACAGGTTTGAATTGAGTTGCATTAGAACTTTCGCCAAAAGCTAACTACCTCAGTACAATCCTGGACCAAGGTATATTAAGAACAGATGAGGAAAAAAGTCCTACTGCAGTCTACTCCTGCAAGTACTTCATGGGGAAAAGTTGGGGATTCAGACCACAAGTCATACACTGACATACACTGGTATGTAACCGTGGTTCTGCGCAACTTAAACTATGCTTAACACTTGCCTGGTGGCAAGCTTGTGGGAATAAATACTACTGTCCAAACTATCACGTGTGCAATGGGCTACGTCAATTCTGATCATGGAGCAGTGTAAATCACCCTTCAAAGTGTTTAGAACGTCATGTTGGATCTCCAACCTCTCGATAACCTGGTCGAGTTTAAAACTGCGAGGACAGCTTAAGGACTCCAAAAGTAAGAATCGTGGCAGACATAACATTTCGCACCTGCAAAGGTCTTAAACTTAATGGATAGCCAGCTTGAATAAAATGCTTTAGCGATTACATGCCAAACCCTTTCAGGTTTGAATCACCTTGAATACTTATTCCAAACAGGGGCATTTTGATTATATATGTACATATGTCGATAGCCAGGCAACCCTTAGGCTGTGTATGAATCAGGGTTTCGGAGTCGAGGTATTTTTGGCACGACTCCGACTCCAGACCAGTTTTTTCACGACTCCGACTCCGAGTGAATTCCTATACCATAAAATTAATAAAATGTGCACAAATTTTAAACTTGTTCCTATATTTTGGCTTGCGATTTTAACATTTGACCACCTATTCAATGCTATTTATACTTGTTTTTCTCAAATTTACAAGTGAAGATTATCCCTAAAACTAAAATTCAACGCACACATTTTGAACTTTGGCGAACTTTATTACTTTTCCCGATCCTACATAAAATTTTCGGGTGAACATTTTTGTACAAAATGTCATCTTGTGTTACTTTTTCAGTTCACGAACAAAAAGGACATGGAAGGAACTGAGCTAGAAGGACAAAATATTCGACAGAAAGATTCCTCACGCTATTTAACTGAAAACATTCATCTCAAAATGATGAAACACTATCTCCAAATAGGGATATAAAGCTATTTTCTCAATCATTGTTGGCGGTGAATAAAGAACTCATTACGATATAACTCAGAAATTTCAGCTATGTGATCCTTTGGGGTTCTTAATATACTCAATAGGGGCTTTCATTCCGAAAGGGAATTTTCCACCTCCAGATCTTCATTGACTTCCATAATGTGTCACAGGGTGTTCAGTAGGATTTCCCATAGAGACTTCAATGTCTTTTAATTTAATTTATTTATTCTTTCCAATTCAGAGTCCGAAGACCTCATTTAAGAAATTGACAAAACATCAGGATATCCTAACAGAAAAAAATTAATTGGAGAGATGCTCAACATGGTACAATAAAAAAACATATAAAAACTTCAAATACACAACTACATTTCACTAATTAACAACAGAACTAGTGAAAGTCTCGGTATATAATAAATAAATCACAATCCGGCTAAGAAACTACTCGGTTTCCGAGCAGCAATAAAAACCAGTAAGGAAAGGATCATAGTCGGGCGGGGCCGACTATATGATACCCTACACCACTGTGAATATGTATAATATATATAGGAGATATATATCAAATTGAACTGATTTCTATATAATATCGTACACTTATTACTAGACAAAATTCCGTTACACATTCCAAATTTCATCAAAATTGGACAGTTATAGGCTGTTTGGTGCAGCAAATACGTCAAATCGGACGAAAATTTATATGGGAGCTATATCCAAATCTGAGTCGATTTTCACCAAAAGCAACAGCGCTCTTCCGATGGCTAAACACATTATAATCCCCAATTTTCAGCTGAATCGGACAAAAAACGGGTGTACTTGCGAACAAAAATACATGGACAGACGGATGAACGGACATGCATAAATCGACTCAGAAAATGATTATATGTGTATCCCCAAAAGGAACTATGCGTCTATTTCGTTTCCTTTTTTTGTGTTACATACAAATGCACAAAGAGTAGAGTAGAGTATAAAATACAATCAAATTACGGAAATTGAGCATCAATCCTAGCAATTTAAATTCTTTATAAATACAATACTCAATAATAGAAGATAAGGATGACTTATAATAAAAAATCAGATGGGAAAACCAGTAGACCTTTGTGAGAAGGCCAGACTCAGACTCCGACTCCAGCAAAATTGCTCGACTCCGACCCATAGACTCCGACACCGCAACCCTGGTATGAATAAACTTTGCTGTTTTTTTTTAATTTTTAGCATTGGCCAAATTGTCACCACATACTGCTCGCTGGTATAATTTTAACTATTTTATAAGTTTCAATTTATCAAATGTCCGTTAGGAAAATAGGTTAGAGAATTGATTGATTGTTTTTTTTTTCTCTCTTACACTTTTCATTACAGTCATAAAAATGTTATTGGCAACGGCCACATTTAATACCAACCATTCATATATTTTATGTGATTGGTGGGGAACGTTTGAAATCTTTTTATGATTAATTTTCATTTTAGTTTGTCATTTTTTACTTTAGTTTTGCTGTGGTTTCTTTTTCATTTTTATACTTTGCAGTAAAACTTTGATATTAAAAAAATAGAAAACCAACCCAACAATTTAATTTTTCCTCCTCTCCAATAACCTTTCTCCACGAACTTTAATAGCCTATTCCTTTCGAATCACATTAACAAATCTGTAATTTTCTTATATTAAATATATTTATTGTGTATTTTTTATAGTTGGCCATTATAACTAATGACGAGGAGGGACCAGGAGTTGGCTGGCTTTCAGACCAAGTGATAGGCAAGGTGAAATTAACAAAGCAGAGAAAAAGGTGCGTAGGTTGTGTGTACCATGGACACATATTGACGCACGTCATTTTTTTCTTTGAGTTCATGCAACAACATACAACAGCAACAACAACAATAACATTTACAGCAACAACCACAATGAGTGTCTAACAATGTCAGAACTAAAACAACAAGCGTTGAGGCTCTTTTGTAAAAATTAATACATTGTGTAAAGGAAGAAAATACGAAAAACAAGGAGTATACAGGTAAACCCGTGAATACGGTCACGGTGCGCCTTAACTAACTTTAAATGAAAGGTGCTTACACCTGGGAAGTTTTTGCGGATTCTGAAACAACAATGTTCATAAAAACAAAAAGCCAAAAATATCGCCGGAGGGATTTTTGAATAAATCGCATTTTTAGAGTTTTTTGGTTTTCGCTATTTTGTTTGGAAACAGCAAGTCGTGTAGCAATAGGATTAGAAAAAATGTTGTAGCAGTGAAAGCTCTCTACATGACAGACCTTTATGATATTTTCGTAGGTTTAACCATTTTCGAGATATAGAAGTTACAATTGGGTAATGCAATGACTGTATCGCCTCCTTAACTAACTTTAAACAAGTAAAAAGTCGTTATGTTCGGCCGGGCCGAACTTTTTATACCCTCCACCATAAAATAGTCTTAATTAAAACGGAATAATTAGGGTCCTTTTACAATTTTAGGTGGAACAACTTTTCGATAATGGTTAGAATCCTACTACCCCCCGCTATTGCTTAAATTACACTGTGAACACAAATGTTGGGACAGAGATAATTCCTTTTGGAGATGAAAGCCCTTGGTGTATGTATATTAAAAACCCCGAAGGACAGATGCGCCGTGATTCGAACTTCCGCGTTATGGCGTGATGAAGTTTTTGCAAGAGACCCTGTAAGCCATCATGAATTAGCATTATATCTTTGTTTGTTGTTTTTGTAGAGCACTTAAGCAACAGTAAACAAAGATATAACGCTAATTCCTGATGGCCCACAAGGTCTCTAGCAAAAATTTCATCACGCCATAAGGCGGAAGTTCGACTCACGGCGGATCTGTCCTTCGGGGTTCATAATATACTCACCAAGGCCTTTCTTCCCCAAGAGGAATTTTCCGTGCCCCAGGCTTTCACCTCCATTTTGTTGCATTTTGTTATCTGATCTAATCTAAAAAAAATGTGTTCAGCTAGGTGAAGGGTACCACCTACGGAGTCAACCTATCTTTAAATTTTTTGGCGGAAAAGTTTTATAGCTGCAGGGAACTTCAAGAGTCAAATTGAGGGTAGTTTGATCAAAACAATGTAGACCCTCAAAAATGGACCCATGTTGACGAATTTTAGTGACCACTGAAAATTCCCGAAAATCGGAAGGTACAGTTATATGGGGGGATATACCAAAACATGGAACTATATTGACGATTATTTTTGAATAGACAAAATTGTAGCTAAAATTCTCAAAATACCGATCATTACAGCTAGTTCGGTTAAAAATTGCAGCTAAAATACTCAAAATACCGAAAATCGGGAGATACCGTTATATGGGGGCTATACCAAAACATGGACCTATGTTGACGATGCTTGGTGGAGATATTTCATGACCACTGAGAACCTCTAATGGCAAATTACAGCTAGTTCGGTTAAAAATTTTAGCTAAAATTATCAAAATACCGAAAATCGGGAGGTACCGTTATATGGGGGCTATACCAAAACATGAACCTACGTTGGCGATGTTTGGTGGAAATGTTTCATGACCACTGAGAACCTCAAATGTGAAATTGCAGATATTTCGGTTACAAATTGTGGTTAAAATTCTCAAAATACCGTAAATCGGGAGGTACCGTTATATGGGAGCTATACCAAAACATGGACCTATATTGACGATGCTTGGTGGAGATATTTCATGACCACTGAGAACCTCTAATGGCAAATTACAGCTAGTTCGGTTAAAAATTGTGGCTAAAATTCTCAAAATACCGAAAATCGGGAGGTACCGTTATATGGGGACTATACCAAAACATAGACCTATGTTGACGATGCTTAATGGAGATATTTCATGACCACTGAGAACCTCTAATGGCAAATTACAGCTAGTTCGGTTATTAATTTTAGCTAAAATTCTCAAAATACCGAAAATCGGAAGGTACCGTTATATGGGGACTATACCAAAACATGGACCTATGTTGACGATGTTTGGTGGAGATGTTTCATGACCACTGAGAACCTTAAATGTCAAATTGCAGATATTTCGGTTACAAATTGTGGCTAAAATTCTCAAAATACCGAAAATCGGGAGGTACCGTTATATGGGAGCTATACCAAAACATGGACCTAGGTTGACGATGCTTGGTGGAGATATTTCATGACCACTGAGAACCTCAAATGGCAAATAACAGCTAGTTCGGTTAAAAATTTTAGCTAAAATTCTCAAAATACCGAAAATTGGGAGGTACCGTTATATGGGGGCTATAGCAAAACATGGACCGATGTTGACGATGTTTCGTAGAGATGTTTCATGACCACTGAGAACCTCAAATGTCAAATTGCAGATAGTTCGGTTAAAAATTGTGGCTAAAATTCTCAAAATACCGAAAATCGGGAGGTACCGTTCTATGGGGACTATACCAAAACATTGACCTATGCCCGTATCCTTTGGGATATAAGTTTGTTGATCACTAGGAACCCTAAGTGCCAAATTATAGCTAATTCGGTCTGCAAATGTGGCGAAGAACGTCAAAATACCTCAAATCCGGAGGTACCGTTATATGGGGGCTATACCAAAAAGTGGACCGATATAGCCCATCTTCGAACTTGACCTGCCTATGGAAAAAAGACCCTCGGGTGCAAAATTTCAGCACTCTATCTCAATTATTGCGGACGCTAGAGTGATTACAACAGACGGACAGACGGACAGACAGACGGACAGACGGACATGGCTAGATCGTCTTAGAATTTTATCCTGATCAAGAATATATATACTTTATAGGGTCGCAAGTGATTAGTTCGATGTGTTACAAACAGAATGACAAACTTAATATACCCTCCATACTATGGTGGAGGGTATAATGAAAACCGCTTACACCTGGGAAGTTTTTGCATATTTTGAAACAGCAATGAAAAATCCATAAACAAGAAAATATCGTCAGAGCGCTTCTTAAATAAATCGTGGTCAACGTTCACATTTGTAGGTCCATCTTGTAGAGAATTTTCACTGCTACAAAATTTTTTCTAATCCCATTGCGATAGGACTTGCGGTTTCCAAGCAAAATCGTGAAAACCTAAAAACCATAAAAATGTGAACTTTGACCGCAATTTATTTAAGAATCTCTCCGGCGATTTTTTTGGTTTTTTATTTTTTCTCATCTATGAGCATTGTAGTTTCAGAATCCGCAAAAACTTCCCATGTGTAAGCACCTTTCATTTAATGTTAGTTAAGGCGCACCGTGCGGTGTAAAGAAGTAGTTTTAATTATAGATATTGAATAGTATATTCTAGACTATCATTTACTCAACAAGGTCCCAGCAATGATTTGTATGCCACATGAGAAAAATAACACAGGCCATATTATAGAAGGCCTATTGGTCTTCTTATCTTGTCTTCTACAAGAAGACATGCATGTCTTCCATGAAAATACCTTTTGGATTTATTTGACAGACTTTGTGGAATTTTAAAAGGTAGGTACTGATCTTCATGTACTATGAGGTCATATATTGGTCTCCTAAGAAAAGACCTATTGAAGAACCCCAGGTCTTTTATAAGAATAACTACAATTTTAAAAGATAAGAACAAGAGGCCTTCTATAAGAAATCCTACTTGAGTTGTGTTGTTCTGGTACCATACTAACGGCACTAACACATCTCGGCGCTATTGCCCAGCAAAAATTCGGATCCGTTAGTCATTATATAACCCATTACAAAGTAATGTAACAAGGCAAAACTATGTATTTCACTCTGTACTAAGTAATGAGTACGTGGTACAGAGCGTGTGTGTGAGTGTTAAATGCTCACCGCCGCCACGCGAGTTTGTTAACAAAATAAAAAAACAGTTGGTGGTAAGCGTTTAAATGCTTAATGTTCGTACGCGTGCCAGAGTGTGTAGTGTGTTTGGCTACAAATCAGAAGTTCGCATGATCAAATCCAGCAGAGAGCAAAATAAAATTAAAATAAAAATATGAAGTGTGCTGAAATTGAGAACAGATTCCACATCAACTGTTCTAAAAATGGAATGTTTTTAGCTTATTTTCATATAATAACTAGTTATTCTAGTGGTTATAGAATAACTAGTTTTTCAGTGCGACATGCTCTTGTTAAAATAATGGATTAGTAAAAGTACTATAAAACCCATTATTTGGTAATGATTTTTTTCGCTGGGTAAAAACAACAATTCTTCTCAGCTAAACATTTTACCTTTAGGCTTTTGTTACTGTCTACTACTGTCGCATTATACGACATCCCACTGTTTGTTCTCACCTAGTAGGGAGTCGTTATTGTCATAATCTGTAAGTGGTAAATAAGTAAGGTAAGCAAGCCAAAGAAAGGAAAGGTCTAAATGACTACGATATTCTTGCGATTAGAAAAAGTTGCTTAAGAAAGAACAAAAAAATAAAACTGAAAACAAAATCTTACCTGACTCTTGCGGTTATGATAATGTTATATTGTCAGTTAAACTATTGTCTAGAGTTGTTCGTTACTTTTTCGTTTTTCCTCAACTTTTCTTTGGTTTCTGCTCTATCATGCTGTTTGACCACGACTTGGCTATTAAATAAATTAGCAGCTATTTTTTCTAGTTTTCCTATTCGTTGCTTGCTTGCCAGCTAAGGTGAATCGACACCAGCTCGCTCTGTGGTTTTGAATGGAGCAAAGACTAATGGCTGGATGTATTATTAGCAGTTGTAACATTTTATGTGGGTAGGGCATAATTTTTCATACAATTCTGTAATATCGCATATTGTTCCAAGCTAGAATACAGCATAAAAAACCATTTCAAAGATGAAATCTCTTTTCTGTTATTTCTTTTAAATATGAATACAAAATATAAACATGACTTTAGTTCAAAGGCAAAAGCGTATAAGATATGATTTTTGGGAATGATTTTATATACTCGGAGTAATTATTATATTACTCCTATAATTATTATATACCGATCGATTTATATATAATATAAATATATTATGTATTTATGTTCTTATTGAAAATCACACGGCGTGTTGCTTTTTCCATTTTTTATAGTAGTGAATCGGAGAAAACCTCTAGTATCAAATTAATTGTTTATATTAGCCTTATATTGTCAAATTGGATCATTTGAAATTTTAGTCTTCAATTTTTATGTTTGCATTCGAAAGTTAAATAAAAGTTTAAATATCTATAAAACCAAAAATATCTCAAATCTGGGATATTTAGGGAACATTTTTTAAAATCGATTTTTCCATTTTAAATAAATCGAAAAAAATGTTATTGCTACATCAATGATTTTTGGAACATAGATCAAGAGAAAAATCAAAAAGTTATTCAAAATCTGTCTTTTTAAAAAATTCTAAAAAATCGCGGCTTGATAAAATAAGCTGTTATATGTTACATAAGGTGGTTCTAACTCAAAGGGAAAGCCCCTATAGAAGGTTACCTCCCGAATTTCGCATTTTGAAGGTTCTGGCCGCAATATCTAACCGAAATGGCTGAAATGTGGCATTAAGTCTTTATTGGGGATATAAAACTTTCCATTAAAAATTTGTAAGGTCCACGTCTTCATATGGACCCATAGACCCAATAGCCCCATATAACAACGGTACTTCCCGATTGTCGGTATTTTGAGAATTTTAGCTACGTTTTTTGATCGAACTGTCCTTAATTTCAATTTGAGATTACCAATGGTCACAAAATTTCTTCACTAAATTGTAGATAAAATTTTTTAGCCGAACTGCCTGTAAATTAACATTTTAGTTTCTAAGTGGTCACAACAGTTCTCCACCAAAAATGTTCATTATAGGTCCATGTTCTGGTATATGTCCCATATAGCGGTACCTTTCGATTTTGGGTATTTTACCTAAATTTGCAGACTAAACATTTGGCATTTAGGATTCCTAGTGATCAAAACACTTCTCCACCAGACTTTGTGGACATACATAGATTTGGAATTGCCCCATATAAAGGTAACGTCAGACTTAAGGAATTCGAACTTATTTTCTACATTTTTATTGGCTGCAGTTTTGGGTTTCCTGTGGCCAAAAATTTCTCCAGCATTAATTGTCTTTGTATCAATATTTTCGGTCTAAATTGGTTGTAATTGACAGTTAGTATTCCTTTTGATCCAAAAAATTCTGCACCAAAAATTGTGGACATACGTCCAGGTATAACGGTATCTCTCGATTTCAAGTATTGTGAGTTTTTGCGACTATTATTTAAGGTAAGGTCACATTAGGCAAAAATTTGCTCCAGCGACCGACAGTGTGCGTTTACTGAGAGCAAGTGAGTATACATTTCAATGCGTTATTTACACTCACTTGCTCTCAGTAAGCACACACTGCCGGTCGCTGGAGCAAATATTTGTCTAATTATACCCTCCACCATAGTATGGAGGGTATATTAAGTTTGTTTTTCCGTTTGTAACGCATTGAAATACTCATTTGCGACCCTATAAAGTATATATATTCTTGATCAGGGTAAAATTCTAAGTCGATCTGAGCACGTCCGTCCGTCCGTCCGTCCGTCTGTGGTAATCACTCTAGCATCCACAAAAATGGAGATAGGACGCTGAAATTTTGGGAAAATGCGTCTTTTGTTTGCAGGCAGGTCAAGTTCGATGATGGGCTATATAGGTCCACGTTTTGGTATAGCCCCCATATAACGGTACCCCCCGATTTACGGTATTTTGACGTTTTTAGCTACATTTTCAGACCGATTTGGCTATAATTTGACATTTAGGGTTCTTGAATGTCAATAAACTTATATAACAAAACTTGTGGACTTAGGTCCACGTTTTGGTATAGCCCCCATATAACGGTACCCCCCGATTTGCGGTATTTTGAAGTTTTTAGCTACATTTTTAGACCGATTTAGCTATAATTTGAAATTTAGGGTTCTTAAGTATCAATAAACTTATATAACAAAAGTTGTGGACATAGGTCCACGTTTTGGTATAGCCCCCATATAACGGTACCCCCCGATTTGCGGTATTTTGACGTTTTTAGCTACATTTTCAGACCGATGTAGCTATAATTTGACATTTAGGGTTCTTGAATGTCAATAAACTTATATAACAAAAGTTGTGGACATAGGCCCACGTTTTGGTATAGCCCCCATATAACGGTACCCCCCGATTAACGGTATTTTGACGGTTTTAGCTACATTTTCAGACCGATTTGGTTATAATTTGACATTTAGGGTTCTTAATTGTCAATAAACATATATAACAAAACTTGTGGAAATAGGTACACGTTTTGGTATAGCCCCCATATAACGGTACCCCCCGATTTACGGTATTTTGACGTTTTTAGCTACATTTTCAGACCGATTTAGCTATAATTTGACACTTAGGGTTCTTAGGTGTCAATAAACTTATATAACAAAAGTTGTGGGCATAGGTCCACGTTTTGGTATAGCCCCCATATAACGGTACCCCCGATTTACGGTATTTTGACGTTTTTAGCTACATTTTCAGACCGATGAAGCTATAATTTGACATTTGAAGTTGTTAAATATCAATAAACTTATGTGACAAAACTTGTGGACATAGGTCCACGTTTTGGTATAGGCCCCATATAACGGTAGCCCCCGATTTACGGTATTTTGACGTTTTTAGCTACATTTTCAGACCGATGTAGCTATAATTTGACATTTAGGGTTACTAGATGTCAATAAACTTATATAACAAAAGTTGTGGACATAGGTCCACGTTTTGGTATAGCCCCCATATAACGGTACCCCCGATTTACGGTATTTTTACGTTTTTATCTACATTTTCAGACCGATATAGCTATATTTTAACATTTAGGGTTCTTAAGTGTCAGTAAACTTATATAACAAAACTAGTGGACATATGTAGATCCATGTTTTATAATAGGCCCCATATAACGTTACCGCCCGAATTCGGTATTTTGACGTTTTAAGTCACATTTCTAGACCGAATTAGCTATAATTTGATATTTAGGGTTCCTAGTGACCAAAAAACTTATATTCGAAAAAATTATGAACATAGGTACATGTTTTGGTATAGCCCCATATAACGGTACCTCCCGATTTTCGGTATTTTTAAATTGTTACCTATAAGTTTTAACCGAATTAGCTGTAATTTGAACATTTGACATTTGAAGTTCCTAGTGGTCACCACACCTCTCCACCAAAATTGTCAACATAGGTCCATGTTCGGATATAGCTCCCATATAACGGTACCTCCCAATTTTCAGTAATTTGGCAATTTTAGCTACAATTTTTAACCGAACTAACTGTAATTTGACATTTGAAGGTTGTAGTGGTCACACACATCTGCATCAACAATTTTCAACAAAGCCCCAATATAACGATACTTCCCGATTTTCGGTACTTTGAGGATTTTACTTAAAATGTTTAATCGAACGTAGGTCCATGTTTTGGTATAGCCCCAAAACAAACCTCCCGGTTTTCCGTACCTTAGCTTTATTTTTTGGACGAACTTTCTGTAATTTGAAATTTAAAAGCCAACAAAAATTCTGCAACAAAAATTGTTCATTTAAGTTCATATTTTCGTATAGCCCACATACCTCCGAACTAGCTGTTAATGACATTTGAAGTTCCCACGTTATGTACCGATTTTCGGTATTTTGAGGATTCTAGCTACAATTTTTAACCGAATTAGGAGTTATTTAACATTAAAGGCTCCCATCAAAAACTGTCAACATAGGTCCATGTTTTATTATATCCCCTATATAACGATAGCTCCCAATTTCTAGCCTACCAAAAATTGTCAACATACATAGTTAGATAAAGGCACCATAAAAAAGGGCCTCCCGAATGAAGCATTTTATGTACATTATCTGATATTTTAACGTACCCACTTAAAGTTGGGGACAGGAATGAAAACTAATTATTCCATTTTAGTTCAGAATATTTTATGGTGGAGGGTATGAAAAGTTCGGCCCGGCCGAACTTAACACTTTTTTACTTGTTTTACCTTAAATTTAGTATTTGGAGTTTCCAATGGTCATAAAATTTCTGCACCTAAAATAGCTGTGATTGGTAATTAGGATTCCCAGCGCACTATGGTTTAAATCAGGGAATTTATGGCCAAAACTATTTTTTGAAGTATCACAATGTTTATTTGTTTTTGCGCAGAATAAAAAAAAAACACTTTGAATGAAGGGAAAATAGTTAGTCTTTGTTAATACCGTGAGTTGCCGTTGGTTGGTGCAGTGTCAAACTTATCACCTTTTTGTATAAAAACAATTAACCAAGGCTATAGTCGGGTCGGGGCCGACTATGTGATACCCTACACCACTACCCCTGTTCATAAGCTTTTGACTGGTAAAATTCAAAATATTAAAATTGGGATAGCTTAGCGCCTTTGCTCTGAATGTCTTCATTAATACAGGTAAATTTTGTTGAAACGCATTTAAGTGCATCGTCAGTACACCTCAAATAAAAAATGGAAAAGTGGGATGTACGCCAACCATCAATAGGCTTATTTCTCTGTGAGACCCCCACAAACCCCAAAATTTCGTGAGGATCCGATCAAAATTCCGACCTGTAGTGTGATTGCACAAAAAATGGAAAAAAGCAATGTATTATCGACTATTGCGATATCTCTGTTGTTTGACCACCTATGACAACCTACTTCACATCGTTGTAATGGTGATATTTTCTACTTTCCTTGCCAGGTTTTGCATTCGATATACCTCTTACAGAAGGGAGATATTCGCTTTGAAGTAAAACGTTGGCCTTTTCTTCAAATAAGTTTTTTTCGATTCACTTTGGCAGTTTTGTTGTGATGTGTGTTTAATTCTTATTTTTAAAAGACCAGCTTAATCACAGATTTGTTGTTTTCAAATTTTAAAAGCAACAAGTTTTTAAAGTTGGTGTAGTTAAATTGATTTACTTTAGGGAAGGGCAGAGAAGGCTAGTTTCGTCCAACGCGACTTGGACTCATCAGTTCCATTAGTTCTTTGTATTGAAACAAAGAACTCTTCCCCAATTTTATGACGATTCGAGCTCAAGAATAAATGTGACCGACGAATTCGTTCACATGTGAATTCAACACAAACATTCAAAAACTCTCGTCGCCGCATATGCAAACCAAATTAACTACTCCCACTGTTATGCGTCTCCACAATGCAGAGAATCATCATAAGAATCATCAAATTTTGATAGTTTGTCGATAGTTAGTTTTTGTTTCAATACAAAGAACTAAGGGAACGGATGAGTCCAAGTGGCGTTGGACGAAACTAGTCTTCTTTGCCCTTCCCACACCCACCCACCAACTTTAAAAACTTGTTGTTTTTAAAATTTGAAAACAACAAATCTGTGATTAAGCTGGTCTTACTTTAAAAATAATAAAAATTTTTTTCACATTCCTACCCCTGAATAATATCCAACTATTACCAAAATCAATAAGTTTTTTCCTCTGTGGGACCTACATTAACACCCAAAATTTCTTGACGATCCAATCAAAATTGCGACGTGCAGCGTGATTACAAAAAAATTAAAAAATTTGATGTATTGCCGACAATTGCGATATCTCCGTTATTTGGCCACCTACGCCAACCTGCTTTACATCATTGTAAAGATGGGATTTTCTACTTTCATAGTCAGACTTTGCTTTTGGAAGGTCTCCAAACAAAGCTTTGATATTCGTCATTATTATTAAAATCGCAAAAATGAAAAGGTGTGTTCTATTAGCAGCTATTGCGATATCTTCGTTGTTTGACCACCTACAACAACCTACTTTACATCGTTGCAAAGGCGATATTTTCTACTTTCATTTTGCCCATTCCGACCCCTAAATATCATCCGACCATCACCAAAATGAATGAATGAATAGTCGGACGGGGCCGACCATTTGATACCCTACTCCACTACTTTTGCATTACCTTTCGGTGGATAAGAATTCATTTTGTAAACAAAGATACTCTTTCAACAGTCGAGAAACTATATTGGAAGAACTGTAGATCTTCACGCAGGTTATGATATCAGGTAACATATAAATAATTATAGTTAAATTTTAGATTAAAATTCAGGAGTTGTGTGATCAAAATGTTAGTGGCAATTGTGATCAATATAGGAAAATGTTGGCCCTATAACATATCGACCACATCAAAGAGTGTCACAAGTCGAAAAATATAGTTTAGAGAAAAATGGGTTTTAAGCTGCCGAATGAAATTTGACTTCCCAACTTAAAAAGTTTATTACAGAAAATGTGAAATAAAAAGTCGGACCATATTTTGGAAAGGGCTAGGCTGATATCATTGCTAAATTTTTGTGCAAGATCGAGCACGATTTGAAGTGTTTTAGTGCTTCATATACTCAATAAACTTATTTGTTGATTTATGCAAAACTCCTAGTAAATGAGCTGTACCTCGTAATTTGACGCAATATAAAGAAGAAGTCGTAGAAAAAATAGAAATTGCTAACTGAGAAAACGCATTTTTTGAGTTATGCCACTCTTTGAGTAAATGGCCCACCACATACTTTGCGTTGAGATGTCAAATTTTCCTCTTTAATATAATTAAGTTCTCCAGAACTACTCGGACGAACAATACACATTTTGAATCTTTCCCACAAAATGTATGGTCCACTTGACTCAATAAGTAGTACATGATCGATATCCAAAAGTAGGATTCGTCCTCGTCATGAGTTTCCAAGTTCTCTGCGGAATGTCACGATGACTGACATATGATTGAGTTCTGATGGTTTATTACAATTTATAATGACCACGTACGTCAACACAGTTGGCATCAATGGAAAGGTCAAGAGTTCCTCTTCCAAATATAAATTTTTAATTTCCAAACAAAAGTTTTGGTCAATTTAACTAGGTATATATTATCTGACCATCTTCTTACATTCTTCTTCTTCCTTGTCATAACCTTAAACCTTATTTAAATTTTCGAACAGCTACAAAATCGAGTAAATTTTTTGTTGGTCCATTTCACCCACTTAACGAGCACCAATAACAACAGCTAACTATTCTGATGTGGAACCGACCTACATACCAAATTTCGTATGATTACAAATCACAAATTGGAGTATCAAAAACAAAAACTTATATACCCCGTAGGGTAGTGTATAAAAATCAACACCATAATGGACTCCACTAATATATTAGACAGTAGTTCAGTTATATAACCGATACATACAAGAGCTGGTTTTCAAGTCACTTTCCGGAAAATGTCCGCAGGATATAAAATATTGACCAAAAATTAAATGTTGATATTTTTCCCACAAAAGTTATGGTCAATTTCACCCGCTAAATACTATCCGATCATTACCCAAAATCTTCTCTGACCGATATTCTTACCTCGGGCAAACATTTTTCAGTATACATATATACAATAAAAATTGTACCATTTTTCACACAAAAGTTTCGGTCCATTTTACCCGTTAAATACTATCTGACCTTCATGTTAAATTGCGAGCATCTTCTGTGCAATAAACTCAAACCTTATTTAAAATTTCGCGCTGTTTGGTCTATTATTGCGATCTATAGAGCAGCTACAAAATCGGATACAAATTTTGTTTTTGGTCCATTGCACCCCTAAATATTTCACGATCATCACCGATAACAATAGGTGTCTATTCGGGTCTGAAGCTGACCTCCATTCAATATTTCGTGACGAACGGTACATAATTGCGGCCTGGAGTTTGATTACAAAATATAATGGACAGCGGACGGATGGACTGACACACATCGCTAAATAGCTTTATCTCGTCGAGATAATATTTTATTAAAACAACTCAAAGGGTAAGGCAGGGAAGACTATAGTTTCGGATCTCGCCAGAGATCCTCATCAGTTCCCTAGTATCTTGTTTTTCAACAAGAAACTTTTCATACCCAAATGCTCGCTCAAATAGATACGTGTCCAAAGAAACACTCTGATCGAGAATTTCTTTGGCACTACCTAAACTCGAGCATCTTCACTTGCAAACAAAACCAAATCTTTCCCACTGCTAAGCGTTCATTAAGTCTCACCGAAAAAACACACAACTAATTTTTTGGTATTGCCTATTACAGCAATAAACCACACATTCGACGGTACCCGGTCTCACAATTAGGAGGGTTGGCGTTTTTTATTTGGGATGACGATTTCCATTTTGCTTTTCAAAATAGTCAGGCTTAATCCCATAGTAGTTGTTTTAATATTTTATTAAAAAAAAATTATTAAAACAACTTTAAATTATTAGTGGGAAAAAATTGGCGATCGGATCTATAGTCTTCGCTGCCTTACCCCTTGGCCAATTTTTCCCACTAATAAATTAAAGTTGTTTTAATAATTAATAACCACCTGTTTCAACCGATTTTCTTTAAAATTCATATTTAGTGGTTTGAGAGTGTAGAAAACAAGTCTGTATAATTTTTTTTGAAAATAGGTCCACCTTTCGTCATAGCCGCCATATAGCGGTATCGCCCGATTAAAGATATTTTTGAGGTTTAGCGACACTTTATAACCGATTCTGCTATACCCAAAATTATTAAAATATATCAATGATTTGGTTATGGGGTCTTAACTAACGCGACCACCCTGTTCAACAAATTTTGACCATTTGTTTGCTTGGCAAAAAAAAAAACTTATACCCTAGACAGACGGCAGCGTTAATTTGCATTAACTGCCTTAATTCAAATTAATTCGTGCATTATCCACATTCTTAATGCACAAAATCAAAGGAAATTTAAACTGAATTTAGCAATTTCAATATGGCAATGCTGTTGAAAATCAATTGTCTTTTGTCAAATTTTCATGTTTAAGAAAATAAAAAAGAAAAGCAAATCAGCAATTTTCGCGTTTCTTCAAAATAAGTAGTGGTCTTTCGCGAGTAGAATAGCAGCTAATCGTTTTTAAAGCCTTCCAACAAATCTGTTTTTAAAATTTTTATTTTCATAAAAATTTTCATTACCCACCATACCAATTCTATCGAAAATAATATCTTCCTCGCGAATAAATTAAATTTATTTTTGCATTATCGTGGTGAAAGGGTCAATGGTAGATAGTGTATTTGTTTCGCATATTTTGGCGAACTTTTGTAAATCTTTATGAAATGGTCTGCTGGGTACAAACAAACAACACAAACAGCTGTTTCATAAATGCAGAAACTATCGTCTGTCAGGGTGAAAAATTAATTCAAATTAGGACATTTTTAATGCAAATTAACTCTGCCGTCTGTCTAGGGTATTAGGAATTGCTGCTTTGACACATTTATTGTACATTTTATTCAATTTCATTACAAACTGGTTGTTGAAATAATTTTGGCCATAAAATTTGAGTTTGAGACCATAGTGCTATGTATTTAACTTTAGTTCATAATATTTCATGGTGGAGGGTATAAAAGTTGGGCCCAACCGAGTTTAAAAATTTTTACTTGTTATTGCTACACTGCATTTACAGAGAGTTTTGGGTTATAGAAATATTAACTTTTAGATAAAAATTCGTTCGAATGTAAAATATAGGGGTTATAAAATTAAAAACAGTTAGGGCCATTATTACATGTGTTCTTTTACTATCTGATGGATCTGAAAATGCAAAATAAACTAACTTGGAGGACTTGGAACATATTTAAATTTAGTCTTCGATTTCCTTGTGGTGGAAAACATCAAAATTATTAGGTAACGGTTGTATCTCCTCCAAAAATGTTCAAAATATTGACAATTACAAATAAGTTATTTTGTATTTTAACATAGAGATATCTGCAATGCATTGTACATACTTGCGTATATAATTCAATCTTATCGTTTCATTGCAACCATACAATAGTTTGTTTTCTTTACCTGCAAGGCTTGGAAGTGAATAAAACATAAAAGATCTCTTATCAGTCACCACATTCTAGGAGGCAGTCACTTATATAAGACAGCAAGATTCATCGTAGCCAGGTAAAAAAACCGCATTAACTTCATGCCGTTACCATAAAACAAGAGGGACGAAGCCTGTTGCTGACACCATTGCCAGCGGCAAGTGGTTGAAGTGCAACAAATTAATTTTTATGATTACATTTATTCCCATTTGTTGTAGATTGTGGTTGATTGTTTGTATGGTCATATTGTACTAGAATAACATCTAACCAAGAAGTGGGATACGCGGTTTCCGTTTAAAGGCATACACGGCAGGTGCTAAGGTTAAGATTTATATAATTTATTTTATTTACATTTAAGCTGTTGCATGCATGATTTAATATGTTTGTGTATTTAATGATCGGTGATATAAAACTTGTACATCCTTAGCCGTTTTCGTATATCAATGGGTGTAAAGGGGCAATATATTTGTTATAACGAAACAATCGGAAATACACTTAAAACAAAGCAAGTTAAATAAAACATTGTAAGAACAAATACAATATGGACCAAACTATTTTATATGGTGCAAGAAAATATTTTTTAATTTCTTATATATAGGTAGATACAGGAGAGTTGCGATGATACGTGGCAAACTGCCGGTCTCTAGAAAAATCACAAAAATTCATAAAATTTATATAATGTTATAATATATTATATTTTATTTCTCTCGAAAATTCTTATTTCTTTGGTATTTGAAGTTTGTGATGTCGTCATACAGTGTTTTTATAATGACTTTGAGCATTTGTATATAACATGCAAAAGGAAAAAAATACAGATTTGTAGTTCCTTTTAGAATTACTTTCTGAGTCGACTTATGCATATCCGTCCCTCTGTACAGGTATTTTTGTAATCAAAATACAGGTTGCATTTATTAATCTATCATTTTCTCGGACCGGTTACCCTGAATGCGGTGATAATATCAAGTGGGTATGATTTACAACTAATTAATGTATGCACGCGCCATGTTTATCATTTAGAAGATGCAGACTTCGACGAAATTAGTTTATATCTCAAAGTTAAAACATTATAAAATAAAATTTGGTATGACAAAGTAACGGCACTAATGCGGTACCATATGCAGATGAACTAAATTTATATCTATACACGTGTGACCCAAAATTGTATGCATTTATTGATAAAGTAAAGCTGTATCTTTTGGCGTAAAGCACACAAAACTGCTGAAAACGTAACTGCATGTTTCTGTAAAAATCTATGTGAACTAAATCGAAATGAATTACTAAAAATTTCTTTGTTTAAAAAATATGTATTTCGTTTAGAAACAGAATGAAAATTTCGTCAAGATTTTTGTTCTAGAATTCTGTCAAAAAATGGATAATGTCCACAAACTAGAAATAAGGAATCATATGAGAATCTTTGGCTTTTGGAAAAATACGTACTATGGACCCAAGAAATTATAGTACCTGATATGCATCGGAAACAAATTTGAATTTAGCTAAAAAACAATTAAAAAAGTATCAGTCGGCTTTGCCGACGCACACTGAAAATTTGTATTCACTAAGAAACGACGC
This sequence comes from Musca autumnalis, assembly GCF_047663935.1. Taxonomy (NCBI): domain Eukaryota; kingdom Metazoa; phylum Arthropoda; class Insecta; order Diptera; family Muscidae; genus Musca; species Musca autumnalis. The sequence goes on along the minus strand of NW_027411977.1, from coordinate 178,030,268 downwards.
AACTTCGAAAACAAAGCAAAGTGAAACGACGCAAAGCGAGGTCTTGGTGTATACCCTCGGCCTACTCGTATGTAAATTGAAACTTTCTTCTACGGAGAGATCGAATGTATTTAGGGCCTTGCCGACAAAAATGTGGTTTGGATTTAAGTTCAAAAGTGTTGCGGAGGAGGTACTTAAAGGAATTTACCGACATAGTCCATTATGGAAGTGGACAAAATATGACGAAGGCCAAATTATGGACCGAATCGGCAGATCCGTTCGAGAGTTATCTTGCGTTCCAACCACTTCACACGGTGTCATAGGTGTTTTTTTACCATTCAGAATATTTTCCCAAGAAGTATGGACTTGCCCCTGATGAAACTCGTACCGTCGTATGGGGGACAGTAAATACAAGTTGTTATAACTAAAATCAAAGCGATTCGAGAGTAAGTCCTTAACTGAACTTTTTCTAAATTTTGTGTGGGCGGTACCCGAAGAAGTGGACTGATTGAGTCCGTATTAGAAGCTTATATTAGCCTGGTAGAGCCAAAATCGGTTACTCCCTTCAAGAATTATCGTGCGCACAAATTTTCCGATCATTTTCTAACTTTTGTTGGAGAGGTACCGGAAGGAGTGGACCGATATAACGCACCTTCGAACTTAAACTAAGTTTGGACAAAATATTACGAAAGCCAAATTTTGCACCTAATCGGCTGATGCGTTCGTATTTATCGTGTGCTCCAGCCAGACAGACAGCCAGACGGACGGACATGGATAAATCAACTCCAAATTGCCTGAAACGGATTTCGTCCAAACATACTTGGGGTCACAACCATTATTTCGATGAGGCATAGTATGAAAGGTGTATATACACTCGTAGCATAAATGCTGAGGATATAATAATTAAAAGAAAATAATGCAAAAACCAATTTTTTGTGTCTGCAACAAGTTTTAGATTTTCTAATGTGTAGATTTTTTTATTGTGTAGTAACTGTAGTACTACAGATGATTGGTATTGAAAATGGGTCCGCATTTTGTGCACCATCGGGTGGTATTGTAATGTATTCTAGGGTTTTAGACCCATTTTCTATGGTTCACTGTGGGCATACCGATTTTTTACTTTCTTGTGAGTTATTTCTGGTAAAAGATTAAAAGGTCGTTCTTTAAGAAATAATACCTTACTTCTTATATACCGAAGTTTTGAGGCTATCGAGGGTATATACACTTTGATACGCACAAAATTTTAAAATTATTCGCTACTAACCGTTGTGGTCTAATATTTGTTTTCGTAATACATAGAGATATATAGATCAGGTTCGAATATGGACTATGTCGGGACACTCCTTCGAAAACATCCTATACAATGGCTCGGATCATTTTTATTTATTAAATTTTTTTGTATTTTTTTTTTTTCTTGTTTCATGTTGTTTCAACGGTATTTTGTATCATATATTTTACAACACGCATTTCAAGCACAGCTCACAAAAGCAGTTTATTCTCGCATTTGTGCTTTCACCATATTATTGACATATTTATTAAATTGCCGTTGAAAAATATACTAAACACAACGTGATAGAGGCATTTTTACGTCAACGCACAGTGGCCAATTTTACGAAAAACGTGGCCAAAATTCTAAAAATGATTGTGATGATCTTTTTTTCATATTTTTTAACCCTCTGATGTGATCGTGTCAGATCAAAATATTCTACAAATTTGTTCGCTATCAATTTTTTACTATAGGTTCTAGAATACACCAAAACTCTATATCTTACCTAAACTCCAGAAATATGCAAAATTAAAAACACATTTTAGGGTTAAGGATGTACTTCATGTGAGTTTTGGCAAAATTGACATACAAAACATCATTGCGTCAAGGACAAAAATGTTCTCCGCTAAATTTCACTATAAGTCTCCAAAAAAGGAAATCTCTATTTGCATTACATACCAAGGAAATATCGATTTTGCCTAAAAATACAAGGAACTAAAAATAGGAGTGCAAGCTTCTACCATTTCTACAGTTTTGAAAATATTTGGAAATAGTTAAGATTATTTGGCATCCTTGCACTTTAGGTATATGGTGTCTTTGGCAACTTTACTGACAAGTATGTTAGGAATACTTCGTTTGAGTCATAAAAGGGGTCTTTTTGGTCCCTTTTTCCACAAATCTTTAAAATCTCTTATAAGATGTGATCGTCTTCTTCTTCTTTATTTGCACATTCGTTTTCCGAATATTAGCGACCAATACAATTTAATTACAATTATCATATATACATTATTTGTTTTCATACATTATTTATCAAATCCGCAAATCCCTCTCTGTCTCTCGCCATGCTTAATAGATTTGTGACATCTCGAATACCAGTCCATTCCGTGATGTTATCAAGCCATGTTAACTCTTTTCTTCCTCTAATGGGGTTTCCTTCAATTTTTATGCGGGTTGTATTTTGTAATAATTTATATTTTTGATTCCTCATAATATGTCCCAAATAAGCAGTTTTTCTTCTCTTTATGGCTGTGATGAGTTCTCTTTCGCAATGCATTTTCCTCAATACTTCAGCATTTGCAACATGAGCAGTCCAAGGAATTTTTAATATTCGTCGATATATGTATCCATATTTCAAAGGCTTCTATCTTTTTAATATCGGCAGATTTCACTGTCCACACCCCCATTGCGTACAGTAGGACTGACCAGACATATGCTTTGACAAATCGAGTCTTCGTTTCAAGATTGACGTCATGGCTGGTAAAAACTCGCTTGTATTTCATAAATGCATCTCTCGCCAACTCTATTCGGCATCTTATTTCCTTCGAGGAGTCCCATTGTTCGGTAATTGTAGCTCCAAGATATTTAAAAGTCTTAACTCTCTGTATGTTTGAATTGTGTATTTTTAAGATGGTGTTATTGTGTTCTTCTTTTTTGCTTATAATCATAAATTTTGTTTTCGGGATATTAATTTTTAAGCCATATTTTTCACTGCAAGTTGAGAGTGTATCCACAAGGTTCTGAAGTTGTGATATGTTATGTGCCATTAGAGTTGTGTCATCAGCATACCTAATGTTGTTTAAAACCGTACTGCCTATATGGATGCCATGTGATGTGATCGTATCAGATCAAAATATTCAGGAAGTTATCCTATGCTATATTCTGACATTCTGAATCAACGAAAATATGTGTAAATCTGCAAGACATATATTATATGCAAGACATATTATAAAAACGAAAAGTGCAAATATGTGCAGGATGTTGCGATGTAAATTGGTAAAACACTCTTCCCTTTTTTATGAAATGACAAGGAACACGGCTCAACTCGATCTTACTCACAAATATTTTCATCATTTATTGTGTAAAATTGACCTTGTAATAAATCAAGAAGGACGGACATCATTATTAAAAATCGCGCACTTCATTGGCGACCCTGAACACTTTAAATTTGTTTCACATACCTTTCATTACAATTGCAAAAAAATATTTAAAAACGGTTGTATAGTTTGGATATTATAACTTTTTAATAAACAACTTAAATATTGAGAAAAAAATAAAATTTCCAAATAGGGTCACTTTGACCTGCTTTTATAGACACTTTCTAAACACGAAACTTATTTATTTTTTCATAAATACACGCAGTGGGACCCTATAAACAATATTTTACACTATTTAGTTTAAATTGATACAAATTTTTTTTTCGATTTTTGGCCAGGTTTTTTTTCGGAAATTTGGCCAATGAAATGTTCTGAAGAGTTGTGTACTTCATTCCAGTGAATATTTGTCCAAAAGAAAACATTAAGAAAAATTTAACAGTTTTGGAGATATGGTAAACACGGTGCTCTTGAAACAATTTTAAATGGAAGGTGCTTACACCTCGAAAGTTTTTGCGGATTCTGAATCTACAATGTTTGTAGATGAGAAAAATCAAAAAACAAAAAAAATCGCCGGAGCGCTTTTTAAATAAATCGCGATTTAAGTTGACATTTTTAGGGGTTGTTTAGGTTTTCACGATTTTGCTTAGAAACCGCAAGTTCTATGAAAATATGACTAAAGAATATGTTGTAGCTATAAAAATTCTCTACAAGATCGACCTTTATGGTATTTTCGTAGTTTTTACCATTTTTGAGATATAGAAGTTCAAATCGGGACAATGCATTGACTGTGTCGCCCCCTTATAAAACAGTGTCATGAAGGGTGCGCCTTAACTAACTTTTGATGAAAACCGCTTACACAGGGAAAGTTTTTGTGAATTCTGAAACAGCAGTGTTCATAGGTGAGAAAAATCCAAAAACAAGAAAAAATCGCTGGAGGGATTTTTAAATAAATCGCGGTCAAAATTCACATTTTTAGGTGTTTTTTAGGTTTTCACGATTTTGCATGGAAACCGCAGGTTCAATCGAAATGGAGCTAAAGAAAATGTTGTAGCTGTAAAAATTCTCTAGCGGATTGTCGTTTATCATTTGTTCTCAGCATGTACCATTTTTGAGATACAGAAGCTCAGTTTACATTTTTAGTTTTTTTTGTTAGGGTTTCGCGATTTTGCTTGAATACGGTAAGTCTTATCGACATGGGACCTGAGACAATCTTAAAGCTGGGAAAATTCTCTACAAGACTGGATTAAGTAACGTATCCTAAGTTGTAAAATTTGTTTAGATATATAAGTTTATGTTGGGAATTTGCAGTCATGACATTGTTTTATAAGGAGGCGATACATAATTGGGTTGAATTTGAATTGTCCCAATTTGAACTTCTATATCTCAAAAACGGTAAAACCAACGAGAATATCATAAAGGTCAATCTTGTAGAGAATTTTCATAGCTACAACATTTGTTTTAGTCCCAGTTTGATAGGAATTGCGGTTACTAAGCAAAATCGCGAAAACCTAAACAACCCCTAAAAATGTCAACTTAAATCGTGATTTATTTAAAAAGCGCTCCGGCGATTTTTTTTGTTTTTTGATGTTCTCATCTATAAACATTGTAGTTTCAGAATCCGCAAAAACTTCCGAGGTGTAAGCACCTTCCATTTAAAATTGTTTCAAGAGCACCGTGTAAATTGTGGCATTTTTATATATATTTTAAAATTTTGAAGTAATAACTGTAGTTTTTTCGAGTTCATTGTTTCTCCAAATACTTTATTCTTGTCCTTATATACAAATTTGCTTCAGAGGTCAGAAGAAGATTCCCATTGGTTTCAGAGATATAGCCCCGATTTGTTTTAAAAAGTCAATATTAAACCATGTTTAGATGTGGCCATAAAATCCAAGCTGGATCTGACCCAACAAAACCCAATTAGGGTTTTTGTCGTTTGGGTCTTTCAAAAAAATCCTCAGTTCAAATTGTTTGCACAAGATTACCTTAAAAATGTTGCACAGTGTAATTCTACGGAAATGAATTTGAATTTAGTTTTCCTTTCTTTGGCGTTCCAAGAACAACCGATGAAGACCTGTACATCATCAGCATACATACAATTAGCACGGTGCTCTTGAAGCAAATTGAAATGGAAGGTGCTTTCACCTGGGAAGTTTTTTCAGATTCTGAAACTACAATGTTCGTAGATGAGAAAAATCCAAAAACAAACAAAAATCGCTGTAGGGATTTTTAAATAAATAGCTGTCAAAACTCGCATTTTTAGGTGTTTTTAGGTTTTTACGATTTTGCTTGGAAACCGCAAGTCCTATCGGAATTAGACTTAAGAAAATCTTGTAGCTGTGAAAATTCTCTAGAGGAGTGACGTTTATGATTTGTTCCCAGGGTGTACCATTTTTGAGATAAAGAAGCTCTGGTTACATTTTTTAGGTTTTTTGTTAAGGTTTCGAGATTTTGCTTGAATGCGGCAAGTCTTATCGGTATGGGACCTGAGAAAATCTTATAGCTGCGAAAATTCTCTACACTGGCTTATGTAATTTTTCCTAGGTTGTACCATTTTTTTTAGATATAAAAGTTTAAGTTGGGAAATTGCAGTCATGACACTGTTTTAGATATAAGGAGACGATACAGAATTGAATTGAATTTGAATTGTCCCAATTTCAACTTCTATATTTCAAAAACGGTAAAACCGACGAGAATGCCATAACGGTCAATCTGGTGGAGAATTTTGATTGCTATAACATTTTTTTTAGTCTCATTTTGATAGGATCTGTGGTTTCCAAGCAAAATCGCAAAAACCTAAACAACCCCGAAAAATTCAACTTGAATCGCGATTTATTTAAAAAGCGCTCCGGCGATTTTTTTTTTTGTTTTTTGATTGTTCTCATCTATAAACATTGTAGTTTCAGAATCCGCAAAAACTTCCGAGGTGTAAGCACCTTCCATTTAAAATTGTTTCAAGAGCACCGTGTAAATTGTGGCATTTTTATATATATTTTAAAATTTTGAAGTAATAACTGTAGTTTTTTCGAGTTCATTGTTTCTCCAAATACTTTATTCTTGTCCTTATATACAAATTTGCTTCAGAGGTCAGAAGAAGATTCCCATTGGTTTCAGAGATATAGCCCCGATTTGTTTTAAAAAGTCAATATTAAACCATGTTTAGATGTGGCCATAAAATCCAAGCTGGATCTGACCCAACAAAACCTAATTAGGGTTTTTGTCGTTTGGGTCTTTCAAAAAAATCCTCAGTTCAAATTGTTTGCACAAGATTACCTTAAAAATGTTGCACAGTGTAATTATACGGAAATGAATTTGAATTTAGTTTTCCTTTCTTTGGCGTTCCAAGAACAACCGATGAAGACCTGTACATCATCAGCATACATACAATTAGCACGGTGCTCTTGAAGCAAATTGAAATGGAAGGTGCTTTCACCTGGGAAGTTTTTTCAGATTCTGAAACTACAATGTTCGTAGATGAGAAAAATCCAAAAACAAACAAAAATCGCTGTAGGGATTTTTAAATAAATAGCTGTCAAAACTCGCATTTTTAGGTTTTTACGATTTTGCTTGGAAACCGCAAGTCCTATCGGAATTAGACTTAAGAAAATCTTGTAGCTGTGAAAATTCTCTAGAGGAGTGACGTTTATGATTTGTTCCCAGGGTGTACCATTTTTGAGATAAAGAAGCTCTGGTTACATTTTTTAGGTTTTTTGTTAAGGTTTCGAGATTTTGCTTGAATGCGGCAAGTCTTATCGGTATGGGACCTGAGAAAATCTTATAGCTGCGAAAATTCTCTACACTGGCTTATGTAATTTTTCCTAGGTTGTACCATTTTTTTTAGATATAAAAGTTTAAGTTGGGAAATTGCAGTCATGACACTGTTTTAGATATAAGGAGACGATACAGAATTGAATTGAATTTGAATTGTCCCAATTTCAACTTCTATATTTCAAAAACGGTAAAACCGACGAGAATGCCATAACGGTCAATCTGGTGGAGAATTTTGATTGCTATAACATTTTTTTTAGTCTCATTTTGATAGGATCTGTGGTTTCCAAGCAAAATCGCAAAAACCTAAACAACCCCGAAAAATTCAACTTGAATCGCGATTTATTTAAAAAGCGCTACGGCGATTTTTTTTTGGTTTTTTGATTTTTCTTGTCTATGAACGTTGTAGTTTCAGAATCTGCAAAAAATTCCCAGGTGCAAACACCTTCCATTTAAATTTGTTTCAAAAGCACCGTGTTAGGCAACAAATGTATTGCAAAATCCAAAATTGCAACAAAAATTATATTAACTGTTCGTTTATGGTAACAATATATGTAAAAGCTAGGGTTTTTGTTTTTATGTATTTGCGTTTTATAATAATTACGGTCGAAAATAAAAACTACCTACTATGTACATTGTCGTGGCAATAACAAAAATTATCAACTCTGTGGTTTCATGGAGAATTACCAAAGTTTTGTTTCTTAATCAGTTTTCTATCCACTTCAGACATTCATTGGAGCTTTAATGAGCTTAGTTAACCCAAAATTAAAGCTCGGCATGTTACACTCTAAGGGTAATGGTTCTTCAATTTTTAGCAAATCTTGATCTTTTGTTGGAGGATCTTTTTCGAACTTACATTCAGAATAATGAGTATAAAACATTTCCTAATGATGTCAGTGGGGATGTTTTCCCAATTGTTATTATGTCCGTGAACCCGATTTGGCATACCAGTTTGCTTGGTAAGGAATATACATAGTACCCAACAATTCGGTATTTCAGCTTCTCCAGTAGGTGTTTAATTTCCATATTTTATGGATTTTATAGGATTTGACACATTTTTTGGGATTTATCGCGACAGTAGGGGATAATATCTATCCATTTAGTACAAGTCATTCCAATACCACTGAGAGAGGAAATAGTGCTCTGTTGTAAGTCGTCTCAAAATACTGCACCCAGGGCCAATCTTTTATCTACACTTTTCAGAGGTATTTTGATTTTTCAAAGCTGAAATCAGACTGATTTACATTGGTCCATTTTCCGAGAATATATATTGAGTAGAGCTATTTTAGCTGATCGCTCTTTTAAGTGAACTAGGTCGATGTTTTATTTCAGTAGTTCAATTGTTCTTCGATAAGCTTTGCCGGTCAGCTGTCTTTTCGCTCTTCGTTCACCGGTTCTGAATCATTCGCACAAGCACTTGTATACAACAACAAAAATGAACAAGCCTGCAAAAATTTTCAATCGCCTAAATATAATTCGCCATTCTCAAGGAAGATCAATTTGATCGCGGAAGAGCTCGCCTGAAACCCTTCAGAGAATACCCAACATAAAGTACTTGTGTCCGGGTGGCGAATCGCGACCAAAAATCGGAGACGAATCATATGCAAGATCTTTAGAAGATCAAAATATAAAGAAAAAATAAAAAAAGAAAAGAAATCTCTGTTTCATTCATTCTGTGGGTTTTTTGAATTGTTGTCGTTGAGTTTTACTGTTTTTGTTTTCTATTCTGCTTTGTTATGATTTTGAATTATTCCAAAAACCAAACTTAGTTTTGGACTGTGTTGATGATTTTAGACCATTTTCCAAATTTTATTGACGATTTCCGATCAAAAATTGTCGGCAATGCTGATTATAGGGGTATTTAGGTTACAAAACTTCGATGTGAATGCTCCAAATTATCCAATTTATCGCCACCATTTAATTATGCCAAAAGCAGAATCAATTCCACCCTTAAGTTAAGACATTTCTATTTGTGAATTTCAGCCATAAATGATGGCTTTATTTTGATTGATGTTTATAAATTTCCAATAAACACACAGGAACAGAAGAAAAAATATAAATATATCAAATGCCAACCAATAAAAAAATTGACAGTTATTTCTCACTCTATGGGACGAAGGGAAATGTGTAGATACGATAAGGAATAATAAAATTTGATGAAACGAATTCGTTCGTTATAAATTCTATAAATGGAAAAATCCATATGTACATGTGCCGCTTGGCGGCTGAATTTTGTTACATCAATGTTCGTGTGTATATTTTAAAATATTGTCCTTGGAGGGAGTCAATTAGTTTCATCACTCATATGTCACAGGCGGAAAATATTTTGAGAATGGATTTGTATTTTTTTGGCACTTTGTTCTTTTTACGGTGTATATACATATGTATGTATGTGCAGACATACATATGTATGTATGTAGATGATGTAAAAAATACAAGTATTTATTCCTGTCAATAAAACATTGAAGTCAATCTAAAAAAATCCTATTTTTGCGATGTGTCATTTTGTTTATATTCTTGACTATTGATTTTACGCTTATCGAATATAAATTATTGCTGTTATACATCATGTTTTTTTCCAACGTGACACAATATAGAGCATTGCGGTAAAATCACCGTTGAGATAAAACAGCAATCGTATAAATCTCTAGATTTAGAACAAAAATAATTTATAGACAATGGGAAACACAAATCAAATCGCTAAAGAATTAAATCAAAAAGTCGCACGAGGATTAAACATTAAAGTCTGTTTGAACGGATATAATTAAACTATAAGCTGTGATAAAACTTTAGTATCTCATCATTTCGCCCATATTTTTCCTCAAATATCCCAGAATCGACAAGTTGAGTTTTCTTTAATATCAATTAGCGCATCTGGCTTCTAATATTCTAACTATTTATTGTTGCTTAATTTGTACGATCGGGCACCAACTACACTGTGCTACAAAAGTTGACGAACAAATTATTTAAGGGTTCTGATGTAAAAATTCTGTCTTGTTAAGGTCCATGTAAAATGAAAATGCCCTTGATTTCAATGGGTCACTTCGTTTTCATTCTCTCCACAATAGTACTAAAGCCCATTATTACTTCCTTTCTGTAGTTAAATTTTGGCCGGTATCGGACAGATAACCTGTTTTTTGTTCTTACATGTTTCCTTTAATAATAAGTGTCAGATAAATTAAAAGGATCTTTGTGTTCCCGAGAGTATGCTGCACCAAAACCAAGAAAAAATTGTCAGCAAATTCAAATCAACCAATCAGATTTGAGTAAATTTTATGTATGCAGACTTCTTTGCTTGATATTGCCATATTTTTCCAAAATTTAACATTTATATTAAATGAAAGATGTAATAACAAATCCCTGGTAATGCGAACTTTATTCTTTAATTTTCTTAAGTAAGGTATAACTAAAATGGACTTTAATACCCTAGACAGACGGCAGCGTTAATTTGCATTAACTGTCTTAATTCAAATTAATTCGTGCATTATCCACATTCTTAATGCACAAAATCAAAGGAAATTTAAACTGAATTTAGCAATTTCAATATGGCAATGCTGTTGAAAATCAATTGTCTTTTGTCAAATTTCGATGTTTAAGAAAATATAAAGGGAGAGCAAATCAGCCATTTTCGCGTTTCTTCAACATAAGTAGTGGTCTTTCGCGAGTAGAAAAGCAGCTAATCGTTTTTCAAGCCTTCAAACAAATCTCTTTTTCAAATTTTTATTTTCACAAAAAATGTTATTACCCACCATACCAATTCTATCGAAAATTATATCTTCCTCAAATGTTTTTTAAAGTTTTGCAATATTTTTATAATATTGAAAAGACTCAAAAATATCGGGAATAAATTAAATTTATTTTTGCTTCATCGTGGTGAAAAGATCAAAGGTAGAAAGTGTATTTGTTTGGCATATTTTGGCGAACTTTTGTAAAGCTTGAAATGGTCTGCTAGGTACAAACAAACAACACAAACAGCTGTTTCATAAATGCAGATACTATCGTCTGTCAGGGTGAAAAATTAATTCAAATTAGGACATTTTAATGCAAATTAACTCTGCCGTCTGTGTAGGGTATAAAGGCAAGATGTAAGAACGGGCTTAAGTTTGTTTTTCCGTTCGCTACTATGCATTGGAATAATTATTTATAAAGTATATTCTTGATCAAGGCAAAATACTGAGTGCTCTGTGCATGTCCGTCCGTCTGTGGTAATTTCTCTAGCATCCACAAAAAAGGGATAGGACGCTTAAATTTTGGAAAGATGCTTATTACGTTTTGGTATAGCGCCCGATTTGACGTTTTTAGCCAAAGTTTTAGGCCCCATAAGCTATAATTTGGAATTTAGGATCCCTAAGGCTCACAAAACTTAACCACCAAAAATGTTGGGAATAGGTCCCTGTTTTGATATAGCTTCTATATAACAGTAACATCCGATTTCAGGTATTTTTACGTTTTTAGGAACATTTTCAGAGCGAATTTGCTACAAATTAGCATTTGGGGTTCGCAGCGATCAACAACTTACCTACCAAAACATATGTACTTAGGTCTATGTTTTGATATAGCCCCCATATAACGATACCTCCCAATTTTCGGTATTTTGAGGGTTTTAGCTACATTTTTTACTGAACTAACCGTAATTTGGCATTTGAAGTTTCCTGCAGTCATGAAATTTCTCCACAAAAATTTTTAAACATAGGTCCATCTAACGGCATCTCCCAATTTTCGGAATTTTGAGGGTTTTAGCTCCTTTTTTTGAGTGAACTAACCGTAATTTGGTATTTGAAGTTCCCTGCAGTCACGAAACTTCTCCACCACAAATTTTCATTAAAGGTCCATGTTCTGGTATAGCCTCCATATAAAGGTACCTCCTGGTTGTCGGTATTATGAGGGGTTTAGCTATATATTGTAGCGAAATAGTGGTAATTTGACATTTGAGGTTCCCAGTGGTCTCGAAACGTCTACACCAAAAATTTCCAATATAGTTTTGGTGTAGCCTCCATATAACGGTACCTCACAATTTTAAGTATTTAGAGGATTTGGGATACATTTTTTCAAGGGCGTAGCCAGGATGGAGATTAAGGGGGGCGAGGGCAAATTTTTTTCGTGATGTGTACAGTTTTTACTTAAAAAAATTTAAAACCTTTATTTAGGTTCTCACCTAATGAAAATAAAAAACGTCCACCATGAAATATTCTGAACTAATACGGAATAATTAGTTTTGTTTCCGTTACGAAAGTACCATTGTCAACAATTTTAGGTGAAATTTCTTGACCACTGCGTAAATCAATAACTAACCTAATTCGGTCAGCTAAAATTTTGTAAAATTGGGCGGCATCGTTGTTTAGGTGCTATACCAAAACTTGGACCTATGTCCATAACTATTGGCGGATAAGTCTTTTGATCACTACGAACCCTTAATGCTAAATAATTATGTAATAATAATTATGCCATATATAAAATATCAAACTACACTTTTCCCAAATTTTGTGTGGGAGGTACCCGAAGGACGGTATTGATATATTCCATATTCCAACCTGATATATGACTTTATGAACTAGTGCGATGGCTGCACGAAAACTGTTTGACCTAGGTAGCACCACGTGTTGCCAGGCGCCATTTGAAATTTGTTTGGGAAGTTCGACTGTTTTTATCCTAGACGTACTCAGGACAGTTTGTCATACGACCATGTGTTGTGTTTTTTACAGTGACATGAAAACAAAAAACATATTGTTCCACAACATCCCATACGGGACAAGGGAGACTTCTCTCATATCAATGAGTGCACCCCGATTCATATTTAGCTCAATAATATGGGACCTACTGTTTATCGCCGAGTCCGAACGGCGTGTCTTAAGACACCACTTATAGAGAAGTTTTTCAAGGCTGAAGTTCTCAGGAAATGTCGCCAACATTACTGAGGGGTATTTTGCCACCGTTGAAAAATGTTTGATGTTGCTTGGCCGGGGAATCGAACCCCCGACCTTCAGCGTGCAAGGCGGGCGTGCATAACATTGCACCACGGTGGCACCCGACATGAAAAAAAATGAAAAAATCACTTTGAAAAAAAAAAATTGGATATTACTTGTGAACATTTTCGTCCCACCATTTTTCACAGCACTATGATTTAATGAGTTCACTCGTGGCCTACACTCGCCGAAAAACGAAGAAAGTGAGAGTCGGCGAAAAATTGCCGTTGTGCCAGAAAATATTAAGCTGTGTGTGAACGGATAATGCAAGACTGCCATGTTAAATAGCGTGAGATAGAGACAGCCTTGGGCATTTTTTCCACCAACTAACATTTGATATTGCCTGATCAGATAGAATATTAATTTTCAACCAGAAAGGCAGAAATTGGAGTTATCTTTGCCATATTTCTTCTGTTTTGGACTTATAAACCTGTCAAATATGCCTTATTTGTAATTTTCTTGTGGTTTTGAACATTTTGAACACAATTCAGTATAAAATGTTTACTTAATTAATTGTTTCTACCGATTTCTCCATAAGAATATTTATTAATGCTCTAAACATCGATTTTCATCATCTTACAGCACCCTAATATACTTTTTCACCCCAATATTTGTTGGCAATGTACACGCTCGAACAACAATCGATTTACGTAAATTTTTAGCATGGTTCTATTCTGGTCAACCATGTAAAAATGCTAAAATGTGCATATATTTCCATAAAGCAAGTAAAAAGTACCGTTGTAACGTATATGTAACGTAGGTATTGAAAATTTCGGCTAATATATACTCTACATGTCCACAAAAATAGGACTAACAATTCCTCTCCTACCGTTAGATATAACGGTATTTGTAAATTCAATCAGGTTGGTTCTAATCAGATGAATCGTAGTGTATATACTAGTTAGATCCAGCAAAATTGGACAAAGAAATTGTGAATAAAAACAAAGTTTATAAGATCGTCACAGACACCGAATCTTGGATCTATGCTTAGGAGCCCTAAACAAAACCGGAATCGACCGTTTAGGACTTCGAAAGCGAGTCAAATCCAACGAAAGTTGCTAATGTCAGAAGCACTTCGAAGCAACTGGTAGTCTGTTTATTCGGCAAAACTGACCGTGTGGCGACTAACCGGCCTGAGAAATGTAGGACGGTTAATTCTGAGTGGCACACTACAATTTGTTTGTCTGAAGTCTCCTGAGAAGTTCGAAAAACGAACAAAAGAAGTCGAATCAATCATCATAGTTCTGACACATCGATTCAGATCAGCGCCAGTTTGATAAAACGTGGAATTGATGGGTCATCCGCCGTACAGCCCTGACTGGGGATCCAATGATTTCATTTGATTCCAGTATGTCAAGAAAAAATGCGTGGTCAACGGTTTTCGTTTGATGATAAACATTCGCGTTTCCATTGTTAGGCTAGATGGTTATCGTGCAGCCCTCGTATATTCCGAAACAAGCGAAATATACAGCTTATGACATCCTCTTGTGGTGCGAGCGCAGTAATTTCTTAACAATGCATATAGCATACTTGGATTTGAATCGGAATTTCCTAAGAGTGCGGGATCTGTTTAACTGTTTAAGGTCTAACTTATTATATTCTCTATACTATAGTAGAATTGATCATCCACAAAAATTAGCTATTATTTGGTATATGAATTTTTTGAAATAACTACATTTTATTTAAGGCTCACAAAACTTCCCCATCAAAAATAGTCAACATAGGTCCATGTTGCGGTATAGCCCCCATATAACGGTACCTTCCGACTTTTTTTGATACATTTTCTGACCTAATTTAGACATTATAACTCTTTTTTTCTTCTCCTCTATATCAATTCTTTTAAGCTCCATTCTTCTTCGAAAGCAACAGAGTACTCATTGTAGAACCATGGTTTCAATGGTGTGGGCTAGGCCATCCTGTGTAATTTATTATTAGTACAAGGAGTTTTTACACCTACAGCCCTAGAAATAACTATATGGTACAGCCATGATTATCTTAAAACATATATTATCCAAATGTTATTAATTTACGTTAGTGTGCTTGTTCATACCTATGACTGCCGGCCGACATTGTGTGTCTTATAATCATATCCGTATAATATTCAAATTAATTTTTCTGTGAAAATAATTATATGCTACAGGGGAAATTTTTAAAGTTATAATTTAACTACAAAGGACCTAAGGAAACATGCAATTTAGGAACAATTGGAATGGTTCGCATTGGGTTCTGTGCCTTGCTACAGCCCTGGAAAACAATAAAATCGTGGAAACTGCGTTATGGACAGAAATCGTGTAATCTAAAAAAGCTATATTACGAATTTTTGTTACTTTTCTTAAAATTTAAATCAGATCTATCCAATAGAACCAAATACTTTCAATATAAATGATGAAACACATCCCCCACAAGGAGTCTGTAAACTCCCTGATGACTACAATTTGGGTCTGGACCAAATTGGTGACCAACCAAACGTTTTGTAATCAAACAGTGTACTCTTTTTACAACTTTTAATTGTTGAAAACAAACAAACGATAAAATAAAAATTAAAAATGACAACTTATAGTAATGTTAAATACTAAAATAATAGCAGAATTTCCTAAAAACATCAATGAGCAAAACATTATAGTTGCCTACGCAGTTGTTCGATATAGTACCCTATTGTACGTACTCGAAACGGGTCCATATCATCGAATTTCTCGTTTTTGTCACTTTAAATAATCCCAGCAAAATGTTCGATTCCAAAGATGCCATTTAATCATGGGTGCAAGCAGTCTGGCATGTCATCTTTTTAGCATCTTCATCGATGAATTTTATATGAGCGTGGACCCCAAAAGATGCTATTTATTTACACCAATGCTTTGACATGTAATTTCACCAATGCTTTGGCATGTAATTTCAAGCAATGCTTTGGCATGTCATTTTCACCAACCCTTTTCAATGACATTATCATTACAACGAGAGTTTTAACAACGTTGGTTGTGATTTCGAGACTCCGACAACATCAAGCCTATTCTAAATAATTAATCTTATATATTTCGAAATTGTGCATAAATAAAGACACAAAATTCATTCCTATTGGATCGATGGAATGGGTTCAAATGCTGATGAAAAGATCGGATCTTTCACGACTTCCTTTGCATGGGTTCAACTGCTGATGAAAAGATCGGATCTTTCACGACTTCCTTTGCATTCGTTCAAATGTTAATGAAAAGATCGGATATTTCAAGACTTTGTTTGAACCAATGCAAAAGATGCCATGAAATCACGGCATCGCATGGAACCCCTTCCCTCGAAGTTTGCTGGGATATTGCATCGTTATATTCTGTATATGTATCTGTCTAACAGGTACTTGTGTTTTATCATGCTTCGGCACAATAAAGGACAAGTTTGGTGTTAAATTTGGTCTTTCTAACAGTACGAGAACGTGCAATGTTTGAATTTTTTTAAATCGTCTGTTAGTTATCTATAATTTAAAGTTGAGAAATCTGCATATTGTTTGAATTATAGCCGTCAGACAGATTATATTTTTGTATTGTATTCCACAATTTATATTGAACATATTTATTTCTGTTATTTAGTTTTAATTAAAATGTTTGTGAAAGTGTACAAAAAGCTTGGACAAACTTTGCAGTTTAACATAATTTTCGGCCTATATGTCAATATGCAATTGTATTGTTTCCAGGATCATATTATGAGAGGGAATGATATACAAGCCATTCTGATTGTACTTAAAGTTCATGCAACTGTGTTGCGCATAATCCAAAATTAATTGTATGTCAATATCTGTACTTAATCTTTTTGTATTAAAATAAGAACATTACGATTTTACATTGTACCATATAAATATTTCACAAGAAAAGTCTTTAAAAAATAATGTTTTTAAAATAACGGTATATGTATAAATGCCACAAGGACAACAGTTATAGATTGGAATAAGCACACGCAGAAAAAAACGCCTCTCTAACATATATCCAAAACATATTTTGCAGCAAACATATATTTGTTTGTAATCAGTCCCAAACATAACATAAATTGGGTCATGCAAACAAATATATGTTTGGGTGCAAACAAATTATATGTTTGGTTGCAAACAAATACAAACCCAAAAGCCACAAAAAATAAAAAAATAAACACATGCACCAGTGGGTTCTTTCTGAGAGCAAGGGACCGTAAATTTCAATGTAAAACACATTGAGATATATTTTCACTTGCTTGCAGTAAGGGCTCACTGACTATCTCTATCATATACACACATTTATAAATTGTGGTGGTTTATTGAAAAGCAACAAGAAACACATAGGTGCATTTAAGATTACAAAGAAATCCATAACAGACTTTAATAAAAGAAAAACTGAGGAAATAATTTACAAAAAGTCTAAAAGCGTGAAAAGAAAAAATTATATAGAAACTTCGTTGAACGCTTCTCCTTAGTTGTGAAATAAAACACATTTTCCTCAAAGTTGAAATCATCAGTGGGAAATCGGCATCTGGAATCAAATGATTATATAATGTAATAAATAGGTACATCCATATTTCAAATATACATATGTATGTATGTACATATATGAAAAATGTATTGATGTAATTACCAATATTAAATGCGTTTTCTTCCTTGTCCAATAAAATATTTCCATTCACCTTTTTGATTCAATAAAATGTATTGGACATTTAATTTACTAAAAAGCACAATTTCTTTAAGAAAAGACAAAATACTGATTTATTCACTCACTTTACCGTCTTTACCCAGCGATTGTATTTAGACAACTGAAGAAAAAGGAAAAACTTAATTAATACCATTTTTTTCTTTTCCTCTTCGCTTGCTACGTTGGTTAACAACAACAAAGCACGAAACACACGAGTTTAACCACATACACACTACCAAAGCTTCTGCGTCCCCCATTGCACCATACACACAGCTCTTTATTATAAACCAGCATTCCGCAGCCGCGAGAGCCCTGTTGTTACTCTCATTGACAAAAATCTTCTCTCCACCCATAAAAAATATGTTCTAACATAAAAAATATGTTGGTACCCAAACAAATAAAATTGAGATATGTTACAAAATGTTGCAAACATATATTTGTTTGGACACAAACAAATTATGTTTAGATACAAACATATATTTGTTTGCAATCAGTCCCAAACAAATATTTGTTTGGATCCAAACATATTTCCAAAATATATTCTTCTGCGTGCATCACTACAAACATAAATTATAAATGTCCCGGTTATGTAAATTTTTAAGGGAAGTTTGAACATTTTCTATTTGTACCATATCAATCTTTCTAGGGCTGTATGTTCCAGGCTTTTGAAGACTTACACCGTAAGTTTCATCAATTGTGACCTTATGTACGGATATCATATTGAAGATTGATATTATTCGATAATTGTCTTCCAATTTACAATTTTGCTTTCACAAGGCATGTTCCCGGTCAGGACTGCTTCCAAGGCTACCTAACTAACATGTTATATACTTATTATGTTCAAGGGTTGGTGAAGGTGGTACCCCAGGTGACACCAAGTACATTAACAACTTTAATAATTTGTTAAAAAAGCTGGTCCTTATGCATTACGATTATTGGTAATCTACTTGAATGTCGCAACTTTGTAGTGTTGACCCCAAGATCGATTTATTCTAGAGTTTGTCAATCTCGTTTAATTGGCCGATCCGGATCACTATATCGAATGAGTAACATCATAAAAACCAACTTGTGAAATTATGTATACTCAGTTTTGTCAAAAAATTACCGGAGTCCAATGAACGAGATACTGATCCGGATCGTTAAATTGAACGAGATTTCCCAACTCTAATTTATTCCATACTTGTAGATCAAACCCTACACCTTAACCAAGTAAATACTACGACAACGCCAATTTTTTTCGAATATTCTACCTGACTTTATTATTGCAAACTGCAAAAAAATTGTACTTTATATCACATGCATGTGTTGATAATAATACTTAAACTTTAACTGATTGACAACGTGAAACCTTCTTCCCATTTGTGTTAAATGGATTTAAAAATAAAAATGTCACATTGTCCATTAATGCTTGGCGGCGAAAAAGGAGTGTTCACTTTTAATAAATTTAAAATGCGCTTATTCAACCACTCACGTAGCGTCATTAAGATTTTGATCTG
This sequence comes from Musca autumnalis, assembly GCF_047663935.1. Lineage (NCBI taxonomy): Eukaryota > Metazoa > Arthropoda > Insecta > Diptera > Muscidae > Musca > Musca autumnalis. The sequence continues at coordinate 178,011,065 of NW_027411977.1, read as the reverse complement.
ATAAAGTCACTTAGCACTGATATGAAATGTACTGCAGCTACATAGCCAATTATCCTCATTCCTGTTTTTCAAAATCACCTGCTAATAAATGTAAGTACATATATATACATTAGATATTGTATATTCGCTCTCTTTCCATATATACATATATATTTGCGCATAGGAAATGAAGTACCTAACCACCCACAAACCAACCCATTACTTTGCCATCTACATTTTGACCATAAAATCTGTATTTAATTAACAACAGCTTCGTTTCCTATTTGCTTTGCTTTTGGCACTATTTCTTCCGTCAATTTTGTACATAATCTGTTTTTAGTTTTTATGTCGTCGGGAAAAACTTTGAAAACATTAGAAAAAAAGCGTCGATGTTAAACATCTAAATGTTTTTGGGCGATTGTGTGCTCATCGCGTATGCAAACACGTTTAAATAAATTTCAATTAAGCACGAACTTTTGCAATTATCCCACTTTTTGCTCTATCCCATAAAATACGACAAATTTACAACAGACATTTATTCGAAGAGATTAAACACACAAAAAGCCAAGCGAAGAAAAAACTTGAAAAAAGGCAACACAGAAACCAAATTAAATATAAACTAAACAGTGTTAGTGTTATGGAAGCACGGCAATATCAGTAAACCAATCACTTTAGCATGCGGTGGCCACCGAAAGCAACAGCAGTAACCAACAAATGTTTGTTGTTTCCTTTTTTGGTGAACAGTGATTTAAAGTCAAAAAAAACTAGGGTATCTTTTATCTTTTGTCAATTTCAGAGAATAATAATGATCTGAAGTGAACCAAATATAATGGAAATTGACAAGTGTGTACAAATCGAGATATAGAGGAGTCAGAAATTTTATCAACAAGTTAAGTGTGAAACAAACAGCATTTGAGTTGCAAAGTAGAATAAGGGCAACAATATTAGAGCAACATAAAGAAATAGTTTAAGAACTTTGGTTTTAATATCGAAGAGGTAAATTACAAACATTTTGCAAAAATCATTGTTATGTTCGTGAGTATGGGCGATATAAACCTAAGATTTCCTTGAACCCGCATATATTGGCGGAGCTGAAGTAAAAGTAGAACAGGGTAATTCAAGTCGATGGGAAAAAATTGCCTGAGATATTAGGCGGCTGCATTGTCGGGGTCTGAACTGGGCTACAACCACTCGTGTTTGGCTTGGCTACTGGCGTTCTTTTGCTGCGTTGGTAGTGCGGTCTCCGAGTACGGCATTCACACTGTACCTTTTTACTGCCAGAGAAACTGAATCAGTGTGAATGCTATTCAAGCCCGCCTGATAGGCTCGTTGATCTAGAGGTTACCACTTATATTTTTGGACCCCTCTCCAGATAATGAAGATCTCTTCTGACGTGCCTGGGCCTATCCATTAGATCATGGATGCTTACAGACTAAGTACGAAATTTCTGATATTGCGGTAAAACCTACAAAATACCGATAATCGCTTCTATGGGGGATATACGAATAATTCTCTTCTGGAATATTTTGTAACCCCATGGAAGACGAAATAACAAATTTCAGTCTTTCGGTCACAATCTTCAGAATTACGAAAATCGGGAGGTACCGTTGTATGGGGGCTATATCGAAACGTGGACCTATACCGACGAATTTCAGTCAGAAAGGCTTTTATCCCCTAAAAAGACTAAATACTAAATTTCAGCCATTTCGGAGTGATAATGAGGCTAAAATATTCAAAATACCGGAAGTCTGGTGGTACCGTTCTATGGGGGCTATATCAAAACGTGAACCGATATAGCCCATTTGCAATACTAAACGTCCTAGGATAAATAGAAACTTCTATACCAAATTACAAACCTCAATCTTAAAAATTGCGAACTGTATCTTGATTTCAACAGACGGCCGGCGGACAGACGGACATGGTTTTACCCTGATAAAGAATATATGGGCAATATTTTTGAAAATTTAACATAGTTGAAGCCAAGGTTTAGCATTTAATAACTCGCAAAATGTGGTTGAATATTATACAAATTAAATGCTTTCGGATAAAATTAAATGTCTTTAGACTTGGCAAAAAATATTGGCCTTAAAAGTAAATTTGCGTGGAAGCTGTGGCTACATTTATGTTAAATAATGGGTAAAAATGGGTTGAAGCCAACGTGTCTTGTTTTATTTTCTCTCGATTTGTGATTTAATCACACTTTTCACGATTTTCCAGTCAAAGTAAAAGTAGAAGGCAACTAAATAAGTTGCATCTCACTAGTGTATAACTTTGCAAAATTTGATTTGAGTCTACCATTAAATGATGCTGACATTTTGAAGCAAGATTTTAAGTGTTTTTTGAAATTTTCTTCTAATTTCGTTCCGCAAACAGCTTTGTCAAAAAATCACATATAGGATTGTAGAACTCGCGATTCTGAGTTATTTGATATAAGTGTCGTGAATGTAGCCTACACAGCTTCACAGAAATCTGCATCCAAATACGAAAATTTTGTGCCAACATTTTTCTAAAAATCATATTTTTCAGTCCTCATTTTTACAATTGTGATTCGATTTCCTTGTACTTGATTGCAAATTTTAGATTTTTACGTTGCGGATCTAACAAATCTTTACTCGGGAAATTCCATCTACTAAAACGCGAGATACGAGAAATTCCAAGGTAGAAAAATAACCTAAAATTGTTTTCGAAAATATTGCGCATTTTATCGCGTATTTTGGGGGTCGTTTCCACTGCAATGAAAAAACTAGTGCAGCATCTTCGTTTTTGTGGAAACAGAGATTTAAAAACTTCATGGTTAAGGGAGCTACATTAATTTTATCCCAAAAAATAGTGTGTGATGCTACATCCGCGGTTCCTGATTAATCTCCTTCAAATAGTTATATATCGATGTAAACTTTCGTGGTAACACTGAAACCGGATGGGGACCAAAATTTATTGTACTTTGCGCAAATTAGAGATGTATTATAGGTTTTTAATGCTTAGATGCAGCCGATGATACATCTCAGCGTCCAAAATATATTTTGAAAAATATATACAAATTAAAATATATGGTCTTGCTGTACATGAAAATCAAATGTGGACAAAACGATTTTGATAATTACGCGATTTGCACATATTATAATAATGCATATAAGTTAAAACGGTTTATTTGAACTGTAATTCCGTTTAAGAAGTCTAATGATTTATTTCAACAACCCTATAACTTTCCTCAGTGGGAAACCTTCTATGTGAATGTAGATAAAGCAAAATCCGACCATTTTCTTGGGAGTTTCAAGAAAAATAAAAGAAGTACTCCTATAGATTATTTCCAATACTTCCAACTCTAGAATGCATGTGAAAACTATTATTCCAAACCAAAATTTGTTTTTTGTAGCACAAATAAGTGCTTATTTTGGCTATAATATTCTAACTACTATCCCGATGATTATAAGTTTGGTCTCATTTGATTCCCCGTGGAGTCTTTATTTAAAACTTTTTTTTTTGTAATTTTTGACGGGTAAATGGACCTATATTTTGAAAAAATTCGGATTACATTTAAAATTTTGTCAATTTTTTGTAAATTCCGCGAATGCTGAGTAACATTTTACAAATATTATGCAATCTACTTAATGACGTCACTTCGTAATAACTTTTTAGTGACAATTGTGCTCAATAAAATAATTAGCGGTGTTATAATATTGTTTTCTTAAAAGCAGAAGTAAAACCGCGATAACATTTGTCCGCAACAACCAAAAATTTGCTCTGGAGCGGATTTGTACTCGGTAATTTTTCTCTTAACCTATGTACCAAAAATCGTTGATGTAGCGCGAAAAGAAAAAAATCAATTTTTTGGAAATGGAATATGAAATAATTGGCAACATTTCCCATATATACTTTATGATGAATATTTCGATGTGTTACAAACGGAATGACAAATTTAATTATACCCTCCATATGGAGGGTATAATGACTGAAAAAAATCACTTGATATAATATATGGAATAAAATTAGCGATACAATTGGTGAGAAACAAACGATTATTTCATTTTGGTTATGTCATGTGGCTCTAAAGCTTATTTTCAGTTATATCTGCTTATAGTGACTTCAAAAGATTGTCAAAAAGGCTCATATAGGAATGTTTTTTTTTTTAAATACTTTGTGCGTGCGCTTTTTGATCGAATCACCTAATAATTAATATTTTGTCTAATATGTATTAGGTACAAACTCATCAAAATATGATACAGGGATACGAGGTTGTAAATAAGTCATAACCCTAATGTACACATCAACAAGTAAGCAAAGGTTATAGCCTGACGGGGCCGACCATGTGACACCCTACACCACTGTCCCTGGAATTAGCTTTCAGCAATTCAAAATTCCTTTATGGAACAAATAAGCTTATTGTAAGAAATACTTTTTTTGATTCTGCGACCTTATCACATTAAGCTTGGGACCTATAGTTTATCGCCGAGTCCGAAGGGCGTGTCCTAAGACACCACTTTTAGAGAAGTTTTATATGGCTGATATACTCAAAAAATGTCGCCAACATTACTGAGGTGAATTTTGCCACCGTTGAAATTTTCGACAGACGGACATTGCTCCAATTTTATTGAACACTGCAAATGCTATATACAAATTTTCAAACGGAACATTGTGAGTTTATTGAAGATCTATCGTCCAAAAAGTGCACTTGTACCATACCTATTGTTTGGAAATGCACGCGATTTTGTGATTTTTAGGGTATTTCGAAAATAGTTCATTGTGGATATATATTGTGATATCAAAAATATATTTTAACCGGTAAAAAAAAAAAAAAAACAACTAATAATGAGTAGAAATTCAAATAACTTTCATGCAAACAAATTTATGGCTGTGGTTCCACGTAATTTGCAATAATGCTGGGAATTTATCTATCATGGTAGAGACAAATTGTAGCATGGGAAGAAAATGTTGTATTCAACACAAAACCTATTATATATTACGCAGTAGGCCCGCTAGTAACACAGGAGACACATTATTGCAATTTGCATCAGGGGAAAGGTAGGCTACTTTGCTGGTACATGCCCTCCATGAAATAAAATATGGACCAAATTTGAAATTTTTATATTTTTTAAATTCATGCAAAAGTAATGGTCCATTTAACACACTAGAAAATATGAGATCATCATCCAAAATTGTAGGCATGTTATTCGACCTAAACTCTTACATCGTTCAAAATCTCTTGACAATTGATATATAACTGCGACCTCTAGCGTGCTTCTGATTACAGTACAAACAAATAACTGGATATATTAGGCAGTAACTCTGTTATCTGAGCACGTGAATCAACATAATTGGCATCAATGGAAAGGTTAAGAAATGGCCTTCCAAATTTTATTTACGTGGGCGGAATGTATCTTCCAGGAATACATATATAAGCTGTATATTAAAAATTTTCACACAAAAGTTGTGGTCCATTTAACCGGCTAAATATTATGTGATCACTATCTCAAATTGCAAGCTTCTTCTTTGTCATATACTCTTACCTTAGTTAAAATTTTGAGGCGATATGACCATTTTTGCGACCTACAGAGCAGCTATAAAATCGGATAAAAAGTATGTATTTGGTCCATTTCACACGCTAAATATTTCACGATCATCACCAATAACAATAGGTGTCTATTCTGATCGGTCCACAATTGCGGTCTGGAGTTTGATTACAATTTATAATAGACAGACGGACGGACACAGATCTCAAAATCGCTTTATCTCGTCGAGATAATTCGCGGTGTTACATGAATTTTTCCCAAAACAAACTTATAATACCCTTTCCACATAGTGGTGTAGGGTATAATAATAGTAAGTTTACATTTACGAAATCCACTCGATTCCAACTGTCAATTCCATTGCTTAAACGTCAAATGAAATCCAATGGATTTTAGATGAGTTTTCATTTGACGTATTCGCAAAGCAATTGACAGTTGAAATCGAGTGGATTTCGTAAATGTAAACCAAGCATAACTCTATTTCGCAGTCCCACGCTGAATTGCTACCCCCTTTACATTCCATGTATGGACCTTGTACTATCCTTTCGCAGAACGTTTTAACCATCTCAACGTTGCAAGCTACAAGGGACAGTGACCTTTGTTTCCTGGTTATCGGTTACCACGATGTTCCTCCGACTGATAAAGTCTACGATTTCGCTAAACTTGCTACGGAGACCGTTTTAATTGAATTGCAGGAATGATGCATTTCGGGGCGCTGAACAGCAACATTCCATATATCCATTATATCTTACCGAAATTGATGCACTCTGTTTCATGTCAATTGCACATTACAAATTGCTTTTTATTACTTCAGTTTAGTTGATATCCGTGGAATAACCTCAGGAAAGTTTATATATCTTGGTTTGTAATTTTATGAAGTATCTTTGAACAGAAAGTTTGGCTTAGATAACGTACCGTTATAACTTTTTTTAATTTTCTTTCAAAAATCCCAAAAATTGTACGGTTTAAATTGTTTAATCGGAATAGCACATTTTTTAATAACTTGAGTAAAAAAATAGAAATTTTGAATGCTACTGTTACAATTCTTTAAAATTGGAATAAATAAAAGCTATTTCAAGTTTAAAACGCTAAAATTGGTCGAACTATGACTTTAATACCGGGGAAATAAGACCTTATGAAAGCTGTGGACTTTAATTGTCTATAATACTTTAACATTTTGGAATAAATTGGCAGTTTCTTCTTAGTTTTATAAAAAAAAACTAAAGCATAACGAATGAATGAAGAGAAATGGTGCAAAATAAACTTGAAAGTCAACTGAAAATTGGGCATTTTTGATCGAGAAACTTCAAATTTCTACGACTCCTAGTCAATCATGGCATTAAGATAAGTTAATCATTAAAATATCAGGTGATTGTTGGTTTAGGTATCGATGGTTTAGGTATCGATTTTCCTGGCCAAAAATCAAAGTTTTGTTTTGTCAAAGATATTTAGTTTATATATGGGATTCGATAGTAAACATATTGAAGCTAAGGAAACCAAAAAATTAGGCCCAAATATTGGAAGGTGTGGGCGTGGCGTGTCCCTAAAGACGAGCATTTTACCCATTTTTGGGGAAATTTTTGCAAATTTCTGGAGAAAGACGAAGTTATTTCACTTAAACTATAACAGTTCTTGTATTCATTGTTTTTTTGTAAGGTATGTAGGATTGTGGCCTTTAAAAATCGTTTTAGTAAATTACCGTAGCGTTTACGCAACATGATCTATTTTATTTTTCCTCGGGTACTAAACTTTATGAAATTCCAAATTTAGTGGACTAGAACTTTTGTGGAACAACATGGAACATGGTTTTCACAGAAAGATGCCCGAAAGTCTCCTCTTCCAGCCCATATATACTTTTGTACCCGTCCCGTTCCGTCCGTTTAACACTTTTTTCAATTTATTGAAATTACATGGGTAAAAATTAGTGTGTTATCTATACTGTTTCCATATCAATTACAGTTTTTTGACACAAATTACAACGTTTTTGAGTATATGTGTTTTTATACGAGTAATATAAGTTTTATTAAAACCCAAGGAGAATTTTTTTAATTTTTGAAAAAATTTAAATTTTTTTTTAAAAATTTTTGAAAAAAATTTTTTTTTGACATTTTTTCGAATTTTTCTTTTTTTTACTTTTTTGGTACTTATTTTGTTTATTTGTTGGCGTTTGACCACCTTTAATACATAGGAAGATATAAAAACCACAAAAACACTCATATTTTGATGAAAAATAGTTAAAAAACTCAAAAGTTTAATTTCTCTGCAACTACCAGACCGAACTTGACCGCTTCGTCTGAAAGCTGACTGTGATATCTGTCTAACAAAAAAAGAATTATGAATATATCTCTATCCGTTCAAAAGTTACAGAATTTTGACCAGGAAAAAACGATTCAGAACCAGTGTGCGCCGCACAGTGGTCGAAATCACTGATCTAGCGGCGCGAAGTTAATAACTTGCAAACGATTGGAGATATGTTTTTGAAATTGTGCACAAACATAGTATGTGTCCGTGGATAATAACGGACTAAATATGAGCATCAACGGCTAATATTTTGGTATAGCCCCATAAGACGGTACCTCCTGATATTCGGTATTCGGGGAAGAAGCTTTAAGTTCAAAGTCGGAGACTCGCTCTCGAATGAACGACCTGTTAGAGCAGGGGTTCCCCAGGGATCTCTTCTGGGTCCCATGCTCTATAATATCTTCGTCAGCGACATGCCCGAACCCCCTGATGGAGGCTTGCAGCTACTGTATGCCGATGACGTCATCCTGGCCTTGTCTGGAGCGAAAGCTAGTGCTGTTACTTCTCGCCTTAACGCCCACCTCGATATCCTTCAAGGATTCTTTTCCAAGTGGGGTCTCAGGCTGAACGTGGGCAAATGTTCAGCAATAGTGTTTAAGGGGAAATCTAAGGTGGTTTTCCCTAATTATAAATCCTACCGACCAGCTCTTAAAATCGGGGGTCAGGACGTGCAAGTGTTAGACAAAATCAGATACCTTGGCGTCATATTTGATGAACGGCTAGAGTTTGTCAGACATGTGGATTTCATCCTCAGTAGAGCCAAAAAAATTTATTTTGCTTATCAGGGAGTTTTGCTTCACAATGGTGGTCTTGGCAATAACATCAAACTACTAATTTATAAGCAGGTTATAAGACCTATTATCTCCTACGCCTTTCCCACCTGGTTTGTAATCTCTTCAAGCCAGATGGAGAGGCTTAGGAGATGGGAAAGGTCAATACTTACCTACTGCCTTGGTATGGGTCCATACATAACACCTGATGGTTTATTTAAAAGGCCTTCATGTCGGGCAGTTTATGACAGGGCAAACATGGTGAGGTTGGACAGGTTCCTGGTGGGGGGGGGGGCCCTAAACTTTCTTGAGACTTCACGGAACGTCGACAATGCGCTCGTGCGAGGATTCCTGGAACATCCTGTGGATAGGGACTCTATTATGCTACGAAAACACCTCCCACCTGTAGCATTATTAAAAATTAACGAAGAAGGTTTATTGTATAACAACAAAAATAACCTAATGTTTTACCACAGACGGTTCAACACGATGAACACTACTGACACCGTATACATAACGTCTCAGTAGATCCTTGTAAATATTTGTAAATAGTAGCCTTAAGTTTTTAGTTTTAGTTCTTAGTTTTAGTACATAGTTTTTTTAAGCATTTACTCGTGTTAATTTGCCCATTTTTTGAATTGACATTTTGGGGCTTACATACATAATTAATTATAAAAATATTCTTTTAAAATTGATGGATTTCAGCTCGCAGTTAAGCTGCAGCTTAATTTTGTACTGGAGAAGATGGCGATTGTCACATGTTTACTTATATTTAATTAGCAGTAAGTCATGCTGTATAGTCTTAAGATGATAATCAATAAAAAATGGCCATAGCCAAAACCGAAACCGAAACCAAATTAGTTGCAATTTGGTACTTAGGGTTTCTGGTGGTCACCACCACCAAAAATTGTGGATATAGGTCCATGTTTGGGTATAGGGCCCTTTTGAGGTACCTCCCTATTTTCAGTATTTTGAGGGATTTAACTATATTTTCTGCCCAAATTATGTGTAATTTGGTATTTGGAGTTCCCAGTGGACACAAACATTCTCCACCAAAAATTGTGGACATATGTAGGTCTACGTTTTAATTTTGCCCCTATATCGGTACCTCCCAATATTTGGTATTTTGAGGATTTTGTCCACATTTTCACACCAACTAAGTTGAATTTTAAAATTTGGTGTTCTCGCTGGTTACACATCTTCTCCACCAAAAATTGTGAACATAGGTCAACGTATTGATATAGCCCCCATATATCTGTACCGCCCGACTTTTGTTATTTTGAGGATTTAAGTTACATTTTCTATACATTTATCAGCCAAAAGTTGATTGCTCGGATTCACGGAAGTCCAATTTAAATTGTCGGAAAAGAATTAGACTGGACATTAGAGAACATTTGTTGTTACGCTCTATTTAACAAGAGTATATTACACTAAAAAACACAAGAAAAATTATAATTTTTGGAAATTTATTGCTATGTAACTATGTACCTCTCCAGGCCCAAACAATTTGTTCGTATAATTTACACCCTTCCCTATCAACTAAAAATAAATTTTGTTTAATTTTATTAAGGATTTATTTAACAATTAAGCAAATATGAAGATAGATATTTTGTAACAATTTTCTTAAAATCTGACGCAGCAAAGTTTCTTTCATTAGATAGTGAATAACTGAAAGAATATTTACAACATGAACAAAGTAAAAACAATACATTAGTTACCAGAGTGTCTGTAATGGATACAATGGGAAACATTTCTCGGTTTTATAGTTTGAGTTTTTGACTTTCGCGCCGCTAAATCAGTGGTTTCGACCAGTGTGCGCCGTGGATCATTATTTGTGAAATTTTTAATTAATTATATTAAATAATTAATAACCTAGGGGGAATTGTATTGAAAAATTAGTGAAAAATAAATTAGTTCGGCTAATAGGACAAATGCTCTGTACAATGTCACTTAAGAAAGTAAGTGTATCTGTGCCCACACGCAATCGCTTATGTAACTCTAACTCTTCATGTGAGGTAACGAATAGTGAGGCAACGAATAATTTTTATCACTAAATGACGGAGCTTTTGTTGAGTATAAACTAATAGACCCCGATATAATAGAGCAGTAAAATTTTTTTAGCAATACTTCTTTGACCGCGTCTGTGTGAACATACATACACACTTCCAATTTACGTCAAATATAAACTTTCGCTATTTTCGCTAGAGACGAAATCACTGTGCAATTTGTATTATTGCAAATCGCCAACGATGGCGGTAGAGATAGTTCAAGAGAATTACAAAAGTAATATAACAAAATAAAACCAGTAAGAAAAGGATCAAAGTCGGGCGGGGCCGACTATATGATACCCTACACCACTGTGAATATGTAAAATATAAATCGGAGCTATATCCAGATCTGAACCGATTTCGATATAATTTGGCACATTTATTTCTAGACTGAATTCAGTCACACATTCCAAATTTCATCGAAATCGGAAATATATAGCGTGTTTGGTACAGAAAATACGTGAAATCGGCCGAAAATATATATGGGAGCTATATCCAAATCTGAACCGATTTCTATATAATTTGGCACACTTATTTCTATACCAAATTCAGTCAAACATTCCAAATTTCGTTAAAATCGGACGTATATAGCGTGATTGGTACATCGCATACGTGAAATCGGGCGAACATATATATGGGAGCTATATCCAAATCTGAACCGATTTCGATATAATTTGGCACATTTATTTTTAGACAAAATTCAGTCACACATTCCAAATTTCATCGAAATCGGACATATATAGCCTGTGTGTTACAGAAAATACGTGAAATCGGCCGAAAATATATATGGGAGCTATACCCAAATCTGAACCGATTTCGATATAATTTGGCACATTTATTTGTAGACAAAATTCAGTCACACATTCCAAATTTCATCGAAATCGGAAATATATAGCGTGTTTGGAGCAGCAAATACGCGAAATCGGCCGAAAATATATATGGGTGCTATATCCAAATCTGAACCGATTTCGATATAATTTGGCACATTTATTTCTAGACTGAATTCAGTCACACATTCCAAATTTCATCGAAATCGGACATATATAGCGTGTGTGTTACAGAAAATACGTGAAATCGGCCGAAAATATATATGGGGGCTATACCAAAACTTGGACCGATATAGCCCATCTTCGAACTTGATCTTCCGACGGCTAAAAAAATGGTATTCCCCAATTTTCAGCGAAATCGGTCAACAAATGCGACCTGTATGTTGCGAACGGACGGACGGACGGACGGACGGACGGACGGACGGACATGCATAAATCGACTCAGAAAGTGATTCTATGTATATCCCTAGAAGGAACTATGGGTCTATCTCGCTTCCTTCTGTATGTTACATACAAATGCACTAACACATAATACCCCTTACCACATAGTGGTGTAGGGTATAAATATAGACTTGCAATTATTCGAATGGAATACCATCAGAAGAAAAAAAAACAACTGAAAAACAAAACAAATATTCAAATAACAAAACAAAAAGTTAGCTTTTTCTAAATGATTCTGGAGTGTTATCTTCCATCCTGAACCCTTAGCCAATGGAATAAAGTTGCTGTGGCCTCGAATTTGTGATGGTGGGGTAACAAAATGGAGATATGGATGTTTGTGAGTATACGAGAGTGCCATTACATTAAATTTAGCCAACACAAATGCTTGACATTTTTTGTTGCTGTTGTTGGGCGCTTGTATTTGTATCCAAAACTGTGCTTAACTGAGCTGAATTGTGGTACCAAATGCCTGTTAATAATCCTAAGTACAGACATTATGTATAATTAGAATCTTAAGCACAAAGCTTAAGTTGTTATTATGAAGAAAAAAGGGAATAACAACAAGACGGCTGTTTAGGCTATACATCCTGAATCTGTTTGTCTGTTTCGGTACGAAAAGAGCCAGACGCTCCCAAAAAAACCTTTTATTTTACCAAGAGGAGTTCTAGGACGTCCTCTTTGTGTGTTTTTTGTTTACAACTCATTTTGGCTGAATATACCTTCTGATGATGGCTTTGTTTTTCGTTCGTCTTTTTTTGTTGTTGTTGGTGAAACACATCAAAAGTTTATCAGTTACAAAAGTTCATAAGAAGTTGAATTTGAATACATGTGTATGTACGGCAGTGTGTGCACATGCATGTGTGTAGTTGGTTATGTGTATGTGTGATTCGACATAGATAGCTTGAATAACTCGGTACTGGTAGTTGTCGACAATTATACTCTAGGGAAGTAAAATTACATGGAAAAGTTGTTGAGTGAAATGTATACTTTTCTGCTGTTGGCTCGTATGGATGGCTAAGTGGATGCATGATGATGTTGAACATAATCGGATGCAGACATTGAAGTAAACATGCCCTCTTAGTGTGAAAGTAATAGGGATGACTATACACGAAACTTGTAGGTTAAACTTCCTACCAGATTCGATCTTTATTTTAGACTAGCTGAACCCGGTGCGCTTCGCTACCCCGAATAAGGTAAAATATATTTTGATACATTTATTTGTAGGCCAATTTTTTTTACAGATTCCAACTTTCATAAAATACATGAAATCGGCCGAAAATATATATGGGAGCTATATCCAAATCTGAACTGATTTCAATATGAATTGGCAAATTTATCTCTAGGCCCAATTCCGTTATACATTCCAAATTTCATTGAAATTGGACATACATAGCGTGTTTAATGCATAAAATACATGAAATCGGCCTAAAATATGTATATATGGACCTATATACAAATCTGAACCGATTTCAATATAATTTGGCAAATTTATTTCTACATCAAATTCCTTCACACATATAAAATTTGGGGACATATCTGTCACCATTCTATAGATATTTGCAAAAAACTAAATTTTTTGGATGTTTTTTTTTTTTATAGCCTATATTACTTTCAGTCCATGTAGTGATATACTCTGAAATTTTCAAGAAGATCGGTTCAGCGGTTTTTGAGTCCATAAACTTCAAACAAACAAACGTACAAATATTTTTTTACTTTATATTCATACTAGCTCAACCCGGCGCGCTTTGCTGCCCCGACTACGATAAAACATAATGGAATGCCATAATTATATTAACGTTTTTAATATTTTAACGAATAAATATAGGAGATGTGAAGGAGTTATATACCTATTCAGGGTTGTTATGGAGCTACTATGGTATTTTTGTAAGTTTCAGGAGGTAACATTCCTCCGAAAGCCTTTCCGCCTATAAGTATTTCTAATGATTTAGATATATCATAATAAAACATAAATCTTAAGAAGTCTCTCAAAGATATGATACTTAATAGGTGTAGCCTTGGTCAATTCCTTCCCAACTATAAGTACTTCTGTAAATAATGATGACTTTTACTGACTGCTAAGTCTTCAAAATTTCATTGAAATTGAACATACGTAACAAAAACATGAAAACGACCGAAAATATATATGGGAGCTATATTCCTATATGAACCGATTTCTATATAATTTGTCAAATTTATTTTTAGACCAAATCCCGTCTCACATTCCAAATTTCACTGAAATTAAACATTTTGCATAAAATACAGAAAATCAGACGAAAATATATATGGCAGCTATATTCAAATATGAACCGATTTCGATATAATTTGTCCCATTTATTTCTAGAACGAATTCAGTCACGCTTTCCAAATTTCAGTGAAATTGGACATCGTATATATTGTGTCCAAATCTGAACCTTTCTCGATATAATTTGGCACATTTATTTTTGGAACATATTCCGTCAGACATCCCAAATTTCAGCGACATTGGACACATATATCGAGTTTGGTGCATAAAATACAGGAAATCGGCCGAAAATATATACAGGAGCTATATCCAAATCTGAAGCGATTTCGATATTATTCGGCACATTTATGTCTAGACCAAATTGCGTTACACATTCTAAATTTCAGCGAAATTGGACATATATAGCGTGTTTGGTGCATCAAATGCAGAAAATCGGCCGAAAATATATATGGGAGCTATATCCAAATCTAAACCGATTTCGATATAATTTGGCACATTTATTTCTAGACCAAGTTCTGTAACACATTCCAAATTTCAGCGAATTTGGACATATATAGCGTGTTTGGTGCATCAAATGCGGAAAATCGGCCGAAAATATATACAGGAGCTATATCCAAATCTGAACCGATTTCGATATAAATTGGCACATTTATTTCTAGACGAAGTTTTGTTACACATTCCAAATTTCAGCTAAATTGGACATATATATATAGCATGCTTGGTGCATAAAATACAGGAAATCGGTCGAAAATATATATGGGAGCTATATCCAAATCTGAACCAATCTCAATATTATTCGGCACATTTATTTCTAGAACAAATTCCGTCAGAAATTCAAAATTTCAGAGAAATTGGACATATATAGCGTGTTTGGTGCATAAAATAAGGAAGTCGGCCGAAAATATATGTGTATGGGAGCTATATCCAAATCTGAACCGATTTTGATATAATTTGGCACGTTTATTTCCAGACCAAGTTCCGTCACACATTCCAAGTTTCATTGAAATTGGACATAAATAGCATGTTTGGTACATAAAATAAGGAAATCGGCCGAAAATATATGTATGTGGGAGCTATATCCAAATCTGAACCGATTTGAATATAATTTGGTAAATTTGTTTCTACATCAAATTTCGTCACACATACAAAATTTGGAGATTGTATCTGTAACAGTTCTAAAGATATTTGCATACAAAATCTAAATTTGTTTCAGGTACCTCCGGTTTTGATGTTATATCTCCAGATCAACGCGAAATTTCAAAAAATTATATAGCCTGTTTTCATTCCAGGCCATGTAGCAATGTACTCTAAAAATTTCAGTAAGATCTGTTCAACGGTTTTCGAGTCTATAAGGCACAAACAAACAAACAATCAAACAAACAAACGTACAAACAAATTTCAATTTTATAGATATAGATATAGATGATGCTTGAAAAATATGTTTGGTTTGAATAGTCCACGCCATGTCCGACACATTATGCCATTTCCAAATTCTATTCACGTATTCACTTGAAGATAAATTTTATTTGATATTTAAAAGCTCGAAGAGGTTATCGCAATGTGCATAGGGTACTTCTTTTCAAAGAGTATGTACGAATTTAGATGGTCCTCCACAAAACATTGGTCCGAAAAGGGGAACTGAACGTAGATTTCAACCTCTTTGATTCTATTTCCAAAATTTTAAATATTGTCTGACGCATGACGGTACACGTAGAACTGGAAGAACCAGACTTTGATGAAGTCAAAACAAGTAAGAACGGCATTAAGTTCAGCCGGGCCGAACTTTTTATACCCTCCACCACGAAGTGTATTAAAGAAAATAGGAACAGTTGGTTTTTCTTTCGTTTATGAAAGGAAAGGAGCAGAATATCTTAACTGATAATAATACTTCCTTTAAAAGGGTCATCATGTGACGACATTGTTGTTCCTTCCAAAATATGGACCAATACCTGTAATTTTCCGATTTGAGCTTCTATATCCTCTGGAAAAACACAATATAAAATGACAGCAATCTCGGTTCGAAGATTTGACAAAGAAACCCTCGAAATACATAAAAAAGTTTGTCTGCGAGTAAGTTTGCTTTTCTTGTGGCTTAAACTTAAACAAAGCACCGAAAATCGGATGGAACCGTTCTATGGGGCTATATGAAGACGAGGACTTATACCGACTAATTTAGGTTGAAAGTTTAATACCCAAACGAAGACCAAAGACCAAATTGCAGCCATTTCAGTGTTATGAGGCCACAACCTTCAAATTACCGAACATCGGGAGATACAGTTTTATGGGGGCTATATGAAAGCGTGGGCCGACAAATTTCAGGTGGAAAGTTTTGAACCCCCAACGTAGACTAAAGCCAAATGTCAACTATTTCGGTGTGTTAATGAGGGTGATATCTTCAAAATATCGAAAATCAGAAGGTACCGTTCTATGGGGCTTTATGAAGGCATGGATCTATACCGACAAATTTCAGGTGGAGAGTTTTATACCCTCAACGAAGATAAAATACCAAATTTCAGCAATTTCGGTGTGTTAATTCGACTAACACCTTCAAAATACCGAAAATCTATGGGGGCTATATGAAGACGTGGACCTATACCAATATTCCAAATTTCAGTTGGAAAGTTTTGTACCCCAACGAAGATTACATACCAAATTTTAGCCATTTCGGTGTGATAATGGGGCTAAAACCTTCAAAATACAGAAAATCGGGAGGTATCGTTCTATGGGGATATATAAAGGCGTTGACCTATACCGACATATTTCAGGTGGAAAATTGTGTACCCAAAAGAAGACTAAATACCAAATTTCAGCCATTTCGATGTGATAATGAGGCTAAAACCTTAAAAATACTGAAAATCGGGAGGTTCCGTTCTGTAAGGGCTATTACGTGGACCAATATAGCCCATTTTCAATACCAAACATCGTAGGAGTAATAGAAACTTCTATACCAAATTACAAAGCTCTATTTTAAAAATTGCGAGCTGTATCTTGATTGTTTGGTATTGAAAATGGGCTATATTGGTCTGCGTTTTGACATAGCCCCTATTGAATGGTATCTCCCGATTTTCGGTATTATGAAGGTTTTGGCCTCAATGTACCGCCGAAATGGCTGAAATTTGGTATTTCGTCTTCGTTGGGCGTATAAAACTTTCCACTTGAAATTTGTCGGCAAAGGTCAACATTTTCATATAGCCCCCATAGAACGGTACTTCCGGATTTTTGGTATTTTCAAGGTTGTGGCCTCAAATCCCCCCGAAATGGCTGAAATTTGGAATTTAACCTTCGTTGGGGTATAAAACTTTCCACCTGAAATTTGTTCATATTTTTTACTAATCGTTTATATTTTCTTCAATGCAGTTGTGGTGGAAGGCCGAACATAACGCTCTTCTTACTTGTTATTCTTCAGCCGGTTTATTAACGTATTTACCTCATCTTAGTCGGTTGGTATTCATTCAATAGAATTTATGGACTTCATTCTGGTTTTCATTCTTTAGATTTTCACAATCCTGAAATGTGTTATATGTGTAAAAACTTTTTAGTGCTGGAACTAAGTTTTTATTTGCTGCGTTAAATCGGTCACGTACCTTTGCTGCAATAAGATAATAATTTTTGTCTCAGCGACTTCTATCAGTTCTCGATGTCAGAAGTTTAATTTATCCTTTCCAATTTTATCATTAAAATCGCATAGAATAATTTCACTGTCATGGGCTGGATAACGATCGTATTTTTTTCTAAGCTCTCGTAAAATATTTCTTTAGTTTGTTTGCCCTTGTCTTGGGCGGGGTAATGAGCGGGTACAAAAAATTTGATATTGGCAAATTTAACTTTTATCCGAATTGTAGCGAGTCTTTCATGCACCGAGGTGGTACTGGAGACAATATGTTTTAATCTCCGACTAACTCCAAACCCGCAATCAAACTCATGCTTTATATCATGACAGCTATAATACTGTGCCTCAACTTTTGGTGTTATTGTAACGCCTTCCCAATCCATCGTATGACAGTAATATCGGCCATGTACTCTGAAGGTACATCTGCCAGTGCGTAAACTGCATTTTCTCTATAAAGAGTCTGAATATTCCCTGTGAGTATTCGCAGATCATGTTCCATAATAATAAATTTGCAAACACAAACTTTATTCAGTTTGACATCCCTATGTAAGGAGTTTGCATACATGCTGTATAAGTACACTTGATTTTTGTGTGTCCTCCAGGAGTTTGTAAATGTGTGTATGCGAATGAACGTTGAATAATTTAAAAATAAATTGTATTCCTTTTTGTATGACATTTGCAAGATATGATACTTAACCCCATTGGATATACACAACTTTAAATATTCAAATGTTATTATTTCGAGAAAATATGAAAATGAATATCTGTCCCTTTCGTGGAAAATGACACAATGCTTAAGAAATAATTCATTGTTTAAATTCCCATTCGTCAACAAGTACTTTTCAAACACATACATAAATATTTATGATAAGGTTTGAAGAAGAAAAAAAAACACGAAAAATACTCTTTTATTTGGTAAATTTAAGCTTTTCAAAGCACATCAAAAAATTATTATTGTACACTTTTCGTGTAGCAAAAAGTTTTTCTCCATACTCAATGTAAAGGAGAAAAAAACGAATAGTTTAAACACTCATGAAAGAGTTTAAAAGGATTCTTTATATTAAATTGCCTTAAGCCTTAGTCGTTTTCATCAAAAAGAGAATTTGAAATGTTACTTGAATACTTCCAGTTTAAAGAAAAGTGTTTGTCAGCCTTATAGGCATTTGTCGTTTTTTTTGTAATCTTAATAAAATCTTTTTACATTTCCTACATATGCAATAATGTGTATGTAGTGTACGTTTGTACATTAATTTGTTATTGTATGGTGGCCATTTGCTAAAAACATTTTAGACAAAATATAGCAAAAATGTTGTACTTTATTACTTTTTTGAATAACATCAACTTTTAGCATGACTCAGTTGGAAAGTGCTAAAATCAACAGGCACTACTACTTAAGTTGCACCATATGTTAGTGCAGAAAAGTTAATCTTAAATATTTCAATCTATTCAATATTTCAATCTACTATCAGAAGAACCTAACTAAAATTTGCAGGTTTATAAAATTTACCATAATTACTAGTAAAACTTTTATTAAAGGGTACAAATCATTAAGTTCGGCCGGGCCGAATTTATCATACCCTCAACCGCGAAATATTCGGAACATATAAAGAATAATTAAATTTCTTTCTGTTACGCTTGTAACAAATCGAAATATTTGATTAGTATATATATTCTTGATCAGCTAAAAATTCTAAGTCGATATAACTATGTCCGCCTGTCTGGTATTTAAAATGGGCATTATCGGTCCACGTTTTAATATAGCCCTTATAGAACGGTACCTCCAGATTTTCGGTATTTTGATGGTTGTGGTCTCAATTTCCTACCGAAATGACTAAATTTTTTTATTTTGTCTTATTTTCCAACTGAAATTTGTCGGTATATGTCTACGTTTCGATAGAGGCCCATAGGACAGTTCCTCCCGATTTTCGGCATTTTGAAGATTGTGGCCTCAATATCCCACCGAAATGGATGAAATTTGCTATTTAGTCTTTAGTCTGAAAAATGCCGGTATAGGGCAACGTTTTTATATAGCCCCATAGAAAGTACCTCCCGATTTTCGGCATTTTGAAGGGTGTGGCCTCAATATCCCACCGAAATGGCTGAAATTTTATATTTAGACTTCTCTGGGGGTATGAAACTTTCCACCTGCAATTTTTTGCAGGTCCTTATCTTCATATAGCCCCATAGAACGGTACCTTCCGATTTTCGGTATGTATTTTCAAGATTGTGGCCTCAGTATCCCACCGAAAGGGCTGAAATTTGGTATTTAGTCTTCGTTGTGGGTATACAAGTTTCCAAATGAAATTTTCTTCATATAGCCCCATACTATACCTCCAAATTTTCGGTATTTTGAAGTTGGCTCCAATATCCCACCGAAATGGTTTAAATTTATTATTTAGTCTTGCTTGCGAAATAGCTAAAATTTGTTACTTTGTCTTCGTTGGGGGTATAAAACTTTCCATCTGAAATTTGTCGGTATAGTTCTACGTTTTGATATATCCCCCATAGAACAGTACACCCCGATTTTCGGTATTTTGAAGGATTTGGTCTCATCCAATCGAAATGACTTAAATTTTGTATTTACTCTTCAATGGGGGTGTGAAGTATTCTAGAAGAGAATTTTCGGTATTTTAAAGATTTTGGCTTCAATATTCCTCCGAAATTCCTGAAATTTGGTAGTTGGTCTTCGTTAGGGGTATAGAACTTTCTGCATTGGAGTTAAAAATTTTTCCTTGAGACATTTTTCGTTACAGGTCAACGCGTTATACCGCCGCCGGGAGTACCGTTCTATACTCCCGATTATTGTTCAAAATTCAACTTTTTTTCAAAATGTTGGGAAAAGGCCTGTAGGTCATGAAAAATATGAGACACTTGTATCTGGGTTTTTACAGTTTACATTGGCAACTAACCAAAGCGGGGCAAATTCCGCCCATTTTTATTTTTTTTTCGAAATATTCGAGTTAAGTTATCTTGGAATTATTGCATTTTAGGTATATAGTGTCTAGCAACTTTACAGAGGCGAATGTGGGGAATACTCTTGTTAAACAAATGTAACCTTCATGCGGTTCGTCAAAGATGTCTTTTTGTCCTTTTTCAAATATCTTTCAAAAACTCCTTTTAAATGTGATCATATAAAATCCAAATATTCTACAAAATTGTTTGTCATAGGTCTCAGAATACACCCATTCTCTAAATCGTTCCTAATCGCCAGGAATGTCGAAAAATTAAAAAAAAAACGTTTTAGGGTTAAAGTCGGACTTCATTTGAGTTTTTTTTTTCAAAATTATCCCACAAACCATAATTTGAGACGAATGACGTCAAAGACAAACAAGTAAGAAAGCGTTAAGTTCGGCCGGGCCGAACTTTTCATACCCTCCACCATAAAATATTCTGAACTAAAATGGAATAATTAGTTTTCATTGCTGTCCCCAACTTAAGGTGGGTACGTTAAAATGTCAGATAATGTACATAAAATGCTTCATTCGGGAGGCCCTTTTTATGGTGCCTATATCTAACTATGTATGTTGACAATTTTTGGTGGGCGAGAAAGTGGGAGGTACCGTTATATAGGGGTTATAATAAAACATGGACCTATGTTGACAGTTTTTGATGGGAGCCTTTAATGTCAAATAACTCCTAATTCGGTTAAAAATTGTAGCTAGAATCCTCAAAATACCGAAAATCGGTACATAACGTGGGAACTTCAAATGTCATTAACAGCTAGATCGGAGGTATGTGGGCTATACGAAAATATGAACTTTGTTGCAGAATTTTTGTTGGCTTTTAAATTTCAAATTACAGAAAGTTCGTCCAAAAAATAAAGCTAAGGTACGGAAAATCGGGAGGTTTGTTTTGGGGCTATACCAAAACAGGGACCTACGTGGTTAAACATTTTAAGTAAAATCCTCAAAGTACCGAAAATCGGGAATTATCGTTATATTGGGGCTATGTTGAAAATTGTTGATGCAGATGTGTGGTGACCACTACAACCTTCAAATGTCAAATTACAGTTAGTTCGGTTAACAATGTAGCTAAAATTGCCAATTACTGAAAATTGGGAGGTACCGTTATATGGGAGCTATATCTGAACATGGACCTATGTTGACAATTTTTTATGGAGAAGTGTAGTGACCACTAAGAACTTCAACTGTCAAATTACTGCTAGTTCGGTTTAATATTGTAGTTAAAATCATCAAATTACTGAAAATCGGGAGGAACTTTTATATGGGAGCTTTATCAATACATCGACCTTTCTTGACAATTTTTGGTGGAGAGGTGTGGTGACCACTAAGAATTTCAAATGTCAAATGTTCAAATTACAGATAATTCGGTTAAAACTTGTAGGTAAAATTCTCAAAATACCGAAAATCCGTTATATGGGGATACCGAAATCCGTTATACCGAGGTACCGTTATATGGGGCTAAACCAAAACATGGACCTACGTTCATAATTATTTCAAATATAAGCTTTTTGGTCACTAAGAACCCTAAATATCAAATTATAGCTAATTCGGTCTAGAAATGTGAATTTAAACGTCAAAATACCTGAAATCGGGCGGTAACGTTATATGGGTTCTATTCCAAAACATGGACCTATGTCCTCTAGTTATATAAGTTTATTGAGATTTAGGAACCCTAAACGTCAATTTATAGCTAACTCGGTCTGAAAATGTAACTAAAAACGTCAAAATGCCGTAAATCGGGGGTACCGCTATATGGGGGCTATACCAAAACGTGGACCTATGTCCACAACTTTTGTTATATAAGTTTATTTACACTTATGAACCCTAAATGTCAATTTATAGCTTAATCGACCTGAAAATGTAGCTAAAAACATCAAAATACCGTAAATCGGGTGTATCGTTATATGGGGGCTATACCAAAACGTGGACCGATATAGCCCATCATCGAACTTGACCTACATGCAAACAAAAGACGCATTTTCCCAAAATTTCAGACAATTTTGTGGAGAGGTGTGGTGACCACTAAGAACTTCAAATGTCAAATGTTCAAATTACAGCTTATTCCGTTAAAACTTGTAGGTAAAAATCTCAAAATACCGAAAATCAGGAGGTACCGTTATATCGGGTCATACCAAAACATGTACCTATGTTCATAATTTTTTTCGAATATAAGTTTTTTGGTCGCTAAGAACCCTAATTATCAAATTATAGCTAATTCGGTCTAGAAATGTGACTTAAATCGTCAAAATACCTGAAATCGAACGGTAACGTTATATGGGGGCTAATCCAAAACATTGATCTACGTCCACTAGTTTTGTTATATAAGTTTATTGACACTTAAGGACCCTAAATGTCAATTTATAGCTAAATCGGTCTGTTATATGGGGGCTATACGAAAACGTGGACCTATGTCCACAACTTTTGTTATATAAGTTTACTGACACTTAGGAACCCTAAATGTCAAATTATAGCTAAATCGGTCTGAAAATGAAGCTAAAAACGGCAAAATACCGTAAATCGGGGGGTACCGTTATATGGGGACTATACCAAAACGTGGACCTTTGTCCACAACTTTTGTTATATAAGTTTACTAGCTGAACCCGGTGCGCTTCGCTACCCCTTTAGATTGATATGCATTTGAAATTTTACGGATTTTTTGAAATCAGAATGAAATCAAATTCAAAAATTTAAAGTAAAGTATTTATTGTAATGCTTTAGGATATACAATGTTTTATGTTTTTCCTTCAGGAGCGTAAACAAACAAATCGGCCGGTCTACCAACACGTGAACATGCAACGTAGAGCTGACCATGAGAAAAGCAAGAACATGCTAAATTTAGACCGCATACACGAAGAGTCTGTCCTTGGGATTTATTTATAGTCATTGCAAATGCCAAACGTACAGGAAACTGCAATCTTTTAAAATTGAAGGGCGTTCCTGTTGCTATTAGCAACAGCAGTACATCTGAACCTATATACATCCCAGTAATAATCGCTGCCTCAATTAAATAGTTATGTAGTTTTTTTACTGTTAACCTTGTACCGTTGCAAGGGCGAGGTAGGTCTATGTTTATTAATAAAATAATAGGAACACCAACTTTTAGCACTAAATTATGTGGTGGAAAGCCTGAAGATCCAACGAACTTAGGAATTCAACTGGATAGTTAACCGCGTCGTCTTCAGTTGCCACAGTATCAATGGATTTGTACGTTCGTGCATTTCCTGAAATTCTATTGACTGAAATTCTTTCAATATAATTTACCAATTTGTTTTGTAGACCAATTCCCGCCACATATTCCAAATTTCATTGAAAGTGGGCTTACATAGCGTGTTTGGTGCATCAAATACATGAAATCGGCCGAAAATATATATGGGAGCTATATGTAAATCTGAACCGATTTCAATATAATTTGACAATTTTTTTGTAGATCAATTTCCGCCACATATTTCAAATTTCATTGAAATTGGACATACATAAGGTGCTTATTGCATAAAATACATGAAATCGGCCAAAAATATATATTGGAGCTATATCCAAATCTGATCCGATTTCATTATAATTTGGCAAACTAATTTCTAGGATCAATTCGTCAAAGATTCCAAATTTCAACAAAATTGAACATACATGGAGTGTTCGGTGTAGAAAATACATGAAATCGGCCGAAAATATATGTATATGGGAACTATATCCCAATCTGAACCGATTTCAAAATAGTTTGGAACATTTATTTCTGCAATAAATTCCGTCACACATTCCAAATTTCATTGGAATTCGGCATACAAAACGTGTTTTATGCATCATATGCATTAAATCGGCCGAAAATATATATCTAAATCTGAGCCGATTTCAAATTACTTTGGCAAATTTATTTTTAGACCTAATTCCGTCACACATTCCAAATTTGAAGACTGTATTGATACTGAGGCTATATCTCCAGATAGGGGCGGAATTTTTAAGAATTATATAGCCTGTGACACTTCCAGGTCATGTGGTAATATACTCTTAAAGTTTCAGGAAGATCGGTTCAGCGGTTTTTGAGTCCATAAACTTCAAACAAACAAACGTACAAACATTTTCCTCTTTTATAGATGTAGATGCCGCACAAATTTCATCGAAATAAATATGGGAGCTATAGCCAAATCAACACCGATTTCAATAATTATTCCTACACAAAATTTAGTTACACATTGGACATACATAGCGTCTTTGGGGCATCAAATACATGAAATCGGCCGAAAATATATATAGGAGCTATATCCAAATCTGAACCGATTTCAATATAAATTGGCATACTCATGTCTACAACAAATTTAGTCACACATTCCAAATTTCATTGAAATTGGACATACATAGTGGGTTGGGTGCATCAAATACATGAAATCGGCCGAAAATATACATATATAGGAGCTATATCCAAATTTGAACCGATTTCAATATAATTTGGCATACTCATTTCTACAACAAATTAAGATACACATTCCAAATTTCATTGAAATTGGACATACATAGTAGGTTGGGTGCATCAAATACATGAAATCGGCCGAGAATATATATGTAGGAGCTATATCCAAATCTGAACCCTTTTCAACATAATTTGGCATACTCATTTCTACAACAAATTTAGTCGCACATTCCAAATTTCATTGAAATTGGACATACATAGTGGGTTGGGTGCATCAAATACATGAAATCGGCCGAAAATATATATAGGAGCTATATCCAAATCTGAACCGATTTCAATATAATTTGGCATACTCATTTCTACAACAAATTTAGTCACACATTCCAAATTTCATGGAAATCGGACATATATAGCGTGTTTGGTACATCAAATACTTGAAATCGGACGAAAATATATATGGGAGCTATATCCAAATCTGGGCCGATTTCAATATATTTTGACACATTTATTTTAAGCCTAAAATCCATCACACATTTCAAATTTGGAGTCTGTAGCTGTAACCGTTCTATAGATATTCGCATACAAAGTTTAAATTTTTTGGAGGTACCTCCGATTCTGATGCTATATCTCCGGATCAGAGCGGAATTTCGAAACTTTTTATAGCCTATGTTACTTTCAGGCGCTGTAGTAATATACCCTGCAAATTTCAGCAAGATCGGTTCAGCGGTTTTTGAGTCTATAAATTTCAAACAAACAAACAAACAAACAAACATACAAACATTTTTCTATTTTATATATATAGATTGACACTTAAGAACCCTAAATGTCAAATTATAGCTAAATCGGTCTGAAAATGTAGCTAAAAACATCAAAATACCGTAAATCGGGGGTACCGTTATATGGGGCTATACCAAAACGTGGACCTATGTCCACAACTTTTGTTATATAAGTTTATTGACACTTAGGAACCCTAAATGTCAAATTATAGCTAAATCGGTCTGAAAATGAAGCTAAAAACGGCAAAATACCGTAAATCGGGGGGTACCGTTATATGGGGGCTATGCCAAAACGTGAACCGATATAGCCCATCATCGAACTTGACCTGCCTGCAAACAAAAGACGCATTTTCCCAAAATTTCAGCGTTCTATCTCCATTTTTGTGGATGCTAGAGTGATTACCACAGACGGACGGACGGACGGACGGAGGGAGGATCGACTCAGAATTTTACCCTGATCAATAATATATATACTTTATAGGGTCGCAAATGAGTATTTCAATGCGTTACAAACGGAAAAACAAACTTAATATACCCTCCATACTATGGTGGAGGGTATAAAAATATTCTTCGTCAATTTTAACTATAGGTCACCAAAGACATTATGTCTCCATTTACATTATATATCATGAAAATTTTAGCATCAATTTTGCTGAAAAGACATAAAAATATTTCACAATTTTTCTGATGATTTTATTCCTTCTTTTTTCGACTTGATACATGAAAGTAATATTGGTTCTAGGAGAAAAGTGCCAAAAGTAAAAAAATTCTACACAAAATTTCACTGTTGTTAAAAGAAGAAATGTTCCAAATCAAATTTAACTATGAGCCTTTGAACAAAACATATAACATTCTAATCAGACCTTGTTTTTGATACACAGTTTAAGGCCATATTTTACGATTTGTTATCCGGATTGTCGTTATCATTGAACACCAGAAATATTTCATTGATGAATTCGCCCCGAAAATATTGAACGCTCCATTTATCAGTTTTTTAATATTTGCAAAAAAACCAGATCGGACTTTTTAAAATTGCGTATTTTTAGTACTTTAAACTAAAATTACGTAATCAGGATACGTCAAGGGATTCTTATATTGTATGGAAAATGCGAGGTCTAGTGAAAATATATATGACATGTGGGTTCTAACATGCACGGTTTTGGCTTGATCCTGAATAGTATATTATGGAAGCAACACCTGCTTTGAAGAAGTTGGAAGATTTTAGTCACATTGGAAATTTGTGTTTCCATAAGATAGAAAACATACTCGCAAAAAAACTATCCATACATGTCCAGATTTAAATGAAACGGTATTGCCGAATTTTAAGTATTTCAAAGGTTTTTTTGTTTGTTAAATTTTCCAAACGAGATTGCTGTAATCAAATGTTGTGTGTTGCCAGAGGATACAAAAGCTCAATTCTGAAAATTGTAAATATTGTACCACGAGAGAACAACGATAGTGCCTCACATGAGCTTTTTTAAAGGGAATATTATCAGTAAAGATATTCTGCTTCTTAAAGCCTAGTACTTTCATAAACGAAAGGAAACTAATTGTACCTATTCACGTCAATACAGTTAATTCGTGGTGTAGGGTATAAAAAGCCTTTCATGCTTGTTCCTTTATAATATCGAAAAATAGTAAAAATTGGTATTTTATTGCAGTTCTGGAACAGACAGAAATTTTTAAGTTTAAATGTTGCACCATTTCCTCACTAGTACCATTTCTAAAAGGGTATACTGTACATGCTCATTTGCATGCAAACTTTAAGTGGATTTCTTATCACTAAGTTGTGTAGTGGCCTAAAGCTATTTTACAGATTGGGTCACTATTTCTTTTGATAAATAAATGGATATTGCACTTCTGCATGATGTAAAAAATAGTAAAAGTACTATAGTTAGAGATGACCGAACGCTAGTAAACATTTACATGAGCATACATACATACATATGTACATAAAAATAATTCTCGTCGATTTTGGGCATAAAATGTAATTATACTGACCATTTAGAATGCACAAAGAATGTTTTGTGATATTTCTTAACAAATTATCTTTGATACCCAGCAAAAAAATCCTTACTGATAATGAGTTTTTATAGTAATCATTGGTAGTCGTAACTACTTACAAAACCCCCTACTAACCCATTATTTTACCAAGGGCATGTCGCTCGTAGAATAACTAGTTATTTTATGGCCACTGGGCTTTAGTAATCGCCGTCGGTGCGGAAACTTTTTTCACCGAATCGATTTTAGAAACTCGTTTGCGTTATCAGGACAAAATTCCCCACACGGTACTGGTGTTGTATTTTTTTAGTTATAGCCCTTTTAGAAATGGTCTATAAAATCACCCTTGGTTTTATGTGGCCCCATCTAAGATTAAAAATATTGAAAAAAAATCACGAATATATTGCACCACCTAGGATTAAAAATAAATAAATAAAAAAAATAAATAAATAAAATTAATACGAAAAATTACAAAATAACTTCAAGGTACTTGAAATAGAGTCAAGCCATTACCAAACTGATACAGCCCATCTTCGAACTTAACCTGCCTATGCAAAAAAGACACTCGGGTGCAAAATTTTGGCGATCTATCTCAATTAATGCGGACGCTAGAGTGATTACAACAGACGGATAGACAGGCGGACATGCCTAGATCATCTTAGAAGTTTATCCTGATCAAGAATATATAGGGTCGCAAATGATTAGTTCGATGTGTTACAAACAGAAAAACAAACTTAATATACCCTCCATACTGTGTTGGAGGGTATAAAAAAGGACAAATATTTGAACGACCAGTACCATGTGGGGAATTTTGTCCTAATAATGAAAAAGCGTTTATAAGACCGATTCGGTGAAAAAAGTTTCCGCACCGACTGTGATTACTAAAACACTTTTCATATTTTTTCTACTTAAAATTTTAAATTTTCTTTGTTTGAATAAATATGTATAGAAAATAAATACAATTCTCACAGGCAAAATCATTAAAAACGGCCTGAAACTTTGGCGAATTTGTTGCAAATGACACCATATTCTCTTGTCCGATAGGTACAATAAATATAAACATAAAATTCGCGAGTTTATGAAAAAAACAACAAAATTGCAATATTGTCAAAAGTTCCTAATATGCTCTGAAATGCCGCGATTTGATAGCAAATTGGTCCAGAACGGTTTGATAATGATTTTAAATTAGATTACAAAAAAATAAAAATTTTAAAGAAAAGCAAATATGTTATTATAACAGATAAAATTAGAAAATGCATTACTGAACTTCAATGCATTTGGTGCGGAAACTTTTTTCGCGATAGAGAAAAAATTACACATTATTTCATAATAGTTTTTCATGCTCTACACGGTTATGTGGTAGTATTTTTGATATTTGCAAAAAAGTGCAAAAAGCTATATCCCTTATGTACATTTGCGTATGCATAATATGTAATAGCAACCCAGCAAACCAATTTCGTTCAGAATTCGCAACGAAATCGGAAGGAATTCCTTGGGAAATTCGGAATGCGATTTTGTTCCTCCGAATTTTCGTACAGATTTCTGAACGATTTCGGAATAATGTCGTATGAAAATCTGAGGAACCTACCGAACTTTCGTAAAGATTTCTGAACGATTTTTGAATAATTTCGTATCATTATCGAAGGAAAAAATTTTTCTCTGGTGCCTCTTTTTTATTGATAAATTTTCTTTGTTATGTTTTTTATTGGAAGATTATAATTTCAAAGGTATCTAATGATTTTAACTGTTGTTATCATTTTGTAGTTATAGTAGAACAATGTAAACATTGTGTACGAATATGTTGAGCTTATCAGCACTAGCTTGCATTATTATATGTTGCATTTATATTTAAAATATTTAAAAAATGTACATGCGAATTTTATAACCAATCATTTTGTTTTTCGACAACAAACTAAAATGTTGCTTGTTAGATATATACAAAAGGTGGTTGTTGTGCGAAGGGAAATTTGTTTCCGACATATCGATCCGAATTCGTAACGAAATCGGAAGAAAAACATTAGCATATTCGAAGGGGAATTTACTTCCAACATTTTCTCCGAAATCGGAACGAAATCTGAACGAATTACCCTACGAATAATCGTATAGAAATCGATACGAAATCTAAACTATTTTGCTTCCGAAATTGTTCCGATATGTCGGACATCCGACATTTGGTTTGCTGGGTTTATACCCTCCACCATAACATGGAGAGTATAGTTACATTTGTCATTCCGTTTTTAACACATCAAAATATTCGTCGGAGACCCTATAAAGTTTATATATTCTTGATCAGCATACAATTCAAAGTCGATATAACCATGTCCGGCCACCGTCTGTCTTTTGAAATCAAGATATAGCTCGCAATATTTAAGCTAGAACTCTACAATTTAGTACAGAAGTTTCTATTACTCATTGTTTAAAACCGTTTCATTTTGTACCTGGCGATTTTTGGCATTTTGAAGGTTGTGTATCGCACGGAAATGGTACTTGATGCTTTGTAAGTTGTGGCCTCAGTATCGCACGGAAATGGTACATAGTCTTCGTTGGAGGTATAAAACTTTCTACCAGAAATTTGACGAAATATGGGACTACGTCTTCATGCGTCTCATAGGACGGTCCCACTCAATTTTCGGTATTTTGAAGGTATCAGCGTCATTTTCAAACCGAAATGAATGGAAGTTGGTATTTAGTCTTCGAAGGGGGTATAAAACATTGCAAGAGATTTATCAGTATATGTCTAAATTCCCATAAAGTCCCATCGAAGGGGACCACCAGATTTTTGGTATTTTGAAGATTTCGACCTCACTCAATGGGGCTTTAAAACTTCCCCCTCTCGATTTTCGGTATTTTATAGATTTCAGCCACATTATCTCACCGAAATGGCTGAAATTAGGTATTTGGTCTAACTTGGAGCTTTAAAACTTCCCCCTCTCGATTTTCGGTATTTTATAGATTTCAGCCACATTATCTCACCGAAATGGCTGAAATTAGGTATTTGGTCTTACTTGGAGCTACAAAATATTCCCCCAGAAATTTGTCAGTATTGGTCCGCGTTTTTCGGTACTTTGAAGGTTTTAGCTACATTTTTTTACCGAAATGGAAAGTTTGAGGTATCCAAACTTTCCCCCAGAAATTTGTCGATATAGGTCCATTGGGGTCCATATATCCCCTATAGAACCGTACCTACCGAATTTCGGTATTTTGAAGGTTGTGGCCTCAATATTCCTCCGAAATGGCTAAAATTTGGTATTTAGTCTTCGTTGGGGGTATAAAACTTTCTCTCAGCACAGGTTTACGGCTTCATATTATCCCATAGAACGGTACCTCCCGATTTTCGTTATTTTGAAGGTTGTGGAATGGGTGAAATTTGGTAAAAACCTTTCCGACTGAAATTCGTTGGTGTAGGTCCATGTTTCGATATAGCCCCATAGACCGGTACCTCCCGATTTTCGTCATTCTGAAGGTTGTGACGTCAATATCCCACCGAAATGACTGCAATTTGTTATTTAGTCTTCCATTGAGTTATAAAATATTTCAAAAGAGAATTGTCGCCCTTTATATGCAAGTTTATGGCGATCGGTTAACGTTGACCCGTGCCACCTCCCTTTGGTTCCAAATGCGAATTCTTTGGCCAAAAATTAATTTTTTTGACATTCTCCTTTTTGCGTTTTTTTCATAATAGCATTTTTTTGCATTTGCATTTACCGTTAAACTAGAAGTTGTGAAAATTGAGATTTATTTACTGTGTTTTAAAAAAGAGCTGTACGTGCATTATTTTGTTATAATTTCTGTAGTAATAAAATCACAATAAGAAAATTCAAAAGAAGAAACTCAAATTTGGAATAGACGGATAAAAGTAATTAGTTTCATTTTCCAAAAATTTCGGAAGAAGAATTCTGTATAAGAACGAAGTTAAATGAAATTTTTATTTTTTCTTTAATTTCAAAAATTGTTTTAAACCGAAATAATTTTGATTGTTTAAAAAAAATTAAAATTATTTGTATGTGTACTTTAATAAAAAACTGGTTTCAACTTGCGATTCAATGCGATAAATGAAGCATAATTTTATTCTCAAGGTACGTAAGTATGTATATATAATTCATAACTATTTAACATTTGAATGGTACAATTTTGAACCGATTTTCCTGATAATTTGCAATTTGTACTTTGAGTGACCAGAAAACTTCTCTACCAAACACAGTCGACATAGGTCCACGTTTGGATATAGCCCCCATATAAGGGTACCCCAAATTAAAGGTATTTTGAAGGTTTTTGCCGCATTTTAAAGCCGATTCGGCTAAAATGTAACCTTTTGAAATCTTAGGTGGTAGATACCCTTCGTACCAAAAATTATCAACATAGCTCAAAGTTTTTGTTTGTACTACATACAATGGGATCACCTATTTTTACGGTTTTTTTAAATTTTGTCTAAAAATAATTCTGAATCTATATTTTGTGGCAATTATTATGAATAATAATAAATGTCAATACAAAAATTACATAGAAATAGCTTTGGCCAGGAAAATGGGATTTGAGACCATAGTGCATTGGTTTAATTATTATCAAGGCACATTTATAGAAGGTAGAAGTGACAATCAGCTGTATTTTTACTTTTTTTTGTAAAATTGGTTTTCAAAATGTAATAGGGTCTACTCATGAAATTTGAAACTTCGAAATTTGCTACCATAAAATACTTGTTTTCGTCCTAAACGTGTAATAAAAATGACCAACGAAAGTTCTGAATGCTTTATATATACATTTTGATTCAAATTTGTTCTATTTTAGCGGATTTTCAAAATGTATTTATGTTTTTTCTTCAGAAAATTTTTAGAAATTCAATATTTTCTTTGGCATTTAATTTTCAATAACAACAATGTTGTTTTTGTAAATTTGTTAGTTGTTGTAATTCATGCATCTACCTTATTTAAATGTGCCTTGGTTATTATTATTGAACTGAACATGCTTTAAAAAACCTACCAAGCTCGACATATTTATAACAATTATTTGTCATTTTATTAAACATTACCTTGAAAAATTGTATTATGCATAAAGTTCTTTATTGACAACATATTTCATTAATAAATCCATTTTGCTTTTTTTAATTAAATGCGTTCTCCTGAATGGGTAAAGTAAAAATAAGTGAAACTTTCATTATTCTTTCCACAAATGCATTCAATTCAATATCTATTGGTGTGTTATTTCAACCACACACTATCCCTGCCAACAATCTCAGATACAATAAACATTATTACAATATTGTTAATTTTAGATAACATTCAAAGAACATTTGCTAATTAAAATTTGACACCAGAATTGTTATATGACACGCAACACTATCCTGTTCGCCAAACAACAATCCGTTGGGTATTATCATAGAAAATCAGACGGCGCTTACGCTGTGTCACCAAATTATTCTGTGCAACAAAAACCACAAAAGCAACGCATAATGGAATGGTGATGGAAACCCGATGGTTGCTTTCTACTTTTTTGTTTTGTTTTTGAGGGGATTTAAAGTCATTGCAATATATTTCACTACTTTATTGTTAACGGGCAATGTCATGAGAGCAACCATGCAATAATGTTAGGTTTGGTACAGTGGTTTAATTGTTATTATTTTGGTGAAAGAACAAAATTAAATACACGACCTTTTGACATGACGAAAGGAAACAATATTTTTGTATTGCAGTTTACTTGGGTTTTAAGCATAGACCCTACATTTTCAGTGATATTACAATTCATACTCAGTGATCTTACACTGAGTATGTACGGCGCTTTGGACTCGGGCTACATTCATCTGCAGTGGATGTCACGCTCGCCCCCCATATGTAAGGTTGATATATGTATACTAAGATAAGACAAAATCACATTTTCGGTGGTGATTTAAATAACTCGGAACTTTTTGAAATTCGGTTCTATCGACAGCGATATACTCTCAGCCTGTGACAATAAGAATAGAAGCAATTCGAATTTATATTATTTGAATATATTTTTTCTAAATGATATTTGCCTAACCATACATTACAAAAATAAAGGATGGTCACTCTAAAAATTCCTCTGCATAATTTTACCACACAATTTCTCCAATATTGATCGACATTACATAAGAAAACATAAAATTGTTTGCTAATGGTCAAGTTTTGTAAAGATCTAATTTTGACTAGGCTAACTGAACCAAAATTTATTTTTTTTTGTTTCGATATCCACTGTTCTTCGTTTCATATCCGACGACACTGTTTCATGATCATAATAAGCATAGGTATGCTTAAGTTTTCTATGTTACGACATACACATTGACACGAAAAAAGTTTATAAATTACCTGGTATCTGATTTTCACTAAACAAAACCCAAAAAGAAAAAAAAAAAAAACACAACAATACGGAAAAGCAACAACAAGAACAACAATTGTTTACCCGGAGTACTTTCTATGGTTAGTTGATATTTGGAACACGGATCATACAACACCAATATTCGCTGGAGTAACAGTCCTCGCTGCTGTTTGTTATCCCCCATACAATATGGCAATTTGTTTGAATTGGCTTCTGCTGCTGTTGTTTGTTGTGACATGTAGCTGTAGTTTTGCGCCCGAACAAAACAAAAACCAAACAAAAAGTTGCATGTCTAAATCGCATTTTATTTAAATTTATTTTATTTTGTCATTGTTGTGTATTTAACTATTTTCGCCACTAGTTTTAATAATGTGGCAAAGTTTAGATGTCAGCACACTGAGTAGAGCTCGGGATTTCAACTATTGCCGCTGCTGACTGTCAGCCGTGAGCGACATAACAGTTGGTTGGTTTGCTTGGTTAAGTATTAAAAATGCAACGATATGCAAAAGTTTCTTGTTATACAAAACGCAAAAATAAATTTTAATAATAACAATACCAAATGACAATCAAAATAAAACAAAAAACAGCAACACAAAGAAGAAAATTGTAAAAGTTTCCCATTACAAATTGTGAGGCGACACATACCTGCATAGCATGTATTTTGAGGGAGGAAATATGTAAGTGGTCCAGCCAGAACTTTGTTTCAAATTGCCAAAAACAAGTTCCAGTCCCACAATGTTGGCCGTATTGTTGGTGTGTAGGCAGGTTGATGAAAGTTTGATTGCATTTTTCATATTAAATTTGGTCTATAATTGAACAATAATATTTCGTTAAATTCGACTAAAACAAACTTGAAAAATTGTGATGTAGATGTTTATGTTGATGATTATGTGTTCTCGTAATAAAATATTTATATATGTATTTTGGCAATAATATATAAGTTACTTATTTAATTAATGTATTTAAGCCGAAGAATTTATTGTAAAGAGCTCAAATATTAAGAAGTAAGAACGGTGTTAAGTTCGGCCGGCCGAACTTGTTATACCCTCCACCACGAGTAGTATTGAAGTAAAATGGAACAATTAGTTTCCTTACGTTTATAAAGAAGACTAAATACCAATTGCCAGCAATTTCGGTAAAACAAGGTGGCTAACCTTCAAAATACCGAAATTCGGGAGGTACCGTTCTATGGGAGCTATATCCAAATATCGATTTATACCTACACATTTCTGGCGGAAAGTTTTTAGACTCAAAGAAGACTAAATACCAAATTTCCGATATTTCACTAAGACAATGTAGGTAAAACCTTCACACCTTCAAAATACCGAAAACTGGGAGGTACCGTTCTATGGGGCCATATGAAGGCGTGGACCTATCACGACGAATTTCAGTCGGAAAGGATTTTACCTTCAACGAAGACTACATACCGAATTTCAGCCATTTCGGTGGGTTGCTGTGGCCACAACCTTCAAAATACCGAAAATCGGGAGGTACTGCAACCTGTTAACGTTTTTTACTTGTTTTGAACTCCCACCGTCTACTATAAATAAAAAATAAATTTTGTTCATTTGTTAACAGTTTTTTAATTATAACAAGTGAGCCAAGGCTATAGTCGGGTCGGGGCCGACTATGTGATACCCTACACCACTACCCCTGTTCATAAGCTTTTGACTAATAAAATTCAAAATATTAAAATTCAAAATATTAAATTTCGTAGTGTGATTGCACAAAAATGGAAAAAGCGATGCATTACCGACTATTGCGATATCTCTGTTGTTTGACCACCTATGACAACCTACTTCACATAGTTGTAAAGGAGATATTTTATACTTTCGTTGCCAGGTTTTGCTTTCGATATACCTCCTACAGAAGGGAGATATTAACTTTGAAATAAAACGTTGGTCTTTTTTCCAAATATTTTTTTCACATTCCTACCCCTGAATAATATCGGACCATTAACAAAAATCAAAAGGTTTTTTCCTCTGTGGGACCCCCAATAACACCCAAAATTTCGTGACGATCCAATTATAATTGCGACCTGTAGCGTGATTTCCAAAAAAGTGGAAAAATGGGATGTATTACCGACTATTGCGATATCTCCGTTATTTGGATACCCACGCCAAACTACTTTACATCATTGTAATGATGGGATTTTTTACTTTCATTGCTTTTGGAAGGTCCCGAACCAAAGCTGTGATATTCGCCATTATTATTAAAATCGCAAAAACGAAAAGTTGTGTTCTATTAACGAATATTGCGATATCTTCGTTGTTTTATCACCTACGAGAACCTACTTTACATCATTAGAAAGGCGATATTTTCTACTTTCATGGTCAGGTTCTGCTTTTGGTATACCCCATACTGAAGCTGAGATATTCGCTTAGGAAAAAAACGTTGTCTTTTTCTCCAAATAAGTTTTTTGCCCATTACGACCCCTAAATATTATCCGACCATCGCCAAAATCAATAGGCTTCTTCATCTGTGTGACCCCCATTAACCCTCAAAATTTCGTAAAGATCCGATCAAAATTGCGACCTGTAGCGTGATTTCCAAAAATGTGGAAAAATGGGATGTATTACCGACTATTGCGAAATCTCCGTTATTTGGTAAACTACGCCGACCTAGTTTACATCATTGTAAAGATGGGATCTTCTACTTTCATAGCCAGGATTTGCTTTTGGAAAGTCCCCAACCAAAGCTGTGATAATCGTCATTATAATTAAAATCGCAAAAATGAAAATTTGGGTTTTATTTGCGACTATTGTGATATCTTCGTTGTTTGATCACCTACTTTACATCATTTGAAAGGTGATATTTTCTACTTTTACTGTCAGGTTTTGCTTTTGGTATACCCCAAACAGAAGCTGAGATATTCGCTTTGGAGAGAAACGTTGTCTTTTTATCCGCCTAGGTTTTTTGCCCATTCCGGCCCCTAAATATTATCCGACCATCACCAAAATCAATAGGCTTCTTCCCCTCCGGGACCACCATCAACATCCAAAATTTCGTGACGATCCGATCAAAATTGCGACCTGTAGCGTGATTACAAGGTTTAGATGGACAGACGGACAGACGGACGGACGGACGGACTGACGGACGGACACACATAGCCAGATCGACTCAGCTCGTCGAGACATTCATATATATAAGTATGGGTCTACGACAATTATTTCGATGCGTTACAAACTTTTTGGCCAAAACCAACTTATAATACCCTCCCCACATAGTGGTGTAGGGTATAAAAATACAAATTGAGTAATTTTCAAAAAATTTTCTTAAATTTTTTTGCACGAGTGGTTTTATCAAAGGCTGAGATTAGCTCAGCCACTGGCTGGGTCGATTTTAGGACCTATAAACCTTAAGTAAGGAAAACGATTAATTGTACTTCACTGCTTTATTGATAGAATTCAGTAAATATGATGTTTGAATGCATTTGTTGTTAGGTGTAGTGGTAGTGTATGTTGGCTTGAACGGTGTTAGTCTGGAAAAAGCCTCGGACTTACATATGCTCTTGACTCGATCGTTTGGATGACAATCGGCTTCCTGCTGTTTGCTCTAGGTGCTGGTTTATATAATCAGCTCGATGGTGACCGGTTGGTTGATATAATCGGCTCGGTGGTAATCGGGTGTAGGGCTCGGCTTAATGCTATTCGGGTGACTGTCGGCTCGGCAGTCGTCCGGTACGTTACTCGGTTCTGTGGTAATCGGATGCTGTCGGTTAATCGAGTTGTTGGTCGGCTCTGAAGTGTTCGGATGCTGCCGGCTCTGGGTAATCTGGTTGTTGCTCGCCGCCGGTTGTTGTCGGCTCGTTGGCTGTGTTGTTCGGCTCTCTGTGATCAGATGCTGTCAGCTCATTGGCAATCGTCGGGAGTGTCGCTCGGCTCTGGGTGATCGGATATTTTACTCTGTAAAGAGAAGAGTCGGGAATGGTTAGGTATCAGAGCGGACGAATCGCAAGGAGCGAATGAACCGGTAGGAGCGAACGAATCGCAATGAGCGAACGAATCGCAATGAGCGAACGAATAGCAAGGAGAGAACGGATCGCAGTGCCGACGACTGTTGTTAGATTCGGTTCAAGTGACTGCGGTCTATGTCACACGTCGTATCCTGTACTTCGTTTAACGCCAACACTCGGTAAATTCAGCGACGAAAACAACATCTTATCCGTCTGGGTTTACGGATTAAATGAGAATTTTTTGTAAGGCGAGTCAACCAGGAAATACACTGAAGCCTACATATCTTATGTGATGGAATGAGTAATACAAGTGATATGTGTGTAGTGTTGTTGTCCTATTGCAGTAATGAGACTGACCGAACATTAGGGTGTGTAGCACTTAAAGTAGGTAGGGCCATATGTAACGGTCACAGTTCACGTAGAAAAAAATCATTTCACAATTTTATAGGTTGTTGTTTTTTTATTTTTGCACCTCTAGACCATAGGTGACCAAGAAGAGAACGACTAAAATGAGAATCTATTGTAGAAAACGCAATTATTGCAAATGTATTAGGTCAAACAAGCTGTTCAACAATAACAAACGAAAACATTTTAGCCCAGTCAAAATAGACATGCGTATAAGGTGGAAAGGCATTATTCAGTTTTTTTTTAATTTTTCTCAAAAACGGTAAAACTTAGAAAAAGCCGGCTAAAGTAAAAGTTGTAGATTTAAAATTTTTTTACATGGTTTTTTAAAAAGATTTACCATTTTCGAGATATCGCGATCTAAATGTCAAATTAAAAATTAGCCGCGTAAGCACTTTATGAGGCGAACCGGTTAAAATAACGACACTATGTATTAGGTATTTCCATAAGAGTTCAAACGATATCCACTTTGCAGTAATCGGTTCAGTAGAGCCAGGTCTAACCCGGCTTTTAAATCTTGCTTTTCGGGTCGAGTACCTGGTGAACCGGATCCGCCGCCCATGAAAATCATACATTTCCGTAATCAGCGCAACAAACCCTATCTTCGGATAAAACTTGAAAAAAATCGGAGAGTTTTCGTTGGGGTCGTTCCCTTTGAGCTTTCGATTAAACGTGCGGGTTAAATGGGCTATTTTTGCATAAAATGACTCCAACATTGAATAATTCTACTAAACACGCTCCGATTTTTTTGTTTTTTTTTTTTAAGATAGGTATTACTTTGCTCTTCAAGGAAATATATACTTTTTGGGGGGACAGTCCCGGTTACTTCGGTTATTTTAGCCGGTTCGTCTGAATATGTACACATTTCCCTTATAAGTGAATAAAAATCATG
Organism: Musca autumnalis; assembly: GCF_047663935.1. Classification (NCBI taxonomy): domain Eukaryota; kingdom Metazoa; phylum Arthropoda; class Insecta; order Diptera; family Muscidae; genus Musca; species Musca autumnalis. Next base: position 177,971,622 of record NW_027411977.1, on the reverse strand, counting down.
TTTTTTTAGAACAGCTATACATCAAGAATGGTTCCTTCTAGGAAAAAAATATAAAGACCAAACTTGTAGATATTTTTTCTATCTACAATATTTACTTTAGCCACTTTTTGATTAGATTAACCGTTTCCAAAAAATAAATCCGAAAACCCCTTAAAATTTGACCTTTGGCCCCGAATAACTTTTTTTCACACATGTGATCGATGGGGACTTTTAAGACGTTGCTTCTAATGGCAAACTCTATCTTTCCACCGAAATTCATCTTTGTGGAAATATTTGCTATTTCAATGTCTATTATGACTGGGATAATTTGTTCTCTTTGTTCACGGTGCTTTTGAAACAAATTTAAATGGAAGGTGCTTACACCTGGGAAGTTTATGCGGATTCTGAAACTACAATGTTCATAGGTGAGAAAAATCAAAAAACTAAAAAAATCGCCGGAGCGCTTTTTGAAAACATCGCGATTCAAATTGACATTTTTAGGGTTTGTTTAGGTTTTTGCGATTTTGCTTGGAAACCGCAAGTCGTATTAAAATGGGAGTAAAGGAAATTTTGTAGCTATGAAAATTCTCTACAAGATTGGCCTTTAAGGTATTTTCGTAGGTTTTACCATTTTTGATTTATTGGAGTTCAAATTGGGACAATGCACTGACTGTATCGCCCCCTTATAAGAAAATGTCATTAAGGGTACGCCTTAACTAACTTTTAATGAAAACCGCTTACCCAGGGGAAATTTTTCTGAATTATGAAACTGCAATGTTCACAGATGAGAAAAATCCAAAAACAAGAAAAAATCGCTGTAGGGATTTTTAAATAAATAGCGGTCAAAATTCACATTTTTAGGTGTTTTTTAGGTTTTCGCGATTTTGCTTGGAAATCGCAAGTCCAATCGAAATGGAGCTAAAGAAAATGTTGTAGCTGTGAAAATTATCTGCAGGATTGACGTTTATGATTTGTTCTGAGGCTGTACCATTTTTTAGATAAAGAAGCTCAGTTTACAATTTTAGGTTTTTTGGTTAGGGTTTCGCGATTTTGCTTGAATAGGGCAAGTCTTATCGGCATGGGACCTGAGAAAATCTTATAGCTGTGAAAATTCTCTACAAGACTGGCTTATCTAATTTTTCCTAGGTTGTACCATTTTTTAGATATATAAGCTTAAGTTGGGAAATTACAGTCATGACATTGTTTTATAAGGAGACGATACAGAATTGAATTGAATTTGAATTGTCCCAATTTCAACTTCTATATCTCAAAAGTTGTAAAACCTATGAAAATATCATTAAGGTCAATCTTGTAGAGAATTTTGATAGCTACAACATTTCCCTTATTCCCATTTTGATACGACTTGCGATTTCTAAGCAAAATCGCAAAAACCTAAACAAACCCTAAAAAGGTCAACTTGAATCGCGATTTATTTAAAAAGCGCTCCGGCGATTTTTTTAGTTTTTTGATTTTTCTCATCCATGAACATTGTAGTTTCAGAATCCGCAAAAACTTCCCAGGTGTAAGCACCTTCCATTTAAATTTGATTCAAGAGCACCGTGTGTTACGTTCTTTCTTATCAATCGTGTCGTATGTACATATGTAAATTGCCGAAAATTTGTCGTGAACACATACATATTCTCTACACCAGTGATTTCGACCATTGCAAATAAGCGTTGAGTTTATGACCAAAACAGGAGTTTGCAGTTTCAGATAATGGAATTCGGAGAATTTTTCTCTATAGTACATATCTTTGGTCCGTTAGTTGTTTCGGATAATCTGGAGATTGGAATATTTAGTGAAAACCATGGCGTTTGAAAGTATCTACCCTTATCTTTACAATGATGTGTATTTTCAATATAAATGTTCTTGTTATGCGTACCTACTCAAACTAAAAATTAAATTTTCGGAAGCACCCGGTATATGACAGAAAATAACTAGGTAGAAAGTCCTTGATTTATTACTCTTAGTGTATCATATAAAGTAATTGAAACCAATAAAACCAAAGGCAATCTGATGTCATTGTATTTATACCCTATACCACAATGTGGAAAAGGGTATTATAAGTTTGTTTTGGTAAAAATTCATGTAACACCGCGAAATATTCGTCGGAGACCCCCAATGTGGTATATCAATCTTCATATCTCGACGAGATAAAGCGATTTTGAGATGTGTGTCCGTCCGTCAGTCCGTCCGCCCGTCCGTCTGTCCATTATAAATTGTAAACACGCTCCAGGCCGCAATTATGGACCGATCGTCACGAAATTTTGTATGGAGGTCGGTTTCAGATCAGAATAGATCCCTATTCTTATTGGTGATGATCGTGAAATATTTAGTGGGTGAAATGGACCAAAAACATAATATTTATCCAATTTTCTAGCGGCTCTGTAGGTCTCAATTATAGTCCGATCAACGCGTAATTTTAAATAAGGTAAGAGTATATCCCAAAGGAGAAGCTTGCAATTTGAGATGGCGATCGGATAATATTTAGAGGGTTAAATGGACCAAAACTTTTGTGTGAAAATTGTGCAAATTTTTAATATACAACTTATATCTTAATTCCTGGAAGTGACATTCTGGTCAAGTGAGATATACTTGAAAGTGGAACGCTTGACCTTTTAATTGATGCCAATTATGCTGGTGTGCATGATCAGATAACAGAGTTACAGCCTAATATATTCCGTTATTTGTTTGTAGTGTAATAATAAACTCGCTGGAAGTCGCAATTATACATCAATAATCACGAAATTTTGCACCGGGTTAGAGTATAGGTCGAAAAAGATGCCTACAATTTTGAATGATGATCTGATATTCTTTAGCGGGTGAAATGGACCATTACTTTTGTATGAAAAATATAAAAATTTTATTTTTGGTAGATATTTTAATTCCTTGAGGACATATACATTTCGCAAAATAGCCCACATATGGAAAAAACTAACTGACCTTTCCTCTGATGTAAATTGCAATAAAGTGTTTGCTAGATAACGGGCCTACTGCCTAATATATAATGCGTTCTGTGTAGAGAACCACATTTTTATCCCATGCTACATATTGTCTCTCCAAAAGTTTATGTAACACCACGAAATATTCGTCCTAGACCCCTTATTTGGTATGCCATAATTCATATCTCGACGAGATAAAGCGATTTAGCGATGTGTGTCCGTCCATTAAAAATTGTAAACAAGCTGAAGGCCGCAATTATGGACCGATTATAACAAATTTTTTAAGGAGGTTGGGTTCGGGCCAGAATAGAAATGATTAGTTTTTGGTGATGATCGTGAAATGTTCAGGGGATGAAATGGACCAAAAACAAAATTTTAACCAATTTTGTAGCGGCTCTGTAGGTCAAAATAATAACCCGCAAAATTTTAAACAAAGTTTGAGTTTATGATGAAGAAGAAGCGTACAAACCAACGTGAAGATCAGATAATACTTAGCGGGTTAAATGGACTGAAACTTTTGTGTGAAATTGGTAAAAATTTCAATAACGTAGCGGTTAAACAACGGAAGTAGTAGTACTACATAAGTGGGTTTCATTACATTTTAGTTTGTGTGAACTAAATTTTCCTTTCCTGCTACAAAAACGTCTTTGTCATGCTAGATAACTTTTTGGTTTTGGTCATAAGTATTAAACATTACATCTCTGATATTTGGTAATTAAATTTTCACAATCATTGAAAAGAAGTTCCGTGGAGAGCTATTGTCCAGGGATAGTGGTATAGGGTATCCCATGGTCGGCTCCGTCCGACTAAAGACTTTTCTTACTTGTTTTATATTTACATATTTATTTTACTTCCTAATATATAAATGAAAACTTTACAACAATTTTCAACAATGGGAAAAATACCTAAAAAAGTATTAAATATCACAAAATGAAAAAAAGCGAATCATATTGCCAATTTTCCTTTGGTAAAACGAAAGGACAATAGATGTCAATGGTTTTGACTTGAAACTTTTGTGCGGATGCGACATTTAACCCTTTTTGCTGCTTGATGAAGATAATAATGCTAACACCCATTAACATTAAATCCTTATCAAGTTTGCACCTTTTTCACTTTTGATTGACAATAAAATACCCCATAATTATTTGACGCGCGAAACGTTCCACCACGAAAATACGAAATCCGACAGCAAATTCTAATGGAAGGTAATAAAGGGTGTTGATTTGTGGTTATGTATTATATTCTTTTATTATTTTTTTTTTCTTTTTTATAAGCCTTTAATGTCCATGCCTATGACAAAGCAAATCCTGTTTGACGAGGAAAAATGCCTCAAAAAGCGGCAACTATAAAAGAAAAAATATTTATAAATGAAAAGAAAAAAATAAATGAAAAAATGTGGAGTAGGAACTTCATCAATACAAGTTGAACACGAACAATGACGGCTAACTAACCACTAAATGTAAACAGCTGACTGACTGAATGTCCTTGAACATTTGTATGAAGCCGGTATTTTGAATGTCATAATTTAAATTTAGAACACACCTTGTCTGTGGCCTTGTGTTAGCTAAATGAGCTCATAATGGAAGTAGTTAGAACGAGCGAGAGGAAGAGAGGAATGGAGATACAGTAAAAGTTAAAAATAAATATGTATTGTATGTACGTGTCTATAATACTCTGGGTTTTTTTTTTCTTTTCTTTTGGGAAAGGACATATAAAATAAAGAATCAAATTTCACTGTTTAACACAAGAGGCAAATGGGAAGCTCCCTGATAAGTTTTGTTTTTATTTTTTGTTTTACTTCCAAAAATAAAAGCGAAAATAAACAAAAAAATGCTGGTTAAGTTAGACCATATATATTATCCGAAATTGAAATTATAATAAAATATAGTTAATGTCAGGGTTTCGGAGTGGAGGTATTTCTGGCTCGACTCCGACTCCAGGCGAGTTTTTTTCACGACCTATTCCGGGTCGACTCCGAGAGTGAATTCCTATACCACTTAATTTGAAGAAAATGTGCACAAATTTTTAACTTTTTTCTATATTTTGGCCTATATAGGCTAATGTGTTAGTTTTTCCATACATTTTCATTAGAAAGGGCAATCGTTCGAATACATTCGAACATATCAATATTGTTTCTGCCGAATCTTACATTGAAAAATAGCAAATTTAGAAAGTTTTTGTCGGTTTTCCTTTTTTACATTCTTCCGCAGGAGAAAATCTTTAAGCTTTCAAAATATGTGAAATATGTGATGGTGCAATACAAATCGTAAGGACTACATGCAATAAAAGCTACAAGCAATTTACGACCAAGTTTCAAACAGGATGTAAGCCAACATTTTAGTAGGCTTAGCCTTAATAGGAGACCCCCAGTTGTAAAGCTCAATAAAAGCCATTTTTCATGATTTTTTTCCGAGAAAACTACGTAACTTTTTGGCAGATATTTGTCTTCATCGGGAAGAGAAAAATATTACGAAGTTTTGATGCCGTCTACGAAACCCTGTTTTTATTAAAGCATTTTGCGGAAACTAATAAACCATTTGTCATATATTTTTGTGTGTTGATTTCGAGAAAAACACAGTTTATATGCTGCATACAAAATAAAATAAATTGTTCCCATCCAACGCTCATACTGAGGCAATATTGTTTCGATCGACTTAAAAATTTGGCCACATATTCTATGCTATTTATACTTTCTACTTTGTTCTGAAATTTATCCTTCCAAAATAATGGGTTTTATAAGGGATTTTTGGCAGACGTAACTAGTTACAAATCCCCCTACTAACCCATTATTTTAACACGGGCATGTCGCACTGAATTACTAGTTACTCTATGACCACTAGAATAACTAGTTATTCTATGGCCACTGGAAGTTGAAAAATAAGCTATAAGCTAAAAAAATGTTTTCTACTTTTAGAACAGTTGAGGTGGAATTTGTTTCAATTTCAACACACTTCATGTTTTTTATTTTGCCCCCTGCGCTCACATTTTGAACTTTGGTGTGGTGTGCATAATTTTATTGAAATATTTGAGATATATTGTGTACACCACTCAGCACGTAGGCAAATGGATGTTTTCTGGAACTCAAAAATTAGCAAACGATGAGATTTCGTGCATGAAAATATTCTACAAAAATATTGCTAGGAAAATTTTATGTAGGGTCGGTCCACTAGGACAACAAATCGATATTGTCATGTTTTCATTATACTTTATCACTTTTACCCGATCGTTTCTCATGAAAACTCTATGATTATGTATTTCATTGAATTTCGTATATGCAATTGATTGTGTAGAAAACTCGGATACACATGAACTATATCTGTTCCTGGCGGACAGATCCGGTGATTTGAATGTCTACATCTAAAGCCCTCATTGAGTATATAAAAAATCCTAGAAGAAAGATTAGCCGTTTGTCAGATTTCTGAGTTATGGCGGGATGAATCTGTCGTTGACCAACAACGAATTTATGATGCCTAATTCAGAAGCGTAACCATACAAATTTGATACATATATAGTTAATAGATTATGCGAAATTTACCGAAATACATAAACATACGGGTTTTTTTTGAGAATGAAACGGGTAAAACTGATAAAGGACAATGAAAACGTGACAATATTGAGTTCTTGGATAGGGGAAACCTACATATAATTTTCGGTGCAACATTTTTGTAGAAAATTTTGTTTTACTTTTTGAGTTCAAGAAAAAAGGACATGTAAGGAATTGAGCTAGAAGGACAGCATATTCGACAGAAAGGTTCCTCATTATATTTAACTGAAAACATGTCATCCAAAAATGATGAAACAGAGATATAAAGCTATTTTATCAATGATTGATGGGGGTCAATCAAAAAAATCATTATGTCATGACTCAGAAATTTCAGCTATGGGATCCTTTGGGGTTCTCAATTGGGGCTTTCATTCCCAAAACGAATTATCCTCCCCCCGATCTTAACTTCCATTTTGTGTCACAGGGTATTCAGTAAGATTTCCCATAGAGACCACAATGTATTTAATAGATAACAAGGATGACTTCTCATAAAAAACAAGATGAGAATACCAATAGACCTTCGTGAGAAGACCAGTAAGACTTCTGAGGTTGAAGGTCCAATGTTAATTCGATTGTCATAGAAATTAACTTTTGTTTGCAAAAATGTAACGAATCAATTGGATCAACAAAATAGGAATGAATAGACTACACTTTAGAGGATAGTAAATATCCTGTGAAATGTCCTTTAACTAAGTATAATTTGCATATATATTTTCTTATACCTTTCTTTTAAAAAAATTAATGATTTTTAAAAAAAAAATTTTCTTGTTCCAAATTTAATGTTATATTTCTATAACGTGGAGAAAATTTTGCCCGAAGTCGGAGTCGAGATATTTTTTTCGACTGAGACTCCGACTTCGACTCCAGCAAACTTGCTCGACTCCGACTCCGAAACCCTGGTTAATGCACAAAACATTTGCAATTAAGATGACTATATCAAATTTTTTACATTTCTGAGGAAATTTATGGAATGAAATTCATATATTTTTGTAGGTTGGTTGTTTATTAAATCCTTTTTCAAGTATTTTGTAATCATTACACTTATTTAATATATTAATAATGTAAACATAGGTGGGATAAAATGTACTCGTCTTGAAAGCCTTTTGCCCCTAATTCATATTTAAAACAAGTAAGAAAGTATCCGTCAGCTGTACAGCCTCAAAAAAAGTAGCAAACACAATAATTACGACATATATAAAATATATTGATTCTATATTACGAATTTGCTACAAAATACGTGCAATCTGTAGGTACCGTAATGTGGGACTAAAAATGTTGAATAAGCTAACTTCTGATTCATAGAGAACATCGAGTAATACGTTGAACTAAGTTTGGAAAACATGTTTGAAAGGGTTCGAGAGTTATCTTGCAGGGTGAAAACAACCTTTTGCAAAAAAATTTCAAATAGATCTAAGACGAGTCCTCAAGCTGCAGTTTTCGCAAATTTTGTGTAGGAAGTACCCGAAGAATTGAACCAATATAGTCCGTATTCCAACCTGATACATAACTGGATGAAATAATATGATGTACAAAGTTTGGGCCAATTAGAAACTCCCTGTGAGAGTTATCTTGTGGATTTGCCATTTCAGATGCTGCCGTCCGGGTTTCTTGGAGCATTTAGGTCATTATCTCAGGAAATATGGACTTGTTCCAGAAAACATCTTAAACTTCACTTTTTTTCAATTTTTGTGTGGGAGGTACCCAAAAGAGTGCCCCGATATGGTCCATATTAGAAAATGATGTATGGCTGGTATGGTCCCGTGCAAACCACGTACCAAATCGGCAAGTCTCAGCGAGAATTATCGTGCGAAATTTTGGACCAAATTGGTTAATCCGTTCGAGAGTTATCGTGCGCTCCAGCCAGCCAGACGGACGGACATTGCCAAATCGACTTCAAATTGTCTGAAATGAATATAAAGTCTCTTTAGCCTAAAGGCTGAGGGTAAATTATTATTATTACAACGAAGTTGCAAATGTTTTGAGTAGGCTATGTGTTCCTCCGTTATTTGACACTTTTTTGTAACATAAATGTTAATAACTCAATAACCATTTTATATACACTTTTATACGGGCAAAATGTGCCTCATCAAAATTATGGTTTTAGACCCCAAGTATGCTTGGAAGAAATCCTTTTTAGACAATTTGGAGACGATTTAGCATTATCCGTCCGTCTTCTGAGTGGAGCGCACGAAAGCTCTCGAACGGAGGAACCGATTTGGTCCAAAATTTAGTTGAGTTCGATTTGTTATATGATTTGCAAATCGTGAATTTTTTTGCAGACAGATGAGGTTCCAAAAATTTCAGTGCAGGTCTTAGCACTCCAATCGCTTTGATTTTTATTGTAAAAACTTGTATTTGCTGTCCCCATACCACGGTAAAAGTTTCTTCAGGGGTAAATCCATATTTCCTGAGAAAATAGTCCGAAAGCTGTAAAAAACCCTATGGCACCACGTGTAGTGGCTGGAGCGCACGATAACTCTCGAACGGATCAGCTGTTTGAGCTCAAAATTTGGCCTTGGCAAAATATTGTCGGAACTTATTTTAAGTTCTACCAGACATAGATCAGGTACGAGTATGGAATGTTAACTTCTTCGGGTACCTTCCACACAAAATTTCGGAAAAGTGCAGTTTAAAGCCTGCTCTAGAATCCCGTTGATTCTTTTGCCAACAACAATACAAAGCTACACGTTTTTAAGGGGGAAGTCCATACTTCCTGAGAAAATAGCCCGAAAGTTGTACAAAATCCTATGACACCATGTGTAATGGCTAGAGCGCACGATAACTATCGAACGGATCAGGCGATTCGGTACTACGTAATATTTTGTCCAAACTTACTTTAAGTATGAAATATTTTTATGGTGGAGGTTATAAAAAGTTCGGACCGGTTGAACTTAATGTTTTTAACTTGTTGGTTCTAATGTGCTTAGCAATGTTATGGCTTAGTTCGTATATAACTTTGTTAAACTCTTCTTTAGTAGGGATTTCATCGACTACTGTGTTTATGTTGCTATTGCTACCGAATTCGGAGTCTGTCTCCAGATTCGAAGCTCTATTGAATAGATCTGTAGTTTTTTGTAGGCTCTATGCTTATAGGAATACCATCGAAAACAGATTCTACTCACATCTGTGGAACGAACTCGCTCACGCTCGCTGGATGACGACGTTAATAAAATATTTTACATTCGACATAGTATGGATTAGAACTATATTGTATTTTCATAAAAAAAAACTAAATACCAATTTATGGTGTAATATTCTGGCAACACAACGCGCAAATTCAACTTTTTCATTCTTATTAGTATATTCTCATAATTTAGGAATTCGCCTCGTCTATCTGGAGATCCCAGGACTCGGATTCTTAGAACAAATTCTTTCCCCAAATTTGCAGGGCTGTTTGCTTCATTCGTTTCTATCGAATATATCTACCCGCAACTTGAGCGGATGCGCCCTCAATTTAGAACCCATCTTCGAAAAAAAGAATTGTATATTGTGATATTTATAAGTTGTCCTGACTTTGTCAGTTTTTACAATACAACATACTAATGCATGTGTTCCGTTTTTTTTTTTTACAATAAAACCATAAAGGATAATCTTCGTGTTGAAAAAAGTGAGAATGGGTAATAATAAAAATACCACAACTACAACAGGATAACTCCTCTTGATCATGTGCTGAGAATTTTTATGGCCTGTGAACAAAAACAGCATTTATTTGGTGATTGAAGTGAAGCCATTCAAAAACGGAATGGAATGGCATTTATGTATGTATACATTATGTTCGTGTGACTATACGTGTAAAAGCAAATATGCTTAAACCAATTGCCGAAACCGTACATACTCCTTCATACTTTGTGTATTGTGCCTAAATTTTAAACCGTAAAAAAACAATTGAAGGAGAAAATAAAAAACGCGTACATGAAATTTCAAGTCTTTCCGTTGGATGTCGTTTTTCTTCCTTGATTTTTTGATGGAATACTAGCTATTGTTGTTTACTTCATACTTACTTCCTTTCTCACAACTAGTTCCGGCTGTTAGTTCCGGTTTCACAGCAGACATAAAAATAAAGAAAGAAAAAACACACATATACTGGTGGCACATTACTCAGCTGCCAAGTCGAACTATTTTTGGCACAAGTGCAATGTGTTGGAATAATTGAAGGAATGGAATGTCTACATATACAAATGTTTGCTCAATATCCTGCTCCAGGCACATAGACATGTGACAAATTGACGAATGCCTGTGTGGCCAGACTAGTCGTAATTCCCAATACAAACATGTTACATATGCCCCTTGAGATATGCCAAATTATACATATTTTGAACACACATATTCTAAATACTGCTGCTCCTGCCTGCCACTGCTGGCAAGTGAGCCCTTAAAACTTTGTCTAGAAATCATATGTTTGTGGTGTCCCATTTAACATCACATCAGCTGTTTCAATTCGGCATATTTCCAGATATGTTTAGTATACATGCACACCATACCTACTACCTACTCTGACTGGCTGGTGGCAGAGTCGCCCTGGCATACACACGGACAAAAAAAAACTAACGGAAACGCAAGGAATGCAAAGGCTCACACTTCAACCTTCACAAAAACAAAAATCCTTACAATCTGCATTATTTATGAATGTTTATAAGGATTTTCAAGTAATACAATCATACACACATTTTGATATAAAATGTGTGTGTGTGGGGGGAGAAAGAACAACTTAGGGATAGCGATCTTGAACATGATACATTCTTGTTTATCCTAAGAGGAATATTACAGCTTTCTGAGCCACGGAAGCCCTAACACTACACACTCACATTTATACATTATATCATTCATGTAGGTATGTACATATCCCATTCCAAAAGGGATGTTATTATCAGCTGCTGTAGAACGCAAAGTATGTTAGTAACGGTTTTACCTCTTAGTCGAGAGTTAAACTCTCGGTGGTAAAAACAGCTGTTGGCGTTATTTTTCCAATTGCTCAAGTGTCACGAGGATTTCCAAATATAAAATGATATTGAACGAACGTCAACCCCCAAAACATTAGCTGTGACAGTAAACGCCTCCGCCGGGTTGGCTTTGTCATAATCAGGACCGTCAATTTACCACCACCGTCACTGGCAACAACAACAACAAGCTCATATATACTACTCTACTTACTATTAAGCGGCTCATTCGTTACCGTTGCTATCATCACCACCTTTACCGTTGTTAGGCAGTGACATCTTGCCTTCATAAATTCTGTATTTTATTGCAGGCGATTCATTTAATTAAAATATGCATTTTTCCCTACTCGAAGGCATATCTCAAGTACGTACGGCAAGGATAAACAAAACATAGAAGAAGATAGCAAAGAAATGTATCATTCGGAATGTTTGTGGCAATCACTATTATTTACTGCCTAAAATCTATGCTACAGGGGGGATGAATGGATGGTGGCTTGACATATCATTGTAGACTGCCACAATCAAATAATAATTGAAAATACATTGTATTAACTTTCTGGAGCTCCAATAGAGAAATAATAAAAACAAACTGTGTGGCAATCTGTGACAACATTCTTGTAGCTATACCTGCTTATATACCTTGTCTGTCTCTTCTTAAAGCCAAACCTAGGAAAGACTTTTAACAAAAATGTCTTTCTAAAAGTTAAAGTGAAGACTTCAATATTAATGATTAAAATATTACCTTAAGTTTTGTATATACATTTGAATATATTTTTGGACGGAACCAGAAAAAATAGGATAAAAACTAACAATTGTTAATTATACCCTACACCATAATGTGGAAAAGGTATTATAAGTTTGATTTTCCTAAAATTCATGTAACACCGCGAAATATTCGTAATAGACCCATCAATTCATATCTCGACGAGATAAAGCAATTTTGAAATGTAGTTAAACTCCAGGCCGCAATTATGGACCAATCGTCACGAAATTTTGTATGGAGGTCGGGTACCGGCCAGAATAGAACCGATAAATTTTGATGACCGTTAACTATTTTGGGGTGAAATGGACCAAAAACAAAACTTTTGTCCGATTTTGCAGCTGCTCAGTATGTCGCAATGACAGTCTGATCGACGCGAAATTACGATTTTTGGTATAGAAGTTATGGAAAAATTCTAGTTCCAAATCTGTTCGCTTTCGCAAAATTGACCGGTGCGCGCAAAAGTTATAGCGGTTTTTGTTCTCTTATAAAGAAGAAATATTTTAAAATTTCTTATTTGTTGTATTGAGAAAATGTACGCATATATCTGTAACAGGATTTGACATCCATCCGTAGATCCACCACCATTTCTAAAACTTGTTTTTATTTTCGCGGAAAATCAAAAAAATTAAAAAAAATCTGGAAGCAAATCTAAATTATACTACTTCAGTGTCCGTGTAAACCTCTAAAAAATAAGTTTAAAATACGTACAGAATCTAGACAACGCGTAAAGAAATATGAAACCAAAATTATAAACATTGGCTTTATAAATTGCATATTATAGCAACAACAAAAGAGGAAAAACTTATTGTTAAGATTTATTCCAAATATATTTTTTGGTTCGATTAGAAAATTAGAAAAAAATATTTGGGAGTTCTTCAACTACTTCGCTAAAATCCCATACAATAATTAATGTATACTGCTAAAATTTCATCAAGAAATATGATTAACAATCGAGGAAGTTTAACTGCTTACTTTGATAACTTATAAGAATAGGAAATTAAGAGTACATAATATTGAAATTACAATCATTCAAAAAATATGAAAATTAACAAGTAAAAAAGCGTTAAGTTCGGCCGGGCCGAACTTTTCATACCCTCCACCATAAAATATTCTGAACTGAAATGGAATAATTAGTTTTCATTCTTGTCCCCAACTTTAAGTGGGTATGTTAAAATGTCAGATAATGTACATAAAATGCTTCATTCGGGAGGCCCTTTTTTATGGTGCCTATATGTATGTTGAAAATTTTTGAAGGGCTAGAAATTGGGAGGTACCGTTATATAGGGGTTATAATAAAACATGGACATATTTTGACAGTTTTTGATGGGAGCCTTTAATGTCAAATAACTCCTAATTCGGTTAAAAATTTTAGCTAGAATCCTCAAAATACCGAAAATCGGTACATAACGTGGGAACTTCAAATGTCATTAACAGCTAGTTCGGAGGTATGTGGGCTATACGAAAATATGAACTTAAACGAACAATTTTTGTTGCAGAATGTTTGTTGGCTTTTAAATTTCAAATTACGGAAAGTTCGTCCAAAAATAAAGCTAAGGTACGGAAAATCGGGAGGTTTGTTTTTTGAAAATTTTAAGTAAAATACTGGGGCTATGTTGAAAATTGTTGATGCAGATGTGTGGTGACCACTACAACCTTCAAATTACAGTTAGCTAAAATTGCCAAATTATTGAAAATTGGGAGGTACCGTTATATGGGAGCTATATCCGAACATGGACCTATGTTGACAATTTTTGATGGAGAGGTGTTGTGATCACTAAGAACTTCAAATGTCAAATTACTGCTAGTTTTGTTTAATATTGTAGCTAAAATTATCAAATTACTGAAAATCGGGAGGTACTTTTATATGGGGGCTTTATCAATACATCGACCTTTCTTGACAATTTTTGGTGGAGAGGTGTGGTGACCACTAAGAATTTCAAATGTCAAATGTTCAAATTACAGATAATTCGGTTAAAACTTGTAAACATGGACCTATGTTCATAATTTTTTCGAATATAAGTTTTTTGGTCACTAAGAACCCTAAATATCAAATTATATCTAATTCGGTCTAGAAATGTGACTTAAATGGGATGGGGGCTATTCCAAAACATGAACCTATGTCCACTAGTTATATAAGTTTATTGACACTTAAGAGCCCTAAATGTCAAATTCTAGCTAAATCGGTCTGAAAATGTAGCTAAAAACGTCACAATACCGTAAATCGGAGGGTGCCGTTCTATGGGGGCTATACCAAAACGTGGACCTATGTTAAAAATTGTTTTGTTTTTTTACTTTATTGACACTTAAGAACCCCAAATGTCAAATTATACCTAAATCGGTCCGAAAATTTAGCTAAAAACGTCAAAATACCGTAAATCGGGGGTACCGTTATATGGGGGCTATACCAAAACTTGGACCTATGTCCACAAGTTTTGTTATATAAGTTTACTGATATTTAAGAGCCCTAAATGTCAATGTATAGCTAAATCGGTAGGAAAATGTAGCTAAAAACGTCAAAATACCGTAAATCGGGGGGTACCGTTATATGGGGGCTATACCAAAACGTGGACCTATGTCCACAACTTTTGTTATATAAATTTATTAACACTTAAGAACCCTAAATGTCAAATTATAGCTTAATCGGTCTGAAAATGTAGCTAAAAACGTCACAATACCGTAAATCGGGGGGTACCGTTCTATGGGGGCTATACGAAAACGTGGACCTATGTCAAAAACTTTTGTTATATAACTTTATTGACACTTAAGAACCCTAAATGTCAAATTATAGCTACATCGGTCCGAAAATTTAGCTAAAAACGTCAAAATACCGTAAATCGGGGGTACCGTTATATGGGGGCTATACCAAAACTTGGACCTATGTCCACAAGTTTTGTTATATAAGTTTATTGATACTTAGGAACCCTAAATGTCAAATTATAGCTAAATCGGTCTGAAAATTTAGCTAAAAACGTCAAAATACCGTAAATCCGGGGGTACCGTTATATGGGGGCTATACCAAAACGTGGACCTATGTCCACAATTTTTGTTATATAAATTTATTGACGCTTAAGGACCCTAAATGTCAAATTATAGCTTAATCGGTCTGAAAATGTAGCTAAAAACGACAAAATACCGTAAATCGGGGGGTACCGTTATATGGGGGCTATACCAAAACGTGGACCGATATAGCCCATCATCGAACTTGACCTGCCTGCAAACAAAAGACGCATTTTCCCAAAATTTCAGCGTTCTATCTCCATTTTTGTGGATGCTAGAGTGATTACCACAGACGGACGGACGGACGTGCACAGATCGACTCAGAATTTTACCCTGATCAAGAATATATATACTTTATAGGGTCGCAAATGAGTATTTCAATGCGTTACAAACGGAAAAACAAACTTAATATACCCCCCATACTATGGTGGAGGGTATAAAAAGCCTGTTTTTCGCGAATTAGTTAAAGTCGGTTGATGCGCATCCGATTTTGAATACAGCGATTTAATCTCTTTCAATATCTGTGCATATTTCGATGTATCACTCAGCGGCTATTGTGTGCCGTCAGTTGCATCACACAATGCAAAACACCTTAAAGTGGGTAAAAGTCGAGCGATGTGCATACGATTTTGATGCGCATCCGGTTTCGTTAGCGCCCATCAAAAATACGTCAACATACACCTATTTCAAATAGATTCTTTAAAAATCGCGGATGTGTCTTCGCATTCTATTTGGCGTAAAACACCCATATTACTCTCGTATCTTTGTAATTTATTTCACCCTTTTTCGCGAATATTATAATCGCGTATAAAGGAGTCCATTTATGTAAAATATGTTAAAGAAAATCGTGAAATCGGATTTGCCTATTTCCAGGTATCTATATCCGCGGTTTTAGTGGCTAGATTAGATCCGTCGCGTAAAAAAGACTAAATTCACACGGTGTTTAAAGGAAATTGAATTACACTTGTAAATTTTAAACGCAAAAAAAGGTTTTTAAATAAAATTCACGCATCAAATTTTGGCCTTTAGACTCTAATTACTAGAATGCCCCAAGGAGCACACTCATGAGATATACATTAAACGACGTAAAATCTATAATCCTATTATGAGATAGGAATATTAGCTAGGTTGCGCGTTCGCATTATTAAAAAAAATTAAAAAAACCGAGATTCCGGCTCCAAAATGTCAGCATCAATTTTAGGTGGATGCAGTGGATATATCGAAATATCATACACTAGTATCATATTGCCCATGGAGTATTCTGTGATTCTTTCTCTGGGCATAGGTCTATAAAATGTAAGGTTAAGCCAGAAATTGGAAGGGAACATAAAAAACTTATTGGCATCAACCCATTTTTACCCATTTTTTCTACATTGTTGCCAACACAGCTTCCACAAAAATTAATTTTAATGGTCGACATTATGGGATCCCTCCTAAAACACTTTATTTTAAAGAATTTCAGTCATACTATATGGAATATGTTAACAGTTCGCGAATTCTGAATGGGTGAAACTCGGATTCATCGATTGTAGAATATTTTTGGTTTTTACCATATCATTATTCCTGGAAGATATCTTTCGACTTTTCTATTGATGCCAATTATGTTGATGTACGTAGTCAGATAACAGAGTTACAGCCTAGTACAGCCCACAGTTTTAATTGTGTGTAGTTTAACCATAAACACTGTAGAGGTCGCAGTAATAGGGCAAAACAGACAGCATTTTGCATGAGTTAAGATTTCTGGTTAAGAAATATGCCATTAATTTTGGAAAGTGATCGGGTAGTATTTAGCGCGTGAAATTGGCCATAACTTTTGTGGGAAAAATGTTCCTGTGGGGCATATTCCGACAAGTTACGAAAACGAAACATGAAAACCAACTCTTGACCCTACCTTGATGCAATTAACAATAATGTAGCTGTATTATAGCGGAACTACTGTATAACATATCTATAAGTGGGTTTATTGGTTTTTTGTACAAAACTACATTTACCTTCCATGCTACAAAATGTCGCAATGATAATAGATAATTTTAAATTGATGCAAATTGCAATGATGTAGGGGTCTTGAAGTTTTTATGTTACCTTTGGTAAAAATAAATGTAATGTAAACATTGGTCGTTTTGGCTTTGCCCGATTCGGTATAAACTACCGAAAGCAATTTTTAAATGTCTTTCGATATTTTTATCTTTTCTCAATACAAATTTTAATTTTTCGAAAAAACGATGTTTGTATATATAGCCAAATCAGTCCATTATAAAATAAGGAAAATAACACCTAGCATTTCCAGTAACGACGGAATGTATGTATGTGGTCTGTTATCATGTACATATATCAACTTATATATGTATGTATGACCAGACGGCTAAAATATATAAATATAATAAAATTAAATTATATAAAAGAAATTCCGTGGAAAGCTAGTGCACAGGAGTAGTGGTGTAGGGTATCACATGGTGGGCCCCCGTCGAAATATATTCCTCTTATTTTTTTTGCATTTTATACCATTTTATCATTTTCTTCCACCATAATATGGAGGTTATAATTAAATTTGTAATTCCGTTTGTAACATATCGAAATATTCGTCGGATACCCTATAACGTATATATTCTTGATGAGCATAAAATTCTAAGTCGATATAACCGTGTCCCTCCGTCTATCCGCCTGTCTGTTGAAATCAAGATACAGCTCGCAGTACGATAGAGCTTTGTAATTTGGTACAGAAGTTTCTATTACTCCTAGGATGTTCGGTATTGAAAATGGATCATATCGGTCCACGTTTTAATATAGCCCCCATAGAACGGTACCTCCCGATTTTCGGTGTTTTCAAAGTTTTAGCCAAATTATTCAAACGGAGTAACTGAAATTTGGTATTTAGTCTTCGCTAAAGGTAAAAGACGTTTATGCAGGTACAAAACATCCCTTGCAAAATACCAGACAGTATAGGTTTCCCCTTGTGATATAGCCCGCATATAAGCGTAGCCACCATTCAAGGTTTTTGAAGGTTTTAGTTACATTTTTCGACCGAATTGGTCGTTAATTAGATTTTTGTGTTCCCAGAAGATAGAAAACTTACTCGCAAACAAATTGTTTATATATATCCAGGTTTATGTCTAGCCAGTATAGTCCAATTTTATGTATTTCGAGGGTTTTTTTTGTTAAATTTTCGAACAGAGATTGCTGTAATTTAGGGCTGCTCATTAGGGTTATGACTTTTTTACAACCTCATATCCCTGTATCATAGCGTGATGAGTTTTGTCATAAGATTACATAAAATCATAATTATAAGGTGATTCGGTGAAAAAACCTCACGCACAAAATAATTTCAAAATTTGAATTTATCAAAATTATGGAAAATTTTTTGAAGTCACTGCAATTAGATATACAATTGAAAATAAACTTTAGAGTCACATGAGATAACTAAACTGACATAACATTTATTTCTCACTAATTTTCTTAAATTCTGAGAATCGTAAAAATGTCGTAAACGCCATTATTTAAAGATATAATTTTTTAACAAAAAACAAAAAATTTAAAATTTTTTCAAAGTGGTTTGTGCATGACCTTTTTCAATATTTGAATGAAATAAACATTATTATAGTTATAAGTAGGCTTATGAATAAATCATTCGTGCAACAAAAAATAATTTTTGAAAAAACATTTTTTTTTTTCATTTCATACATTTTTTTCAAAAAATTATATTTATGAGAGTATAGTTTGCCTTATTCGTAAAATTTTTGGGTTTAATTATTGTTTGGCTGCAGGCTTTTTAATTAAAAATCGAGTGTTTTGATTTTTAAGTTTTTATTTCCAATATTTCGATTGGATTCTCCAATCATCTTCAGGGAATTGAGAGAGTTGTGGTAAGCTTGCTACCAAGTTCTTCCTTCAACTGTTGAAGGAAGAACTTGGTAGCAAGCTTACAACAACTCTCTCAATTCCCTGAAGATGATTGGAGAATCCAATCGAAATATTGGAAATAAAAACTTAAAAATCAAAACACTCGATTTTTAATTAAAAAGCCTGCAGCCAAACAATTATTAAACCCAAAAAATTATATTTTTAAAAACGATTTGTGCGTGAACTTTTTTTATATTTCAATGGAATATACGATAGCGTAGTGATTATTAGGCAAAAGTTCATTCATCCCTGATACAGGAAATGATTTTTGAGAAAAAATGTCAAAAAGTCATAACCCTACTGCTCATACAAATACAAAAATATTTTGTTATTGTGTTGGTTTTGAAACACTAACATTTTGATAGTTTTCAAAGATACCGTTCAGTCTGAGTTTATAAAACTTACGAAAAATAATTCGTATTATTGTATAATTAAATAATATAATAAATATAATCGTATTAATTACACTGTGCTACAGTGAAAATTTGCATGGGTTCTAATGCATAAATTCGGTTTTGTGGGAGTCCACAGAAGACGAAAATACCTTTGGTTTCTTTGGGTCACTTCGGTTTTTCATTTTATAACGGTAAATGTTGTGAAAAATGGGCTTTCTTGGATTTTCAACTTTAAACGGATATTACTTCTTTTTTCCACAATCCGAGAAATTAGATCTTAAAGATATTGGATAAAATGCAAATGCATTTCAAGAAGATCTACAATATTACCTCGAGAGTAAATAAAAATTTTTTAAGATGTGAGCGTGACTAAATGATGCCTTCAAGGCCCAACCGCGAATGTGCAAGTGATGGGGAATAACGCAAAGACACGTGTTTCATCTGTTTTGAGCTTCTATCACGCTGCAGTGAACAGTGGTTCAGAATTGTTTTCCTTGTCCAAAATTTTGTAACTTTTGAACAGAAAAATATATTTTCATAATCTTCGTTTTTGTTCAACAGGTAACACAATCGATCAGCTTTGCGGTAAATCAAATTAGGTTCAGTAGTGGCAAAATTCAAACTTTTATTATACCCTCCACCGTAATATGGATGGTATAATTAAATTTGTCATTCCGTTTGTAACCCATGGAAATATTCGTCGGAGACCCTATATGGTATATATATTCTTGATCGGCTTAAAATTCTAAGTTGAAATAGCCATGCCCGCCTGTCCATGGGTCCGTCTGTTGAAATCTAGATACACCTCTCAATTTTTAAGATAGAGCTTTCTAAGTTGGTATAGAAGTTTCTTTTATTCGTATTCTATCCCAGCAAAAATTTGGTAAGCACATGTCATTACTTCTTGCATTACCAGGTAATGAGTGCTCATTACACTCCGCATTATCAGGCAGTATATATAACAGTTTACACATAACTAGTTACTTCCTTACTTACTACATACTTACTAAGTAATGAGTATGGTGGCACAGAGCTAATGTGTCCGACTACAAATTCTAGAGTTGTGTGTTCAAAGCTCAGCGTCGTCATGGGTGTTTTTTGTTTACAAAATTACAAAAACATGTTGATGTACATGGATGAGTTAAACCAACCCTTGTTGTTCGTGCGAGTGCACAGTGTGTTCAAAATGGGTTTTTTGTGTCAAAAATCTATACTTTCTAAACGGATAAAGATAGAGCTACGAAATTTGGAGGAGATGGATGTCAGACATGGATCTTTTATTCCATGTAGTTACAAGCCATTCGGTCAACGTCTTCTATAGAATTTTAATGAATAAAAAAGGGTTTTCAACATTTTAAAGTTTGTGTAATATAAATACATTTAAATAAGAATTGATAATTTCTTAGATTTATTTGAAACACGTTTTGGAGTTATATAAACATAAAACGCTATATTATCAAATGCAGACTTGTGTTTTTACAACATAAAATAATTCAATATAAGAAAAATTTGACTAATTAAGTTCATGGAGGAATATTTACTTAGCGTAAAAATGGTAATATTTCGGTGTTTAAATTATGTTTTTTGTTTATGGGTGCTATTCAAAAGCGTAGAACTATGTTAACGACAGCTGATTCATATACCGCAGCTGATCGTCAGTATCACCAACTAAGGGCCATTATCAATGAATGGCAACGTCATTGTTGCCATAAGTAAAAGAACGACAGACTGTCAATAGTGAAACTATTTTCGTTATTTCATTTTGTTAAATATTAGCAAATTATATTTGCTAATATTAAACAGTATATAATTCGGACGAAAAATGTATCTTTGAACTCCAAAATACCAAAAATCAGGGGTACCGTTATATGAAAGTTCTATCATAAAATGGACCTATGCCCACCATATTGTGTGTGCAAGTTTATTGACCACTAGGAACCCTAAATGCAAAATTGTAGCAACTTCGTTCCGAAAATGTATTTAAAAACCCTAAAATACTTGAAATCGGGCGGTACCCTTATATGGGGGCTACAACAAAACGTGGACCTTTATATACAATTTTTAATAAGGAGATAGTTTACTCGTAGAAAACGTTATATTTAAATTTTAAGCTAGATCGGTTGATTATTGTAGGTAAAATCCTCGAAAAACGTAAGATCGGGTGGTAAAGTTATTAAGGGCCTATTTTTCGGCGTCGCACTTGGTCGCAATTTCTCTATTGAAAAATTGATAGTTCGAGAGCTCCTCTATATTTGGGTACCATTACAACAGTGGAACCCCGTGGAACTTTTTAGTTATATTCTACTAAAAAATAACTTATTAAAAATATACACGTAAAAATGTTCAAAACAAATTAGGTTATTATACAGAACAGGAACGCAAATACATTTACTTCTAAGCACAGTTTAATACGTCAGGTTTCGTGTTATCGGTTAGCAAAAAGAACCATTAAAAAATTCCAATAACTCGGGATAATATGGTCCTCACAAAATCGACGAATTTCCTTTCGATTTTAGTACTTGTTTTAACGAAAATAAGATCATGTTATAGGTACCGTTACTTCAATTATAACGGTACAACCAACGTAATTTTTGCTTTTCTCTCTTAGCTAGCATGTTTTCTATCCCTTCATATACAATTTTTGGAAATTTTCGACAATTTGTTTTTTGCATTTTTGGCACAAAATATTGAATTTGGACACACTGTGGAGTGGCCTAGTGTGAAGTGTGTTTGGCTACAAATCAGATGTTCGTGTGTTCAAAACTAGCAGGTATCGAATGAAAAAGAAAAAAACAAAAAAATGTGTAGTGTTGAATTTGAAAATAATTTCACCTCAAGTTTTTCTAAAAATAGAACTAAGCTTATTAGCTTTTTTTGTGGTTAAGTATGTACTTAAAAAACATATTTAAGGAAGTACTTCCTTCCTATGACATCCCCATGTAAAAATAATGACTTTTGCGGTATATTTGTAAGTATTACTGCTGCCAAATTTTACTGAATAAAGTCATTACTTAGTAATGCCTTTTTTTGCTGGGCCCAGCAAAAATTTGGTAAGCACATGTCATTACTTGATACATTACCGAGTACTGTGTTCTCGTTACACTCCGCATTATGATTTAGTGCATATATAATGGTTTACACATAACTACTTACTTCCTTACTTACTCGTACTAAGGAATAAGTACGGTGGCACAGAGCTAGTGTGTCCGACTAAAAATCCTAGGTTTGTGTGTTCAAAGCTCACCGTCGGCATGGGAGTTTTTTGTTGACAAAATTACGAAGATATGTTGATGTACATGGATGTTTTTAAACAACCCTTACTATTTGTACGAGTGGCCTAGTGTGTAGTGTGTTCGGCTAGAAATCAGAAGTTCATGTGTTCGACACCAGCAGGGAGCGGAATAAAAGAAAAAGAAGAAATAAAAACAAAAAATAATTGGATTTTTGAATTTGAATATAATTTACCACAATTGTTCTAAAAATAGAACATAAGCTTTTTAGCTTTTTTTGGCTACTGGTAAGTGGTTAAATATGTACTTATGGAAGTACTTCCTTCCTATGACATCCTCATGTAAAAATAATGACTTTAACGGTCAATCAGTAAGTAGTTACAACTGCAAAAATTTACTGAATAAAGTCATTATTTGGTAATGACTTTTTTGCTGGGAGCTGGTTTAGTTTCATTATCACGCTCTCTCCCAGCAAAAATTTGGTAAGCAGATGTCATTACTTTCTGCATTACCAGGTAATGAGTACTCATTACCATCCGCATTATCAGACAGTACATATATAACAGTTAACACATAACTAGTTACATCCTTAATTACTACTTACTTACTAAGGAATAAGTACGGTGGCACAGTGCTTGTGTGTCTGACTTCAAATCCTAGGTTTGTGTGTTCAAAGCTCATGGCGCCAACCTACTTTGCATCGTTGTAAAGGTGATATTTTCTACATTCCTTGCCAGGTTTTGCTTTTGATATACCTCTTGAAATAAAACGTTGACCTTTTCTCCAGATCAGTTTTTTGTACATTCCGGCCCTGAATACTTTCAGACCATCACCAAAATCAATAGGCTTTTTCCTCTGTGCGACCTCCATTAACCCCCACAATTTCGTAACGATCCAATCAAATTTGCATGATTTCAAAAATCTGGAAAAATGGGATGTATTAACGACTATTGCAATATCTACGCCACCTACGCCAACCTAATTTGCATCACTGTAAGATAGGATTTTCTACTTCCATAGTCAGGCTTTACTTTTTGAAGGTCCCAAACAAAGCTATGATGTTCGTTATTATAATTAAAATCGCAGAAACGAAAATTTAAGTTTTATTAGCGACTATTGCGATATATTCGTTGTTTGACCACCTACTACAACCTACTTTACATCTTTACTTTCATTCTCAGTTTTTTGCTGAAGCTGAGATATTCGCTTTGGAAAAAAACTTTGACTTTTTCTCCTAATAAGTTTTTTGCCCTTCCGACCCCTAAATATTATTCAACCATCACCAAAATCAATAGGCTTCTTTCCCTCCAGGACCCCCATCAACACCCAAGATTTGGTGACGATCCGATCAAACTAAAGTCAGTGAATTGTCCCAATTTGAATTTCTATATCTGAAAAATGGTGAAACCTGCTACAACATTTTCTTCAGTCCCATTTCGATAGGACAGGCTGTTTCCGAGCAAAATCGTGAAACCATAAAAAAATCTAGAAATGTCAACTTTGACCGCGTTTTATTTAAAAAGCGTTCCGACGACTTTTTTTTTGATTTTTCTCATCTATGAACATTGTAGTTTCAGAATCCGCAAAAACTTTCCAGGTGTAAGCTCCTTTCATTTAAATTTCGTTCAAGAGCAGCGTGATAGCCAAATCTACTCAGCTCGCCGAGACATTCATTTTGGTATATATAAGAATGGGTCTACGATCATTATTTCGATGCGTTACAAAACTTCTTGGCCAAAACCAAGTTATAATACCCTCCTCACTTAGTGGTGTAGGATATAATAAAAATCGGTAAAGATGGGATTTTCTATTTTTATAATCAGGCTTTAATTTTGGAAGGTCCCCAACCAAAGCTATGATATTAGTCATTATAACTAAAATCGCTGAAACGAAAAGTTAAGTTTTATTAGCGACTATTGCGATATATTCGTTGTTTGACCACCACCCAAGATTTGGTGACGATCCGATCAAAATACAGTCAGTGAATTGTCCCAATTTGAACTTCTGTATCTGAAAAATGGTAAAACCTACGAAAATATCACAGAGGACAATCTTCTAGAGAATTTTCACTGCTACAACATTCATTCAACGTGTAAGCTTCTTTCATTTAAAGTTGGTTCAAGTGCTCCGTGGTAGCTAGATCGACTCAGCTCGTCGAGACATTCATTTTGGTATATACATAGAAGTATGGGTCTACGATCATTATGTCGATGCGTTACAAACTTTTTGGCCAAAACCAACTTATAATACCCTCCCCACATAGTGGTGTAGGGTATAATAAAAAGCGGTGAGGACAAAGAATGGGGTTTTGCCTGCAAAATCAATTTCTGAACTATTGTGTTGTCAGGATATGGTAAATTTTCCATGACTAAAAAAGTTACACACAGTGTTACTGTATTGGCCCTTAAATGTCCAATATTCTAAATTCTAAGAATTTACCCAATATAATCCCTTGTATTTGCCATTATTTTGAAATCAGTATAGGTGATATTTGGCAAAATATTTCAAATAAACACACACACATACATACTTAAATCCATCAAATTGACAACTGGGTCTCCAATGAGTCTCATGTGGAAACGAAAAATATACTTGTTTTCAGCAGTATATAACATACACGTACGTAGATGTTATCCACATAAATTGGCAATGACACTGCTAACGCGTGTCCGATATATTGTTAATTTTGGGAAGAATTTTAAAACTTATGTGTTTTCTTATAATTAATGATGCTTGTCCGATACTATAAATCATTTTGTTATATCATGAAATCCAAACAGTCATTATATAGGTGTTAAATCTACAATTGATTAGAAACCAATACAAATAATAAATTGTTTTTTTTTTTTTTTTGTAATCTGAATTTTATCTCGAAAAAAGAAAATTAAAACACAAAAAACAGGCCACCTCCTTCTGGACTGACACATTCAAAAAATATACTGAAAAAAGCGAATAGAATTTTTTGTATTTGATTAAAAACAAGGCAAAACAGCAACATGAGTACCATGAGCTGAAGAGATGTACCGCACATGTCAGTCATGTCACAAACGACTTGACAGCAAAAGTGACACGCAACATATCGTTTTGGGGATTATTCGAGAAATTCGACAAACATTTCTCATCAATTCACCGCAAATCTACAAGGAAAACGCTACATTCATACAAACACTCATCATCAGAGTCATCGAAAACCTAGGCAGCATCATTACCACCACCGCCAAAGATTCCCGCTAAATAACTTAAGGAGGGACAATTTGGCACGTGTATAAATCGCCCACCATCACCATACTCAAATGCCATAAAGTGGAAAAATTAGTTAGTTTCGCACGAGTAAATAAAACAAAATAACAATTTCTGACATTGTACAATTGACAAATGTGATGTGACATCGCGAAAAGCTCAAATAGCAATTGTCCACATGGTTCTCAGTAAAAATATAGAGCAATTAATTTCGTGTGTGGTAGCTAAGTAGTGAAATTTTTTAGTGTGACATTTTATTTTTAGCTAGTTTTATTTTTGAATTTTTCTGTAAATATTTTAATGAGCAGGTAGCAAGTGAAATCAATTTAATAAAAACCGGTAGAATAATATCCGTATAATTGGAGTATTCAAGAAAATTCAAAATGCACATTGTGGACTTGAACTTGCTAGAATCGATTTAAACCATACAAACAGATATTGTCTGGTATAAACACAAAACATCGTTATCGAATGTACAGTGCTGCGACAAACATTTGCAACTAAAATAATTCTTTCTAAAACATAGATAATTTTCCAAAATTTGGGGGGGTGAAGATATGTTTTGCCAAGGTGTTATTTAAACCTTTTACTTATAAGCACTGCATATATTTAAGAAATACTGTTTAAGGTTCCTAGAAAATATTAATTGGGTTAAAATTAAAATTAACTCATTAAAATTAGCTGGTCCCTTTAAGTACGAATTATCGTCATTCTACACGCAGAAAAATATATGTTAGAAATATGTTTGGATCGAAACAAATATTTGTTTGGGACTGATTGCAAACAAATATATGTTTGGAGCCAATCATAATTTGTTTGTGTCCAAACAATATTTTGTAACATATCTTAATTTTATTTGTTAGGGTACCAACATGTTTTTTATGTTAGAACATATTTTTTATGGGTGGAGAGAGGATATTTGTAAGAGAGAGTAAAAACAGGGATCTCGCGGCTGCGGAATGCTGTTTTATATTAAAGAGCTGTGTGTATGGTGTAATAGGAGACGCAGAAACTTTGGTGGTGTGTATGCGGTAAAACACGTGTGTTTCGTGCTTTGTTGCAGTTAACCAACGTAGCAAGCGAAGAAGAAAAGAACAAAATGGTATTAATTATTAATTTTTCTTAAAGAAATTGTGCTTTTTAGTAAATTAAATGTCAAATACATTTTATAATTGATTCAAAAAGGTGAATGGAAATATTTTATTGGACATAGAAGAAATTGCATTTAATATTTGTAATTACATTGTATAATCAATTGATTCCAGATGTTGATTTCCCGCTGATGATTTCAACTTTGAGGAAAATGTGTTTTATTTCACAACTAAGGAGAAGGGTTCAGCGATGTTTCTGTATATTTTTTTAAGTGCGAATTTTTATAAATTATTTTATTTACAGGGTGTTTTTGTAAAAATGCTTGCCTGTCACACGAACCGTTCGTACTAAAACGTATACGTTCAAAATTTGGTTCTTGTAAAATTTTACGAACCTTTCGTTTTTATCTGAAAGCTTTCGTCTATTTCGTAAAAGCTTTTATATATCAGGGTTTCCATGATACTTATTTTGTGAATTTTGCATGAGCATCTGCACGTAAAATGTGTTACTTGATGGCAACCCCGATAAACATATGAAAAACAAAAAATAAGAAAAAATGTAATCAAATTTGTCCAAAAATAATTGTGATAATATGAAGAAACGGATGTACATATACGCGTGTGCTTCTATGGAAATAAATAAAATTGCATTCCCTTCCAGTTTTCGTGTGTTTTGTGCCATTTATTACTGAAATTATTTAATTTTCATTCAAAACGATGGGTCTTTTCCATTCGTTTATTTTTGACGTATTCGTTCGTCTGATTTTGTTACGAAAACCAAAAAAATTACGAAAATAAAAAGCTTTCATTTGTTTGTCACACGAATACAAACGTCAACCGCTATGAAAACCAAATTGTGTCTTCGTTCAAACACGCTGTTAATTTTTCTTTTATTAAAGTCTGTTATGTATTAATTTGTAATTGTTTTATGTACCTATGTGTCTGTTGTTGCTTTTGTTTTTTTTCTATGCCTTTCAGTAAACCTCCACCATTTATAAATGTGTTTATATGTTTGAGATAGTCAGTGAGCGCTTACTGAGAGCAAGTGAGCATACATTTCAATGTGTTTCACATTGAAATTTACGCTCTTTCCCTGCTAGCATTTGGAAGTGAGTTACTCGCTCTATCTACAAAAAGCAATCGCAATCGACTCTTATTTTCTGTAAAAGAACGACACTGTAGCATTTTACAAAAACAATTTTATTGCAGTGCTAGTGTCAGCGAAAAATATGGAAATGCGATTATTGATTGTAGCCTATCGCGTGTGCAGACACTTTCTATAGCCTATGCAGACACTACTGATATTTTACATTTATTTATGAAGTGTGCAAACTTATAATATAAGCCATTAGTCTACCCGATGCTTATATGACACGGTGGCGCAGTGTTATACATGTTCGCTTTGTACTCTTAATGTGCCGGGTTTGATTCCCAGGCCGGGCCAGACAACATAACATTTTTAAAATGACATAATTAAAATGGGCGACATATGTACGTTGGAAAAATAATTCTAATAATAAAAAATACAAATTAAAAGAATAATAGCAAAGAAAAATAAAAAAGTATTTTTTTTTTTCGTCACTACCAATTTGTATCGATAAAATATCTTTCAGGAGCCACTAAATCGACATTCACAAGCAGAGTCTTGGCCGTGGTTCATTTCTTCCCGCGCGGTGAGCCTTCATCGATAAGAATGCGAGCTCGCGGACGAGTGTTTCTATCGTCATGCAGTGACTATTTCGAGTAATGTGCGATTGGAAATGCTTGCAGGTTTTGCTCTCAGAAAGCGCCCACTGGTGCATGTGTTTGTTTTTGCTCCCAAACTTATATTTTTTTGGGACTGATCGCAAACAAATATATTTTTGCTGCAAAATATGTTTGCGACATATGTTAGAGAGGCGTTTTTTCCTCCGTGTACTTATAGTTGTGATGAAGAACCCATACCATATTGTATTACAATAGTTTTAATTTTATTCTGTTTTTATTGTTCACGAAGTAAGATTTTACCATTACATTTCAGAACCTCACATATTTCTTTGGCCCACAAATATACATTACGAAATATTTTGCTGTCTGTCAGGCTATTGTTTAGTATTTAATGTCAAATATCAAATTATTGTATTAATATACATTTAATATTAGTCCAAATTACAAAAGAAAGAAGTAAAAAAGCGTTAAGTTCGGACGAGCCGAACTTTTCATATCCTCCACAACGAAATATTCTGAACTAATATGG
Source organism: Musca autumnalis (assembly GCF_047663935.1). Taxonomy (NCBI): domain Eukaryota; kingdom Metazoa; phylum Arthropoda; class Insecta; order Diptera; family Muscidae; genus Musca; species Musca autumnalis. The sequence continues at coordinate 177,942,371 of NW_027411977.1, read as the reverse complement.
AATAATTAGTTTTCATTCTGCTGCAGAAGAACTAATGCCCATAATTTTAGGGGGAGACGATTTGACCACAGGAAACCCGAAAGAAAAGATAAACACTTAAAAAACTTGAAATAGATGGTGTTATAAAGTTATTTCAAATGTCAAATTATAGCTATTTCGGTCTGAAAATGTAGCTAAAAACGTCAAATTACCTGAAATCGGGCGGTACTGTTATAAGGGGGCTATACCAAAACATTGACCCATGTCTATAATTTTTGGTATATCAGTTTTGTGGCCACTAGGAAATGTATCGTAACGTTATTACTACGAACTTATGACAACATCAACTATCTTACTGTCATGGGGGAACAGCGCTTTAAGAACACTCCACCATACATTATTTCTGCCTGACACTAGTGGTATAACGTACCACACAATGGGGGTATACCAAAACGTATACCGATATAGCCCATCATCGAACTTGACCTGCCTGCAAATGAAAGACGCATCTTCCAAATATTTAAGCGTCCTATCTCTATTTTGTGGATGCTAGTGGGATTACAACAGACGGACGGGCGGATATGCATAGGTCGGCTCAGAAGTTTATCCTGATCAAGGGTTGCAAAAACAATCTTAGTATACTCTCCATACTTTAGTGGACGGTATAAAAAAGATATATCAAATCCTGGACCTATGTTGAAAATTGTTACATTCTGAATGGGTAGAAAACATCAATGATTATCATCAGTTAAGATATTCTGCTCCTCCAAGGAATAACCCATAACGTAGAGAAATACCTTAGTACTTTCATAAGCGAAAGGAAACTATTTGTTCCTATTTACTTCCGAACTTAGCGCTATTCTTACACTCGACGTTGTTGAAAGAATGTATAGAATAAAAAAATTGGACAAAATTTGGGAGTCAAATATACAAAAAAAAAACAAGTAAAAACGGCTTTAAGTTCGGCCGGGCCGAACTTGTTATACCCTCCACCACGAGTGGTATTTCAGCAAAATGGAACAATTAGTTTCCTTTCGTTCATAAAGAAGACCTAATACCAAATTTCAGCAATTTCGGTAAAACAATGTCTTTAACCTGCAAAATACCGAAATTCGGGAAGTACCGTTCTATGTGGGCTATATCAAAACGTCGATCTATTCAAATTTCTGGCGTAAAGTTTTTTGACTCAAAGAAGACTAAATACAAAATTTCCGATATTTCAGTAAGATAATGTGGTTAAAACCTAAAAAATACCGTAAATCAAGAGGTACGCTTCTATGGGGGATATGGGAAGACGTGGGCCTATACTGATAATCCTTTTCTGCAACATTTTATAACCCCCATGGAAGACTAAATAACAAGCTTCAGTCATTTCGGAGGTATATTGACGTCATATCTTTCACAATTACGAAAATCGGGAGGTTCCGTTCTATGGGGGCTATATCGAAAAGTAGAAATTCAGTCGGAAAGGGTTTTACTTCCAACGTAGACTAAATACCAAATCTCAGCCATGTCGGTGGGTTGTTGTCGCCACAACCTTCAAAATACCGAAAATCGAGAGGTACCGTTCTATGGGGGCTATATGAAGGCGTGGACCTATACCGACAAATTTCATATGGTAAGTTTTATACCTCAAATGAGGACTAAATATTGAAATTTAGCAATTTCGGGGGAATATTGAGGCCACAACCTTCAAAATACCGGAAATCGGGAGGTACCGTTCTTTGGGGTCTATACGAAGGCGTGGACCCATACCAACAAAATTCTGGGGAGAAATGTTATACCCTCAACGAAGGCTAAGTACCAGCCATTTCGGTGTGATAATAAAGCTAAAACCTTCAAAATACTGAAAATTGAATGGTACTGAAAATTGAATGGCTGTATTAAGGCGTGGACCTGTACCAAAAAATTTCTGGAGAAAAGTTTTATACCCATAACAAAGCCTAAATACCAAATTTCAGGCACTTCGGATGACTATTGAGGCCACATGGGGGCTATATGAAGGCATGGACAAATTTAGAGGGGGAAGTTAAATACCCCCAACGAATACTAAATACCAAGATTCAGCCATTTCAATGGATTATTGTAGCCATAATCTTCATAATACCGAAAATCGGAAGGTACCGTTCTATGGGGGCTACATGAAGGCGTGGACTTGTACCGAAAATTTCTGGGGGAAGGTTTCATACCGCCAACGAAGACTAAATAACGAATTTCTGCAATTTCGAAGAAATAGTGAGGCCACAACCTTCAAAATACCAAAAATGGGGAGGTACCGTTCTATGGGGGGCTATATGAAGGAGTGAACCCATACCAACAAAATTCCGGGGAAAAGTTTTATACCCCTAACGAAGACCAAGTACCAAATTTCAGCCATTTCGGTGTGATAATGAAACTAATACCCTCAAAATACCGGAAAACGGGTGGTATCATTCTATGGGGGTATATCAAAACGTGGACCGATATAGCCCATTTGTAATACCAAACATCCTAGGAGTAATAGAAACATCTATACCAAATTACAAAGCTCTATCTTAAAAATTGCGAGCTGTATCATGACTTCAACAGACGAAAGGACGGACAGACGGACATGGTTATATCGACTTAGAATTTTACCCTGATCAAGAATATATATACCTTATAGGGTCTCCGATGATTATTTCGATGTGTTACAAACGGAATGACAAATTTAATTATATCCTCCATATTATGGTTATTACTTAGAAACCCTTGCACGTCGGTTTTACCGGCATAGTGGTGTAGGGTATAAATATTAATTGAAAATACGTTTTTTTAGTGCGAAAAATTTACGAACATATCTTCTTTACCAATGAATTCATCACCTAAAATGTTAGCGGAACTTTTGTCATGACAATATTTCCTTCTCCAATTTTCGGATAATTGTTGAGCGGTTGGTGTGTAAGTCCTTGGAGGTTTTTAATAGAAGAGCCGTGGATGATTTTAAGTAACTATTTTTCAGATGATACCTAACATTTATCGAATTAGAAATTTATATTCAGTAACATGAAAGGATTTTTGTCGAGAAAATAAACACAGCATGAAAGTTAATTCTGTTCCAGTTACTTACTGTAAAAGTTTTATTTATTCACCTGGAAAGGTGCTTTTGTTTCTTATTTTATGTTTTTTATACCCTCCACCATAGTATGGAGGGTATATTAAGTTTGTTTTTCCGTTTGTAACGCATTGAAATACTCATTTGCGACCCTATAAAGTATATATATTCTTGATCAGGGTAAAATTCTAAGTCGATCTGAGCACGTCCGTCCGTCCGTCCGTCCGTCTGTGGTAATCACTCTAGCATCCACAAAAATGGAGATAGGACGCTGAAATTTTGGGAAAATGCGTCTTTTGTTTGCAGGCAGGTCAAGTTCGATGATGGGCTATATCGGTCCACGTTTTGGTATAGCCCCCATATAACGGTACCCCCCGATTTACGGTATTTTGACGTTTTTAGCTACATTTTCAGACCGATTTGGCTATAATTTGACATTTAGGGTTCCTAAGTATCAATAAACATATATAACAAAACTTGTGGACATAGATCCACGTTTTGGTATAGCCCCCATATAACGGTACCCCCCGATTTGCGGTATTTTGACGTTTTTAGCTACATTTTTAGACCGATTTAGCTATAATTTAACATTTAGGGTTCTTAAGTATTAATAAACTTATGTAACAAAAGTTGTGGACATAGGTCCACGTTTTGGTATAGCCCCCATATAACGGTACCCCCCGATTTGCGGTATTTTGACGTTTTTAGCTACATTTTCAGACCGATGTAGCTATAATTTGACATTTAGGGTTCTTAAGTATCAATAAACTTATATGACAAAAGTTGTGGACATAGGTCCACGTTTTGGTATAGCCCCCATATAACGATACCCCCCGATTTACGGTATTTTGACGGTTTTAGCTACATTTTCAGACCGATTTGGCTATAGTTTGACATTTAGGGTTCTTAAGTGTCACTAAAAATATATAAAAAAAACTTGTGGACATAGGTCCACGTTTTGGTATAGCCCCCATATAACGGTATCCCCCAATTTGCGGTATTTTGACGCTTTTAGCAACATTTTTAGACCGATTTGGCTATAATTTGACATTTAGGGTTCTTAAGTGTCACTAAAAATATATAAAAAAACTTGTGGACATAGGTCCACGTTTTGGTATAGCCCCCATATAACGGTATCCCCCAATTTGCGGTATTTTGACGATTTTAGCAACATTTTTAGACCGATTTAGCTATAATTTGACATTTAGGGTTCTTAAGTATCAATAAACATATATAACAAAACTTGTGATCATAAGTCCACGTTTTGGTATAGCCCCCATATAACGGTACCCCCCGATATACGGTATTTTGAAGTTTTTAGCTACATTATCAGACCGATGTAGCTATAATTTGACATTTAGGGTTCTTAAGTGTTAATAAACTTATACAGCAAAAGTTGTGGACATAGGTCCACGTTTTGGTATAGCCCCCATATAACGGTACCCCCCGATTTGCGGTATTTTGACGTTTTTAGCTACATTTTCAGACCGATGTAGCTATAATTTGACATTTAGGGTTCTTAAATGTCAATAAACTTATATAACAAAAGTTGTGGACATAGGTCCACGTTTTAGTATAGCCCTCATATAACGGTACCCCCCGATTTACGGTATTTTGACGGTTTTAGCTACATTTTCAGACCGATTTAGCTATAATTTGACATTTAGGGTTCTTAAGTATCAATAAACTTATATATTAGAAGTTGTGGACATACATAGGTCCACGTTTTGGTATAGCCCCCATATAACGGAACCTCTCGATTTACGGTATTTTGACGTTTTTATCTACATTTTCAGACCGATATAGCTATAATTTGACATTTAGGGTTCTTTAGTGTAACTAAACTTATGTAACAAAAGTTGTGGACCTAGGTCCACGTGTTGGTATAGCCCCCATATAACGGTACCCCCGATTTACTACATTTTGACGTTTTTATCTACATTTTCAGACCGATTTAGGTATCAATTGACATTTAGGGTTCTTAAATGTCAATAAACTTAGATAACTAGTGGACATAGGTCCATGTTTTGGAATAGCCCCCATATAACGTTACTGAATTTCAGGAATTTTGAGAATTTTATCAACAAGTTTTAACCGAATTATCTGTAATTTGAACATTTGACAGTTGAAATTCTTAGTGGTCACCACATCTCTCCACTAAAAATTGTCACACCACATAAAAATTGTCAAGAAAGCCCCCATATAACGGTACCTCCCGATTTTCAGTAATTTGATGATTTTAGCTACAATATTAAACCGAACTAGCTGTAATTTGACATTTGAAGTTCTTAGTGGTCACAACACCTCTCCATCCAAAATTGTCAACATAGGTCCATGTTCGGATATAGCTCCCATGTAACGGTACCTCCCAATTTTCAGTAATTTGGCCATTTTAGCTACAATTTTTAACAAAACTAACTGTAATTTGACATTTGAAGGTTGTAGTGGTCACCACGCATCTGCATCAACAATTTTCAACATAGCCCCAATATAACGATACTTCCCGATTTTCGGTACTTTGAGGATTTTACTTAAAATGTTTAACCGAACGTAAGTCCATGTTTTTGTATAGCCCCAAAAAAAAGCTCCCGATTTTCCGTACCTTAGCTTTATTTTTGGACGAACTTTCTGTAATTTGAAATTTAAAAGCCAACAAAAATTGTTCATTTATGTTCATATTTTCGTATAGCCCAAATACCTCCGAACTAGCTGCTAATGACATTTGAAGTTCCCACGTTATGTACCGATTTTCGATATTTTGAGGATTCTAGCTAAATTTTTTAACCGAATTAGGAGTTATTTGACATTAAAGGCTCCCATCAAAAACTCTCAACATAGACCCATGTTTTATTATAACACCTATATAACAGTACCTCCCAATTTCTAGCCCACCAAAAATTGTCAACAGTTAGATATAGGCACCATAAAAAAGGGCCTCCCGAATGAAGCATTTTATGTACATTATCTGACATTTTAACGTACTCACTTAAAGTTGGGGACAGGAATGAGTATTTTATGGTGGAGGGTATGAAAAGTTCGGCCCGGCCGAACTTAATGCTTTTTGCTTGTTTTCTACTCATTTGTTGTCCGATGTACGAGTATGTAAGTTAGTTGTGACTATTGTTTGCGGTGTCAAGTCTGGTTAATTTGAAATTCATTTATAATGACTATGATTACGATGATTTGAAATTGATGTGCATCCACCTGAGTTGTTACGTGCTCAAACGTAAACGTGGTATTTATTTTCATATAAAGTGAGTTATGCTTTGCCAATCCATTCGGATATAAAATTTTCCACAGCAGAAATGTCACATTTGTGGCACATGGGATTTTTTGAGGTAAATAGGATTAGTGGATGATTTATTTGAATGAGTTGTTATGAATAATATTAAATCATTTATAAAATTGTCAATTGCACTTGTAATATCGGGGTTTTTGAAAATGTTCTAAGAAGTATGTTTCTATCTTCTGTAAGATCCTATCGAAATCATGGTATTTTCATCCAAAAATACCACATTCCCGTGTATTATAGTCACCAATTTAATACTCCCTTCTCTCTGCTATAGAAACATCTTGAATCATCGATTATTTTGTGTAATATTGTGTAGTAAATGAACAGGCAAGCGACTACTACTAATCAGAAACATTTAAAGTTCTCCTACAAATGTCAAAGGTTTGACATGGCAGACTTTATGATTTGCATGCACGTGAAAACACACCCACTTTTGCTTGGTTGAAACGACAACAACATCATCATCGTCGAAAACAGCAGAGGCAGCAACGGAAAAAAGTTGTAACAAAAACTTGTGTTTATTGTTAACATAATGCAACAGACTTTAGTCAACTCTAATAATAACAGCAACAGCCCCAGCAGTAACAACAACAATACCAACGAAAACGACGGTTTACAAAGAACATACGCTCTAACAAACATAACCTGACTGCTGTTACACCCTTTCAACGGGCTTCAACTGTTGACTCTCTAAAGCCATTTTCCAAAACTCAATCCGTTCGCTTTGCTAGCTACTACCTAGGGTTCGTTCGTTGATTGCCATTGTTGACTGGTTGTAGTTTTTTTCGACCGACGACTGGTCTGCTTCTTTCTGGTTATTTCATTTCTGTATTCATACAAAAAGGAAAACCTGAATGGCAAACTGACGGACGGACAGACCGTAAAAAACCTAGCTGACAACTTGTCTAACAGTGCAACTAACGAACGACCAACAAGTAATGAACTTACAAATAAAAGAGTTAACCTTGTACAGTGGTATTGTTAAGGCTACAGGGCAAATGTTTAATATGGTACTATCCTTTTTCATAGTTTGTGCGCAGAAGACAAAAAGATAACATACCCAACCAAATTGGGTCTGGCGACCGATTCTACACAGACTTATCGGTTTATTTAGGCATAATGACAATTTTTTTTAGGGTTTCGATCATAAAAGTTATAAAATTTGAAAATTGTGATATCGAACCGCACCGGTCGAAGTTTGATGGATATGAACGGAGACGTAGTTTCTAAACTTAGCCTTAAAACTATAGTGGATTTCATTTTCCTATCGAAAGAAGTAATAGGTTTTTTGAAACATTCTGTTCTTTGATATTAGGATACATGCGTATACTCCTCAAAATTATATAAATTGTTTTAGAGGCCTATAGAACCATATTATATAAACATTTAAAGCTAAAGAAAAGAGCAGGCCAAAACGATGTATATCTACAACTACAATTTTTGAATTTGTGGGGAGATACCAGAAGTATTGCACCAAAAAATAACACTGAAAAGTCCAACAACGCCAAGGCGAAAAATATCAATTCCCTAATTTGTAGAATAAACAGGTGAGCAAAGGCTATAGTCGAGACGGAACCGACTATGTGGCACCCTACACAACTACCCCGTGCATAAGCTTTTGAATGGTAAACAGTTCTTGCATGGATATAATAAAGTTTTCGTCTATCGACAGACGTTGCCGTTGGAATACTACTATTACAAACCGAGATTTTCGCAAAAAATAAAACTTTAAATTTTCTCCACATACGTTTTTGCCTTTTCCGACCCCTGAATATTTCCGAGCATTACCAAAATTTATAGGATTCTTCCTCTGTGTGACTCAAATCAATCCGATCAAAATTCCGACCTGTTGTGCGATTATAAAAATGGGATGCATTACCGACTTTTGCAATATCTCAGTTGTTTGGCCACCTACGCCAACCTGCTTTACATCATTGTAAAGATGGGATTTTTACTGTCATAGTAAGACTTTGCTTTTGGAAGGTCCCCAATCAAAGCTGTGATATTCGTCATTATTATTACAATCGCAAAAATGAAAAGTTGTGTTCTATTAGCGGCTATTGCAATATCTTCGTCGTTTGACCACCTACTACAACCTACCTCACATCGTTGCAAAGATGATATTTTCTACTTTCATTAGCAGGTTTTGCTTTTGATATACCCCTTATAGAAGAAGAGATATTCGCCTTGAAATAAAACGTTGACTTGTTCTCCAATATGTTTTTTGGCCATTCCGACCCCTGAATATTATCCGACCATCACCAAAATAAATAGGCTTCTTTCTCTGTAGGACCTCCATTAACCCCCAACATTTCGTGACGATCCGATCAAAATTGCGACCTGTAGCGTGATTACAAGGTTTATATGAGCAGACGGACCGACGGATACACAAAGCCAGGTCAACTCAGCTCGTCGAGACATTCATTTTGGTATATATAAGTATAGGTCTACGACGTAGGGGATGGAAGATACCAAGGAGCGGATCTGACCGGCTTTAACATGCCAAAGCCCAAGATCTATCTTGGTCCTTCTTTCATCTCAAGTGGACACTGACCTCCCCGTTGTGTCACCTGGGGAGCTTCCTTTTACACCCGTTAAAGGTAGTAAGCTAACATATGCCGCGCGTTTACCCATAAGAACGTTAAAAACTTGGGTTTGGGCATCGGGTTAGTAACCCTCCCCTATAAAAAATCAGCCTAATATGAAAAAACAAAAGAAATGAAAAACAAACCCAAACAAAACCAGCACCCTGGCAAGGTATGGCCCCTTCCATGCAAACAGCCGCAAAATCCATACTTGGATACCAGGGACCTCCACCGTGGAATCCATGGTATGATAAGGAGTGTCATGCTGCTACCGAAAAGAAAAATGCGGCATGTAGGGCTACTCTACAATAAGTATAAACGCGTAGCGCACGAGAAAGGTATCGGGAGAAAAGGAAACGTCCTTTCCGCAGAGAAAAGAGAGAAACGGAAAAGCTAGAGTGTGAAACAATCGAGATGTACAGGAGCCAGAATGAAGTCCGAAAGTTCTACCAAAGAGTGAAACATCAAACTGATGTCTTTGGTACAGGCACATCCACTTGTAGAGACCAGCAAGATAATTTGGTAACTGATACAGATGGTGTGCTCAGGATATAAAAAGATCATTTTTCCAAACTGTTGGTGACCAATAGTAGCGAAGACGACGAAGATACCACAGATCCAATACCAGAATATGGTATTGAATGTATACCGCCCAGCGAAGATGAGGTAAAGTCACCAATAAACCGGCTAAAGAATAATAAGGCAGTAGGAGCCGATGGCTTACCAACCGAGCTGTTCAAAACCGGAGGCGAAACGCTGATAAGGTGTATGCATCAACTAGTTAGCACCATCTGGCAGGAACAACGCGTACCCGACGATTGGAATCTGAGTATCCTGTGTCCCGTCCACAAGAAAGGAGACAAGGCTGTATGCTCTAACTATAGAGGCATAAGTCGTCTCCCTATTGCCTACAAGATAGTGTCAGGGATATTATGCGAACGACTGAAGCCTATGCTCAAAAAATAATTGGACCATACAAATGCGGCTTTAGACCTGGCAAGTCCACCATTGACATGTGGAGAAGACCCAAGATATGAAGATCGACACCTACCACCTTTTTGTCGATTACAAAGCAGCCTTCGACATCTGCCCAAATGTATTCCAAACCATGTCTGAATTTGGTATCCCCGCAAAACTCATTCAGCTTTGTAAGATGACTTTAAGTGATACTTGGTCCTCAGTTAAAATAGGAAAGAATCTCTCCGTACAATTCAGTACCAAAAGAGGTTGCAGACAAGGAGACAGCCTTTCGTGTGACCTGTTCAACATCCTGCTGGAAAAGGTTATACGAGATGCAAATGTAAAAAAAAAATGACACTATATACAGCAACAGCCACCCAGCAAAAAAAAATGGAAGTGGTGCAAGTTGGAGTGAGGATTTCATTACATGCATGGATGCGCTTCCAGTGGACTAATGAAAAAGGCAATCCTTTTCCTCACATTTGGATTACATCCAACAAGCACTTTTATGTATAAACGATAAAAAATTCAATTTTCATTCAACAAATGAAATTAAAGTAATACGGCGTTTATATTATAGTTTTTTGCAGGGTTAACCTTCTTTATGAGGATTTGTTTGAAGTATATACAATGGAAATGACATTTGAAACCCAGACCCACTGGGTTAACCTTGTTATATATAAACGGCCTATAAGAATAAAATTAAAATGTCTTATTAATGGCCTGTTCCCGTACTTTACAAAGTGGTAAAAGTCGTAAACGATTTTCATACAAATTTTGTGTACGGGAACGCAAAACTCGTAAAAGTGGTAAAAATTGTAAAAATGGAGTGCTTCCTAGCTGCGTGCTGCGGAAGCAAAATGGAGTGCTTCCTAACTGCGTGCTGCGGAAGCAAAATGGAGTGCTTCCTTTCTGCGCGCTCCCTTGTAAAATTCACTGAGGAATTCATAGAAAAAGAAGCACTTCGTGACACTTGCACCAGTGATTTAACTGCTTCCGTGGATGCAAACTTTTTGCTGGGCACATGTTACTTTCTTATGCTGATGACGTTGACATCATGTGACGATCAGTAAAGGAAGTAACTGATACCTTTAAGAAGGTCGAAGGAGAATCAGCAAAAGTGGGTCTGGTAGTAAACGGCGAAAAGACAAAGTTGATGGTGTCCATAGATCTAGGACCAACAGGACCAATTTTGAGGTAGTAAAAGACTTTGTCTACCTCGGCACCGCAATGAACACAACAAACAACGTCAGTTGTGAAATAAAGAGAAGAATTGTGTTGGCCAACATATGCTACTTTGGCTTAAGCAAGTTGTTTAAAATAAAGACCACATCCCGTCAAACAAAAACAATGCTTTACAAAACACTGATACTATCTGTGCTAATGTATGGTTTTGAAGCCTGGGTACTTGCGCAAGCAGATAAGGCAGTGCTTGGTGCGTTTGAGAGAAAAATTCTTCGCAAGATCTACGGGCCAATCTGCGTTGACCTTGAATATCGACGACGTATGAACCACGAGCTGTATCTACTATACAACGACATCAGTATGGATAAACGTATCGAGATGCAACGATTGCGTTGACTAGGCCATATCAAAAGAATGAGTGATGATGAACCCGCTAAAAAGGCGTTTAAATACGGGCCACATGGCGGTACGCGCAGAACTGCCAGGCCTAGGCTTCGATGGAGTGAACAAGTGGAAAAAGAGATGGAAAGACGCGGTATTCCAAAAAGCGAAGCAACAAACAGAGAGAATTGGTGATCTTTTCTTAGTTCGGCTTATAGAAGAAATGTTCTGTAATGGGCCAGCTAAGCAAGCATGTAAGTCTACGACCATTATTTCGATGCGTTACAAAATTTTAGGCCTAAACCTACTTATAATACCCTACCCACATAGTGGTTGGAAATTTCGTTTGAAATTTCGAATAAACTAGCACGGACTATCTACGGTAAAATTGAAACTCACTATGGCGGATTTTTCGATACCGGGTTGACCCGGACCCACACAACACCCGTGTTCCGGCCAGCAGCTGCCCCCTCAGTGTACAATGTTCATATCGCTCATTTACTAAAAGAGTGACATAACTCCAAAAATACGTTTTCTGAGTTAGCAATTTCTATTTTTTTCTACGACTTCTACTTTATCTTGTGTCAAATTTTCATGTCGATATCTCTTTAACGCAAGCAGTTGCAGCTCATTTACTAGAAGTTTGGCATAAATCAACAAAAAATGTTTACTGTGTTTATGAGTCACTAAACACTTCAAATCAAGCTTGATCTTTTTTTATCGTTTTTCTGTGTTAGGAGCAACGGACGGACGGGCCAATATTGATGTGCTCTGTTTGTCACTTCGACATCCACGCAACTCAAACTTCGATGAGATACGTTGAACTCGTTCATGTGAGGGACTACGACAGGAACTATGTTACGGCAGGCTGCGTATACAGCATACAAGACTTCACTGCAATGCACCCAACAGCAGCCTCCAATGCACCTCTTAACACCAGCCGTAGCTGTAGCATTCTCCAAAAATTCATCCTCCTTCAAATGGGGTTCCATACAAAAGCTCAACATTTTCCGTTTGGACCCCCGAAATTGGGTCGACATGCATTTCTGGCTACGTCTCTGATGGACACTTAGGTAATATCGAGGAAGCAGGGGATTTTATGAAGTCGGAAGAATACCATGGTCTCGACGGGGCAGGAAACCAAACTCAACAACAATTGCAGCTTAGCGCGTTGTGATGGGTACAACGTACTGAGAATCAGTCTATTCAGTACAGACCTATCTTGTTTGAGCCTGGCCCCGTACATGGAATGTGAAGGGAGGGAGTAGCAGTCAGGTTTGGAACCGCCGCGGTAGATTTGCTTAACCTATATATCGCGCCGATAAATAGCTGTACTTACAGGCCCAACATTAGCCTATTTTTGGAAGGTCATAACCGACTTGTCTTAAAGGAATTTAATGCTCATCGGAAATGACCAGAGGGGTATAGTGCTGGCTGAGAAAATTGAAAGATCTACGTTTTGCACGGTCCCCATCAGAATTAGCAGAGAGTGTCACACACAGTTCGCCAGATATAACGATCGTGTCGCCTGATCTGACAAATGACGTCGCTTGGCGACCCGTCTTTTATCTTGGGTGAGAACATCTCCCCATAACAGTCTCCATCAGCAGACCGCCCGATTTAATCAGCTCTGAACGCCTGCATGACAATGCAAATTTGCCGAGTTTAAAAGATTCCACTAATCACAACTTCAGAGATCTGCCCAACCTTTTAATGTTCGCGCAGCAGAGAGGACGTTCCGAGCCATTACGACTCGTGCAGTCGCTTGCTATATACCTCCTGATCGAATATCCGATGTAAGTCCAAATTTCCCCGCAGACTCGACGGGACTAGCAAATGAGCTTAGTCGAGCCAACCCCAGTGAACCCAGAGTCAGGGAGCTGATACCGGAAGTCACCAGGTTTTGGTCGGTGAGCATAAACGGAAAAAGTGGTCCAATTATCTGAAGAGTTGCAACATTGGATCCGGTATTAGTGAATTGTGGGCAACGGCGAAGTCACTCTCGAATCATGGACAGAAGGAAGATAGGACCTCAGTCACGTTTAGCGACGTTACGCTGACCAATCCGAAGAGGTGAGCAAGTTTTTTTAATTGACAGTTTTTCGAGCACTGCAGAAGTAACAGGGCGAAGAGAAGAAATCTCTTACTGCCGATGATTAACGCTAAATCATCCAAAACGGAATGGAATCTCCATGGTAATGCTGGAACATCTGAATGAGCCGGGAGTTGAATATCTCACCAAAGTTCTCAACCTGCCGCTTCCCAAGGCTGGAAAATGGGCAGGGTGGTCCCGCTACAGATGCCCAGTAAGGATGTCATCAAAAGTGAATAGCATAGTAGGATTTCGCTTTTGTCGTCCATAGCAAAGACTCTTAAGGCTTTAGTCCTCCCCAGCGTCAGAAATACCCAGCAAACCAAATGTCGTATGTCCGACACGTCTGAACAATTTCGGAAGCAACAACTGGAATGTTTCGAATTACATGTGAAAAAGGTGCACAATTAAAATTATTTGTATTCCATATTTTAGCCTAACAACATCACAGTGCATTTGCTTGCCACAATCCGATACCACCAACCATCAGCCAATAAAGCGACTTACTAGCAGCAAACTTTGCTTTAAAATCAATGCTATTGCTACGGTGTCGTGCAACGGATCCATAAACCCAAAGTTGTTTCATATTCAAGCTAAGCTGAACTGCTAGGCAGCTAAATATATACAATCATCTATCTATATATACAGATAAGTTTCCTCAGTAACTGACTGACTCCATGTTGTTGTTGCTATTGCTGTTGTGTGTTTGTTTGCTGGGGGTTTGCTTATAGCTTTCTGTCATATGATAAAAAGTTCGCTGGCCGTTCATGAACTACAAAAAGCCGCTTTTGCGGTTGTTGGCTTAAATGTACACACATACAAACTATCTGCACAACTACTATATATATTTTAACGCACACACACATCGCATAATTATACTCATATTCGTTTATAATCATCAACAAATATAGAAACAAAGTTACAGTTGTGCTTTCGAAATATAGGTACTTATTTTCTCTGGAGAAATCATAGTCCAGTCAAAATAGACATGCGTATAAGGGGGAAATAGCAAAAATTACCACAAAACTGATTTTGTTGGAAGGCTAGGGTTTGCCATAGAAGTAACGTTCTAAAAGTCCTTATCGATCCCATGAAAATTGTAGCTAAAATCCTTAAAATACCAAAAATCAGGAGGAACCCTTAGGCCATGTTTATATTATAGGTTTTTACAGGGTTATCGACGCGAAATACGTCCATAAAACTCGGATCAACTCTGGAAGTTGGTTCATATATATTGGAGGTTGTTAAAGACTTCGTCTACCTCGGCACCGCCAAAACACAACAAACAACATCACTTGTTAAATAAGAAGAAGGATGTACTGGCTAACAAATGCTACGTTGGCTTAAGTAAGCTGTTTAAAAAACAAGCCACATTTCGTCAAACATAAATAACATTTCACAAATCGCTGATACTACCAGTGCTAATGTATAGTTCCGAAGCGTGGGTACTTGCGTTAGCAGATAAGGCTGTGTTTGGTGAGTTTGAGAGAAAATTTGTTCGAAAGACCTCTTATGAACCACGAGATGGATCTTCTTTACAACGACATCAGTATAGTTAAACTTATCGAGATACAACGATTAAGTTGGCTAGGCCATGTAATAAGAATGAGCGATAATGAACCCGCTAAAAAGGTATATAAATACCGGCCGCATGGTAGTACACACAGAACTCAAGGAGTAAACAAGTTGAAGACAGAGAGCTTTGCCGACAGAGATATACACTCGGCCTATGTGAATTGAAGCTTTCATCTTTTGGACATTTGAACTTACCGACAAAAATGTGGATTAGGTTTAAAGTTCAAAATTGTTGCGAAGGAGGTATTTGAAGGAATGGACCGACATAGTCCATTATGGAAGAAGATTTTATTTTGGGAGCCATATCATTTCGATAAATTTCGCCCCCACTAGTCTTTTTATTGGGTCATCGTATAACTTTTGGACCAGTATGCCAGTAAACATGGAAACATAATATCGCTGTAAACCAGACCACAACGAACACCATCGGATGTTCCAAAGGATCATCGAACAGACCCTAAACCACCCTAAACTGCACTTTAGACACAAATGTTGAACTTTGGTGGGGGAGGTACCCTAATGAGAGGACCGATATGGGCCATTTTAGAAGTTAAAATTTGGACAATCTTTTAGGAGATCCAATATATTTGGGCCAAATTGGTTGCCCCGTTCAAAAGATATCGTGCATACCATTTTAGTGACATTTTCGAACTGAAACTAAGTTTGGACAAAATATTGCGAAGGCCAAATTTTGGACCAAATCGGTTGATCATCAGTTCGAGACTTATCGTGTTTCAGGCTCTTTTCTCAAGAAGTATGGGCTTGCCCCTGAAAAAAGTCTTACCTTAGTATTTGAGGCAGCGAATGCAAATTGCTTCAACAAAAATCAAAGTGATTCGAGAGCAGGTTTAAAGTGAACTTATCCAAAAATTTGGGTGGGAGCTACCCCAAGGATTTAACAAATATGGTCCATATTCGAACCTGATCTATATCTGGTAGATATATTCGGATGTGTAAAGTATGGACCAAATCGGTCAATCCCTTCAACAGTTATCGTGCGCACAATTTTTCCGAACATTTTAGAACTTTTGTGGTGGAGGTACCTGGAGGAGAAGGCAGATAGGGCTTATCTTTGAACTGAAACTAAGTTTGAACAAAATATTACGAAGGCCAAATTTTGGACCTAATCGGTAGATCCGTTCGAGGGTTATCTTGCGCTCCAACCACTACAAACGGTGTCACACGGTATTTTCATATTTCAGGCTATTTTCTCAGGAAGTATGGACTTGCCCCTCATGAAACTTACACCGTCGTATGGGTGGCAGTGAATACAAGTTGCTACAACAAAAATCAAAGCGATTCGAAAGCAGTTCCTAAACTGAACTTATCCGAAATATAGTGTGGGACGTACCCGAAGGAGTGAACCGATTGAGTTCATATTGGAACCTCATCTGGTAGACATGTCTGGTAGACATTTCACGATGTGCAAAGTGTGGACCAAATCGGTTACTACCTTCAAGAGTTATCGTACGCATAAATTTTCCGAACATTTTCTAACTTTTGTGGGGAAGGTATCGGAAAGAGAGGACCGATATATCCCATCATCGAAGTTAAACTAAGTTTGGACAAAATATTACGAATGCCAAATTCTGGACCGAATCGGTTGATCCGTTCGAGAGTTATAGTGCGCTCCAGCCAGCCAGACAGACAGACATCAAAACCAAATTGTCTGAAGCGGATTTCGTCCAAACATACTTGGAGTCTAAAACCATTATTTCGATGAAGCACATTTTGCCCTCGTTAGCATAAATGCTGAGGGTATAAAAACGTGGTATTCCAAATAAAGCAGCAAATAGAGAGGAATGAAAATCTTTTCTTAGTAAGTCTACTGGCGAAGGTCTTAAAAGGGTTTCTTTCTTCTAAAGCAGATCTTAAAAGGTCTTCGGTCTACTAGGGAAGACCATGAAAGTTCTTTTGATTAATACAGAAGACTTCAAAAATGTTTCTGCCTACTAGCGAATACAGAAGACCTAAAAATTTCTTCTGTCTACTGAAGAACGTCATAAAAGGTTTTCTTTCAAATATAGAAGACTTTATAAGGTCTACTTTTTACTATAGAAGACCTTAAAAATTATTCTGTTTAACAAAGAAGACCTTAAAAGTTCCTCTGCCTACTAACGAAGACCTTACAAAGTCTTCTGTATGTCTTCTGCTAATTGACAAATATGAGTACATTTATTCATTATATAGAAATCTCCGCATAAAAAATTCTGCTATAATTCCATACAACAGTTTAATCGCCCCATTGTAGTAATAGACTTTAGTTGGTTTAGATGGTTTGGTTAGGTTACCGTAGCTGCTTGTTTGGTTGCTTGGCCGGTCGAATGGGACTTTGTTGCTAGTTATGGTCAAACTTATGGTCGTTTTAACTTTGGCTATTGCAGTATTGTGCTGCTTTGCTTGCCACAGCTATTTCACATTTAGTATAAATGTGTATGTATGTGTGTGTGTGCGTTTGTTGCTTGTAACTGTCACTCCATGTTCAGGTATTTAAATCTGTATGCCAACTAAAGTGCAGCACACTAATTCGTGTTGTCGTTAGTGTTGTTGTTGCTGTTACTGCAACACTGAAAAAAAATAGAAACAAAAGAAGAATATAAAAATGTATAGAAAAATAAAACTTTAACATTAAATAAATAAAACAGCATTATATTTCTGGTAAGCTGATACTTTAAGCCTCCTTGCCACAACCAAGCCTCCCACCACAATACACGTTCTTCTCGTCCTCTTCATTCTGCCTTTGTCCCTCTCACTCTCTTGGGACTTGTAGCTGAGTAATCATTTATTTGTTGCTAGATGGATGGATGGTGCTTTTGTCGTTATAGTCATCGTCAACAACAATTGCCTGCCTGAATGTTGTTCGTTGCCACTTTGTTGCATGGCCTAAAGAAGAAAACTTAAAGCCTGTTGTGCATGCCACAGTCGCACTAATCTAAAATGAAATGGATGACAAGCCATATAGTGGGACAATGAGGCGAACAGACTGGTTGGCTGGCTGACTGACTGTCTGATGGACGATGTGTAAAACTTACAAATCGACAATTCAACGAACACCAACCATCCAAAGTAAACTGAAGTAAATACGGCCTCAGTGGAATGATTGTATTTTAGTTTTATGTGCAATTAACACACCTTTTGTTATGTTTTCCAGTTGTTGTTCTTACCTTTGGTTTGTTTTGCTATTGCACTGTTGGTGTTTTTGTTGTTGCTGCTGCCTTTAGTTTTATTTACCTCAATTAAATTTAATTAAAGAAAGAAAACATAAAATTGGCTAAACTTTGATTTCTGTGTTGTGATTGCGTAAATTTTTGTTGAACTGGACACGGATCATTTAATTGTGCGGGGATTTGCAAAATTAATAGCACCGTTGTATATGGTGAAAGCATGGTTTGTGTGTAAGGAGCAACCAGGACACTGCGGAATGGGTTAAAATCCAATTTAGCGTCAATATTTTATTGTGAACAATTTCTGCTGATCAATTCTATCAGCTTCTTAATAAGCTGTGTCTAGAATTTCGCGTGCTCTTAGCCAATGTAAACTCGAGAGTCAAACTTTTGTCCTATCTATATTTTCAATGCAGTGGAAATTTGATTATTTACTTATTTAGATGGATCTCTACAAAATATTTGTCCTATAAGTTGAGCCAAGAAAAGATTTCCATTCCTATTTATTTGTTGCTTTATTTGTTCAATTTGGAATACCGCGCTTTTCGATTTCGTCTTCCACTTGTTTACTTCAACGAAGTCTTGGCCTTCCAGTTCTGCGTGTACCGCCATGTGAACCCTATTTATACAAATTTTTAGCGGTTTCATAATCACTCACTCTTATAGTATGGCGTAGCCAACGCCATCGTTGTATCACGATACGTTTTACTATACTGATGTCATTGTATAGCCGATACAGATCGTCTTTGACGAGATGTGGCTTTGTTTTTAAACTGCTTACTTAAGCCAAAATAGCGTCTGTTGACCAATACGGTTCTTCTTCTTATTTCAAAACCCAAGTTGTTTGTTATGTCTATGGCGATGCCGAGGTAGGCAAAGTTTTTAACTACCTCAAAATTGTCAAGAGTTGGTCCAATTCTATGGACACTAGGGTTATGCCTCTTTTACAACCTCATAACCCTGTATCATAGCGTGATGAGATTCGACATAAGATTACATAAAATCTTAATTATAAGTTGATTCGGTGAAAAAACGTCACGCACAAAATGATTTTAAAATTTTAATTTATCAGAATTATGGCAATGTTGTGAAGTCACTGTAAGCAGATAGATAATAGAAAATAAACTGTAGAGCCACATGAGATAACCAAACTGACATAACATTTGTTACTCACTAATTTTCATTAATTCTGAGAATCATAAATATGTCGTAAACGCCTTTTTCAAAAATGTAATTAAAAAAAAAACAAAAAATTTAAAAATTTTTTTCAAAGTGGTAGGTGCATGACATTTTCCAATATGTGAATGGAATAAACCAAGGCGAATTTAATAAGGAGATCCAAAAGGCGAAATCGGACTTCAGGCCGTAGTCTTCATTTACTGTCAAACATTTTTGCGCGAAATATCCCCAAAAGGTAGAAGAAAACGGTAAAATATTCTTCGCGAAGCTTAAATAAAGAGGTTGTATGCATATATTCCTGATAGAAGTGAAGTATTTGTTATTTAATTTTGATTAAAAATGGGTTTTGACAGCAAATGAAGACATCAGTTGGTATTATTGTATCACCTTCTTTCTTGCTCCATGGAATAAACGTTATTTTACTTGTTAGTAGGCTTTAGTTTATCCATTCGTCAACAGGAAACTGTCCATCTAAACCTTCTAATCACGCTACAATTTTGATCGGATCGTCACCAAATTTTGGTTGTTGACGAGGGTCCCGGAGGGGAAGAAGCCTATTGATTTTGGTGATGGTCGGATAATATTTAGGGGTCGGAATGGGCAAAAAACTTATTTGGAGAAAAAGTCAACGTTTTTTATCTCAGTATCCATAAGGGGTATACCAAAACCAAAACCTGTTAATGAAAGAAGAAAATATCACCTTTCTAACGATGTAACGTAGGTTGTCGTAAGTATTCAGACAACGATATCGCAATAGCCGCTAATAGAACGCAACTTTTCATGTTTGCGATTTTAATAAAAATGACGAATATCACAGCTTTGGTTGGCGACTTTCCAAAAGCAAAGCCTGACTATGAAAGTAGGAAATGATGTAAAGCAGGTTGGCGTAGGTGGCCAAATAACGGAGATATCGCAATAGTCGGTAATACATCCCATTTTTATTAAGTTTGTCATTCCGTTTGTAACACATCGAACTAATCATTTGCGACCCTATAAAGTATATATATTCTTGATCAGGATAAAATTCTAAGACGATCTAGCCATGTCCGTCTGTCCGTCTGTTGTAATCACTCTAGCGTCCGCAATAATTGAGATAGAGTGCTGAAATTTTGCACCCGAGGGTCTTTTTTCCATAGGCAGGTCAGGTTCGAAGATGGGCTATATCGGTCCACTCTTTGGTATAGCCCCCATATAACGGTACCTCCGGATTTGAGTTATTTTGACGTTCTTCGCCACATTTGGGGACCGAATTAGCTTTAATTTGGCAATTAGGGTTCCTAGTGATTAACAAATTTATATCCCAGAGGATATGGGCATAGTTCCGTGTTTTGGTATAGTCCCCATATAACGGTACCTCCCGATTTTCGGTATTTTGAGAATTTTAGCCACAATTTTTAACCGAACTATCTGCCATTTGACATTTGAGGTTCTCAGTGGTCATGAAACATCTCCACGAAACATCGTCAACATAGGTCCATGTTTTGGTATAGCCCCCATATATCGGTACCTCCCGATTTTCGGTATTTTGAGAATTTTAGTTACATTTTTTAACCGAACTAGCTGTAATTTTCCAGTTGAGGTTCCCAGCGGTCATCAAATATCTCCACCAAATATCGTCAACATAGGTCCATGTTTTGGTATAGCCCCCATATAACATTACCTCCCGATTTTCGGTATTTTGAGAATTTTAGCCACAATTTGTAACCGAACTATCTGCAATTTGACATTTGAGGTTCTCAGTGGTCATCAAACATCTCCACTAAACATCGTCAACATAGGTCCATGTTTTGGTATGGCCCCCTTATAACGGTACCTCCCGATTTTCGGTATTTTGAGCATTTTAGTTACAATTTTTAACCGAACTAGCTGTAATTTGACATTTGAGGTTCTCAGTGGTCATCAAACATCTCCACCAAACATCGTCAACATAGGTCCATGTTTTGGTATAGCCCCCATATATCGGTACCTCCCGATTTTCGGTATTTTGAGAATTTTAGCTACAATTTTTAACCGAACTAGCTGTAATTTGCCATTTGAGGTTCTCAGTGGTCATGAAACATCTCCACTAAACATCGTCAACATAGGTCTATGTTTTGGTATAGCCCCCATATAACGGTACCTCCCGATTTTCGGTGTTTTGAGAATTTTAGCTACAGTTTTTAACCGAAATAGCTGTAATTTGTCATTTGAAGTTCTCACTGGTCATAAAACATCTCCAACGAAACATCGTCAACATAGGTCCATGTTTTGGTATAGCCCCCATATAACGGTATCTTCCGATTTTCGGTATTTTGAGAATTTTAGCTGCAATTTTTAACCGAACTAGCTGTAATGATCGGTATTTTGAGAATTTTAGCTACAATTTTGTATATTCAAAAATAATCGTCAATATATGTAGGTCCATGTTTTGGTATATCCCCCCATATAACTGTACCTCCCGATTTTCGGGAATTTTCAGTGGTCACTAAAATTCGTCAACATGGGTCCATTTTTGAGGGTCTACATTGTTTTGATGAAACTACCCTCAGTTTGACTCTTGAAGTTCCTGCAGCTATAAAACTTTTCCACCAAAAAAATTAAAGATAGGTTGACTCTTTGATATAGACCCGTAGGTGGTACCTTTCACCTAGCTAAACACATTTTTTAGATTAGATTAGATAACACTGCGCAACAAAATGGTGGAGTCTGGGGCACGGAAAATTCCTCTTGGGGAAGAAAGGCCTTGGTGAGTATATTATGAACACCGAAGGACAGATCCGCCGTGAGTCGAACTTCCGCGTTATGGCGTGATGAAATTTTTGTTAGAGACCCTTTGGGCAATCAGGAATTAGCTTTATATCTATGTTCACTGTTGCTTAAGTGTTCTACAAAAACAACAAACAAAGATATAATGCTAATTCATGATGGCTTACAGGGTCGCTTGCAAAAACTTCATCACGCCATAACGCGTAAGTTCGACTCCTGGCGCATCTGTCCTTCGGGGTTTTTAATATACACACACCAAGGGCTTTCATCTCCAAAAGGAATTATCTCTGCCCCAACATTTGTGTTCACAGTGTAATTTAAGCAATAGTGGGAGACAGTAGGAGTATATCCATTGTCGAAAAGTTGTTCCACCTAAAATTGTAAAAGGACCCTAATTATTCCATTTTAATTAAGACTATTTTATGGTGGAGGGTATAAAAAGTTCGGCCCGGCCGAACTTAACGACTTTTTACTTATTTAATTTTTTTGTAATCACGCCACACGTCGCAATTTTGATTGGATCGTTACGAAATTTTAGGTATTAATAGGGGTCCCACATAGGAAAAACCTATTGCTTTTGGTAATGGACGGATATTATTCAGGGGTCGGAATGTGAAAAAACTTATTTGGAGAAAAGGCCAACGTTTTATTTCAAAGCGAATACCTCTTCTGTAAGAGGTGTATCGAAAGCAAAATCTGGCAAGTAAAGTACAAAATATCACCTTTACAACGATGTGAAGTAGGCTGTCATTGGTGGTCAATCAACAGAGATATCGCAATAGTCGGTAATGCATCCCTTTTTCCATTTTTTGTGCAATCGCACTACAGTTCGGAATAATGATCGGATCCTCACGTAATTTTGGGGGTTGATGGGGGTCTTACAGAAAAAGAAGTCTATTGGTGGTTTGCGTACATCCCACTTTTCCATTTTTTCATTTGAGTTGTACTGACGATGCACTTAAATACGTTTCAACAACATTTACCTGTATTAATGAAGACATTCACAGCAAAAGGCTAAGCTATCCCAATTTTAATATTTTAAATTTTACCAGTCAAAAGCTTATGCACAGGGGTAGAGTTGTAGGGTATCACATAGTCGGCTCGACCCGACTATAGCCTTGGCTCACTTGTTTTATATTTCAATAGATTAAATGTTAGTTTATTGATTAATAGGCAAAAGTTCATTCATTCCCGTTACAGGAAATCGTTTTTGAGCAAAAAAAGGTCAAAAAGTCATAACGCATTTGGTCTCGTCGCCGTTTACTGCCAGAGCGAACTTAGCAGATTTTCTTTAGACGTTCTTAAAGGTATCAATTACTTCTTTTACTGATCGACCTATGATGTAAATATCGTCAGTAACATGTGGCTATTGGTATATGGTAAAAACCAAAAAGTTTTACGATCGACGAATCGGAGTTTCACCCTTTCAAGATTCACAAACTGTTGAATTTCTTTAAGGAGTGGTCTCAAAATGTCGACCATTAAAACTCATTACGTGGAAGCTGTGGTATCAATGTAGAAAAATGGGTTTAAGCCAGCAAGTTTTTTAATGTCCCATTTCTATTTCTGGCTTAACCATACATTTCATAGGCCTATGCCCAAAGAAAGAATTAAAGAATACTCCATCGGCAACATGATACTAATGTATGATATATCCACTGCATCCACCTAAAATTGAAGCTGACATTTCGAAGCCTGAATGGTAAACCAAATTTCTTGATTAAATTTTAGCAATATAAATTAATTTTTGTATGGGATTTAGTTGGGGAACTCCCAAATGTTGTTTCTAATCAAACCAAAAAATATATCTGAAATAATATTTCAACAATATGTTTCAGCTTTTGTTGTTGCTAAACACGGTGCGCCTTAACAAATTTTAAAAGAAAGGTGCTTACACCTGGGAATTTTTTGCGGATTCTGAAACTACAATGTTCATCGAAAAAAAAAACAAAAAAAATCGCCGGAGGGTTTTACAAATAATTCGTGGTCAAGATTCGCATTTTAAAAATAACTACAGCGATTTCTTCTTCTTTTTGGATTTTTCTCATCTATAAGCATTGCTGTTTCAGAATCCGCAATAACTTTCCAAGTGCACCCTGTATGACATTGTTTTATAAGGAGGAGATACAGTCCCAATTTGAACTTCTATATCTCAAAAATGGTAAAACCTACGAAAATACCATTAAGGTCAATCCCATTTCGATAAGGTTTGCGGTTTCCAAGCAAAAGCGTGAAAGCCTAAAAAAGTCCTAAAATGTGAATTTTGACCGCGATTTATTTGAAAATCCCTCCGGCGATTTTTTAGTTTTTCGATTTTTATCTTCTATGAATTTTGTAGTTTTAAAATCCGCAAAAAGTTAGTTAAGGCGCACCGTGTATAATATGCAATTTATATCCCCTTTCTCCATAAAACTTCTTATTTTTCTGCGAATTTTTTAGATTCTGAGATATGTGCCCGTCCGTCTGTCCGTCCATTAGAAATTGTACGCAAGCTACAGGCCGCAAATATGGGCCAATCTTCACGAAATTTTGTATGGTGGTCGGGTTCAGACCTGGATAGACCCCTATCGTGAAATATTAAGGGGGAGAAATGGACCAAAAACCAAATTTTTATCCAATTTTGTAGCGGCTCTGTAGATCGCAATGGTAGTCTGGTCGGCGCGAAATTTTATGTAAGGTTTGGATTTACGACAGAGAAGTAGCTTGCAGTCAGATCAGATAATATTTAACGGTTGAAATTGACCACAACTTTTGTACGAAAATTGGTAAAGTTGTTAGTGAAATGACTACAACTTTATTTCTGGAAACTATTTTAAACCCACGTAAGTTATGTTTGGAAGAGGAACTCTCGACCTTTCCACTGGTGTCCATCATGTTGATGTACGTTGTAAGATAACATAGTTATAACCAAATATATATAATGATCCCACAATTTTAATTCTGTGTAATGTAACAATAACCACTTAAGAGAAGTTAATAGTTCAATACTGACAAAATTTTGCACGAGGTAAGAGTTTGGTCAAGGAAGATCCAAATAATTTTGGATAATGATCGGATAGTGTTTAGCTGGTAAAAATTACCATAACATTTGTGGAAAAATTTACAAATTTAATTTTTGATCTATATTTAAAATACTGTGAGACATATTCCGGCAAATAACGACAACCAGATTTGGAAACCAGCTCTTGTTGTTTTTGTGGTCAACAGTAATGTAATGTCTCGAAATATTGGTCGTTTTTTTCTTTGGTTCATTCGGTAAAAATCAACGAAAGCTATTTCTTTGGTTATTTTGAACTTTGTTAACGATTCTTCACAAAATCTAAGGGTTAATACAAATTTTGTATAAGTAGCCAAAACTGTCCGACTGTCCATTATAAAACAAGAGACACGTCTTACGTATCCAACAATGATGGTGTATGTATGTGCTATATGTCTGTTATGTTATCGTGTATATCAATTCATGTATGTATTGCAGGCTGTGTGAAGATGAAGAAGAGATATGGGCAATCCATCGCCTACTATATCGCTGTCCAATGCTTATGTCTAGAAGATTGCGTACCACGGATAAACACACGATTCAATTTCTAACAGCCTTCTGCAAAAACGAGCCGACAAGTCTGCTCTTCCTCGCCAAAAGCCTGTGATGGATTCAACGGGAAGGAAACATGGCAAGTACCCACTCTACGTAAAGCTACATACCTTAATAACACTAATCTAATTTCTAACCTTTATTATACTATGTCTGTCCACTACGACTATATTTTCTGTAAATGGGCCAAAAGGTCTCTGAGTGGGGCGGCTGTCTATTATGACAGCCGCGCGTCCTTAAGCCTAATATATGTTATGTATATATAACTTGACGGCTAAAATATGTTTGTAGCAATCGAATGAAAGAAATTCCGTGGAAAACTAGTGCACAGAGGTAGTGGTGTAGGGTATCACATGGTCGGCTCCGTCCGATTATAGCCCTCTCTAACTTGTTCTGTTTATATTAGAATAAAAACCACTATAACCTTTGCGCGCATCGACCAATTTTTTGAATTAATAAAATCGGAGATGTGCCTGCAAAAATCATTTTTTTAAATAGGATTGCAAAAGAAATTTGCCTTTTACCATAAATTGTGAATTTCTTTTGAAGTTTTATAACCTTTTTCAGCAGGATATTGATGAGATCAAATGAAAACCTGTCACCTTGACTGAAACTGAACTTTTCGGAGAGGTTCTTTCCTATTTTAACTGAAGACTAGGTATCAGTTAAAGTCATCTTACAAAGCCGAACGAGCTTTGCGGATTCAGACATGGCTTTGAATACCTTTGAACGTAAGGGACTGCCGAAGACTGTTATATAATCGACAAAAGGATGGAAAGTGTCGATCTGTTTTTTGGTCTTTTCCAGGATTTACAGCAGACAAATATCTGGTCAATGCATACTGGTCCCAACCCGCGACAAAAATCGAAAAATCGATACTAGCAAATCTCTGCGACAATTCAGCAAATTGTCTCTAAACATATCATATTTTAATATTCCAGCACTGTTTTTGTAATTAATAACGGTATTTAACAAAACAAAACAGAAGAAGTTGACATTTACGTATGATCTCTTAAAAACTTTAAGTAAGGTTGTGGCTTCTTACAAGACAAGTAACTCAAATTGAAAGGATAAAATTATTTTTTTCGAAATGGAAGTTTTAGTACAAGGTTTTCTAATCACTTTACATAAAAATTTGTACACATTATTCGCATAAAATGTGCTGGAAATTACATTTTTTTATAATACTTCTTTGTGGATTTTTTTCACAAGTCCTAAAAATTGAAGGTAAGCTTTACTAACTTCGCCATCCTTTGCCATTCTCCACATTTTTTGAAGAATGTTCGAAATAGTGTCAAGTTTTCAAAAAAATTGGTTTCAGCTGCATATATTTGCATTTCCGTGTGTGACATTAAAAATACTGACGATGCCTCTGGTAGTTTTAGTGAATTATTGAATTATTACTGTATTCTCAGTTTCTTCTTTATTTTGTGTTTTAATTGTTTGTTTTGGTTTTTTCTTTAAAGATTTAGACATTTTTGTTTTGGGATCTACTTATGAGTGTATTTTTTACATTTGTATATTTTTGATATATGTGTGATGCTACATATAATATGAAAAACAAGTAAAAATGTAAAGTTCGGTCGCACCGAACTTTATTATATCTCCTACCATGAAATATTCTGACCTCAAATGGAATAATTTGTTTCCTTTCCAGTCCACGATACCAGTCGCAGACGTTTTTTGACCACTAAGAATTCCAAATAGCAAATTACAGCCAATTCGAACCGAAAATGTAGATAAAACCCTTAAAATAACTGAAATGGGGAGGTACCGTAATATGAGGGCTATACCGAAACCTGGACCTAAGACCACAATTTTTGGCGCAGAAAGTTGTTGATCATTGAGAACTCCAAATTGCAAATTACAACCAATTCCGGCGGAAAATGTTGATAAAATCTTCAAAATACCTGAAAACGGGAAGTACCGTGATATGAGGGCTATACCGATACCTGGACCTAAGACCACAATTTTTGGCGCAGAAGGTTTTTGACCATTGGGAACACCAAATACCAAAGTACAGCCAATTAGGGTCGAAAATGTAGATAAAGGCTTCAAAATACCTGAAATCGGGTGCCACCGCTACATGGGGGCTATAGGAAAAACTGGACCCATATTGATGATTATTTGGCTAAAGTATTTTTTACTAATTTTTAGCATATACATACTGAAAAAATCAGATTGATCAGACGATTATAAGTATTTTTGTCACACCTTCCCATACAAGTTTGACCACTGTGCAATGGTCGATTTGCCAGGTCTGAATCCACATTTATACGGCTCAATTATTTCGTTGACCGTAGGCTTTAGTCGTTCGCACAATATCACTGACACTATCTTAAAAGTAATAGGGAGAAGACTTATTCTCCCACAGTTAGAGCAAACAGTCTAAGCTCCTTTCTACTGGACCGTACACAGGATGCTCAGATTCCAATCCTCGGGTACGCGTTCTTCCTGCCAGATGGTGCTAATTAGCTGATGCATACACCTTCTCAGCATTTCGCCTCCGGTTTTGAACAGTTCGGCTGTTGGACCATCGGCTTCTGTTCCTTTATTATTCTTCAACCGGTTTATTGTTGTCTTTAATTCATCTTGACAGACGGTATATGTACAATGCAATAGGAAGTTTTTTAGTATTTATTTCAAAAAATTCAGGTAGATCAATGTAGTCACTTTAATTTTTTGAACATATGGGTTAGTGCGTTTTGGCCCTGAGCATCTCATATGTAGCGCTGTAGGAGTTCGATCCTACTAAGTACCAGCTTTTTACGGCGTCGCGAAGTCAATGTTTCTCTGTGGAATCTACATTTTCCGACAGTAGAGTTAAAAATATTCTCCTATAAATTACAATCGCTTAGAACAATTATTTTACTGACAAGTTCAGACAGAATAAAGACCTTTTGATTTGTGTATTTAGTATTCATGTATATATTTTCGATCGGGAGATGCGTGCAGATAAGACTGTGAGATTATCCGAATGATCGGCAAGTGTAGTGTGTTTAAATGGTCCCCCGTATCGCTGTACAATTTGTACTTTACTTGATGTGTCAAATCAGGATTTTAAGTACTTAAAAGACGCATGCATAGATTTTCGGCAGCACGACACAATGATTGCGAATTACGTGCTTCCTGAATGTACATATTTTGCTTTTTAAGTGGACAAGCCCCCAACCAATTATTATTCCTCCAAGATACTTGCATTAGTGAAAAACAATCTACGAATATTTCGCACTGAAATAACTCTAAATAAAATATGCTTGCAAAGTTTATGGATCATGGATATGTTTGTATTTGTTCCATTATAATGCCAACCTCGATCCAAATTAATTTCGCTTACCTAAAGTTTGTTTTTGTATTTTAAAATTGAATTTCTATTTACAGAAATGTATGTGCACAAATTTGCATTAAATTCTATTAAATATTGCGTTGAAATTATTGCAAATCAGCACCAGTCAAAAAAAAGAAAAAAAAAATAACAGCGAAATGTGTTGATAATGCAAACATTAAACACAACAACAAAAACTTTGAATAAATGAATTTTTTAAATAAAAAACAAAGAGCATTTGCAGTAAGGCCAGAAATTAACAGCAGGAAACTCTTTCCGACTACTCATTGTTGTTATTCTTTAATTATAATTCTAATGCAGTGTTGTCTTTTTTTATGAAGTATACTTGTTATAGCACAACGCTGATTTTGTTGTAGACTATGTCCCTTGTCTGTGTTTAATTCTAATGCCATGCAACCAGGCAACGAAACAAATGCTTCCATTCGAGTGCGATGACTGTGCCGATGATACTAATGATTAGTGTTCAACAATATGCAGAACGACCAACAGGTAAACAAACTGAACACTTGATAATCCTAAAACTCTGTCATCGTTGATGACTCATGCATGGCCCATTGGAATAAAGAGTGACACAACAGGTACTACCACAACAAGTACTGCATATGCAAATGTTTTGAGATCAGCCAGCAGCGATCCATAATAGTTCATTACAAATACACAGTGGTTTCAAAAATACAATATTATTTTAAAAAATTAGATTATGTTTTTTGTCTTATCGCATTTTAATGCCGCCATGTGAAGCCCTTCAAAAATAATATTTAAATTAAATGTTACATTTATTAACTGTGATTTAACCTCAAAAGGATTGGTTGCTTTTTCACTTACGATAAAATACTTATAAATATGTAAGGAATTATTTCTTTCTTTTAGTTTCTGCTGCCTAGCCAACTATTTCAGCTTCGTCAAAATGGTTGAAATAATGTTAAAAAAATCACTGTTCTAACTAACTAGATATACATTAACATTTGCCAGAATTCTATAAATTAATTGCAAAATAAACAAGCACTGACACATGGCTAAGCAAAACAAAGACAATTTGATATTTTTAGATTATGTAGAGGTTCCAGAAAACATAGGGAAGCGGTTAAGAATACTAATAATTAAATAAAACATCACTTTAAAAATACAACACATTATTAGACAGAGGAATTTTCATATTTTTACAAAGAAAACAAAAAACAAATAAACAATTATAAAGTATCAGTCGGCTTTGTCGGCAGAGATATAGACTCAGCCTGTTACATAATGGGTAGTTTTTCCAAAACATTATTGTTGTAATGGGTACTGTGAGAACTATCTGAAATAAAGTTTATAATTTATCCGCGAACATGTCTGAATATGTTCATAAGCCTAAATTTTTGAACTTTTATGGGAGAGGTAGTAGAAGAAGTTAAACGATATAGCCCATCTTTGAATTTGACGAAGGTTTTGAAGAACGATTACGATGTGCAACGATTGGTCAAAATCGATGACTCACTTTACACTGAAAGAAAAAGACCGATTGAGTCCATAAGTCTGGTAGAAATTTTACGATATGCAAAGTATGGACCAAATCGGTTACTCCCTTCAAGAGTTATCGTGCGCACAAAATTTACGAACATTTTCGAACTTTTGTGGGGAAGGAGTGGACCGATATAACCCATCTTCGAACTTAAACTAAGTTTGGATAAAATATTACGAGAGCCAAATTTTGGACCGAATCGGTTAAACCGTTTGAGAGTTATCGTGCGCTCCAGCCAGACAGACAGACGGACGGACATTGCTAAATCAACTCCAAATTGTCTGAAACGGATTTCGTCCAACATACTTGGGGTCTAAAACTATTATTTCGATGAGGCACATTTTGCCCGTATGAAAGTGTATATTAGGGCTATAACCAAAAAAAATACCACCACATTGCGGTGTAAATTTTTCTCTATCGCGAAAAAAGTTTCCGCACCAAATGCATTGAGGTTCAGTAATGCATTTTTTAATTTTATCTGTTATAACAACATAGAAAATAAATACAATTCTCACAGGCAAAGTCAACAAAAACAGCCTGTAACTTTCACGAATTCGTTGCAAATGACCCCATATTCACTTGTCCGATAGGTACTTAAAATATAAACATAAAATTCACGAGTTTATAAAGAAAAAACAAAAATTGCGATAGTGTCAAAAGTTCCTAATATGCTCCGAAATGGCGCGATTATTTTGAATTAGATAAAATTTGGCATTTAGGGTTTAAAAAACTTATCTACCTAAAATTGTGAACTAATGTCCATTTTTGGGGTAGCCCCATGTAAAGGTAACGTCGATTTTCAGTATTTTGATGATTTTTTAACTACATAGGCTTGGCCGAACTTAACGCTTTTTACTTGTGAATTCCAATTCGGCTGACCATATGTCAACCCCTTTGACAAAAATAGTTTACGTAAATTAGACAACTTTGCGCTTTCGGCGCAAGAAAATAATGACATATTGTGACAAGAGATATTGACAGTTAGCCCACCAAAGTCTTGTTAAAGCTGCGTTAATTATAGTGTTATTCGACACAACTGCAGAAAGAACGAACTTCGTTCACCGACTTCGTTCAATTAACAATACAATATTCGGTTGAAGAATGTGGCCACACCTTAAAAATACCGAAAGTCGGGTGATACCGTTTTATGAGGGTTATATCTAAATGTCGACTTGTGTCATCCAACGAAGACTAAACTTCAAATTTCAGCTATTTCGGTTTGATAATATGGTTAAAATCTTAAAAATTCAAAAAATCGGCGGCACCTTCCTCCTATGAATGTTTTAATCTCCAGCAAGGACTAAATACCAAAATTTAGCCATTTTCGTTGGATAGTGCGGCTAAAACCTTGAAAATATCAAAAAACGGGTGGTATCGTACTATGGGTGCTATATCAAAATCCATTTTTATATAAATATTATTTTTCAATTTAGTTTCCTTTGCAAATTTGGAATATTATATGCCAATCTCTTTTAAAATACATTCATTTATTCATAATTTTTCATCTTCAAAGACATTTCCTGTGCACTGGCTTAAAGTTATATAGCTGAGTACTTTAATAAAATATACCTAATAGAGTCTTAATTAATAACACTGGCGTTGTTTGGTTTTAATAAGAAATAACCTTGTATAAATACTATCAGCCATTAAAGGTATACACTGATTATTTCATTGCTACGGTGTCTTCATTCAATTTGATAATTGGCTGGCATATGCTTTAATTAATTTTACAAGTACAAAGTGCTTTCCATTTTACAAAACAACAACAACACATATTATTGAGTGAGTCATCGCTTTTGCGCTGCTTGCAATCCAAAAGCTATTGATTTACACAATATTTATTACATACTTACAGTAAAATATAGACAACGTTTCGCCAGTCGTCTCTTTGTCTATCAGATTTAGTGTTACCAATTGCAATTATGGACGATTGTGTAAAACAAAGCACAGAAATAATAAAATATTTATTTCCGATTATAAACAAATCAAAGTTACTTCCTTTTATCACTCAATGCCCCTCATCATCATACAACAACGACAAAAAACGATAGCTATAAAGTTTTGAATCATTTGAAGGAGCCTTGATGCGAATCATTTTCATTAACAGATTGAATTGTATGTATTTAATGTCTGTCGTAAAAGAAGAATAAATGACGCAGACTTTCTGGCGTTTTTGCAAGTGCACTCCTTAAGCATATTCTTTAGATTTGAACGCTTGAAATAACGTCAAAACAGCCGTTTGCAACTTTCTACTATCAATTTCAAGTGCTATTGAAGTGGCATTCAAGAATTCTTAAGAAGATTTACTTTTCTAGACAACAAAAATATGCAGTTTTTCTGCATCCAGATGGTGAAGTATTAATAAAGTATTAAAGTAAATATGGCAAAGCACTTGTTTAATTCGCACAACAGCTAATAAAAAGTATTGACATCGTTAAGTTCCCGCTGCCTTAAACTTTGCAAACATAGGAGAAGCTTGTGACGGATTTATTGTTTGTAAGTTTTCTACCATTCAGAAATGGTATTTTCAAAATTAAAACTGTTTTAATTATATTGTACATTATAATTAAAACAGTTTTAATTTTGATCCAAGATCTTCAAAAGGTCTAACTTCGCGTTGTTGCTGCACCAATCGCATTGTGAAAACTTTTGTAGGGTTATTTCATATCTATTGACAAACTAACAACTGCAGGTGATTCTATAGGAACGTACTACAAAAATATTATAATATCCTAATACTGGATAGGTAGCACATTTATTCATAATATAATTAAACTTTTAGAAAATATGAAAGAAAAGTCCAGTCTAGAGTTGTGTAGTTCCGGAACGAACTAGTTTCAAGTAACTATTCCGGACAAGGAACTATTGGAACTATATCCGGCTCTTGCATTTATATAGTTCCTTTCGTTCTTCTCGTTCCTTCAATTTAAAGCCTACGTCGATTATTCGTCTTTGCTGTTTTTTCGCTGCAATTTATTTATTTTTATGTCATGAAAACATGAAAACATTTCGGTCTCGGAACTATTTGGAACAAAGGAAACAAAAAGAATGACGAATGAGGAAGGTTCGTAGAACTATTTCGGTCTCGGAACTATTTGGAACTATGGAACTATATTAAGGAACTAGTTCCTTTTTGGGAAAAGGAACTAGAAGGATCGATCCGCTCCGGGAACTAGATTGCCCAACTCTAGTCCACTCCTTAATACCTTACCTTTGACGTTAATTCGATGACAAGTCTGATTGTGAAATTCATGTTCAGATTATTTATTGGTTAAATTGATTTTCTAAATACATATTTTACAAACACATGTCCATGTCAATTAAATTTCAAATGCCTCCCATTGCGTTTCACGGTGCGCCTCAACTAACTTAAATGAAAGGTGCATAGACCTGGGAAGTTTTTGCGAATTCTGAATTTACAATGTTCATAGATGAGAAAAACCAAAAAAAAGAAAAACAACTAGTAAAATGTCGTTAAATTCGGCCGTGCCGAAGTTTTTATACCCTCCACCATACAATATTCTTAACTAAATAAAATAATTAGTTTCCTTTCCTGTCCACAATTTTATGTACAAAATTTTTTCGACACCGGATAACCCAAATGCTTAAATTTTCTAATCTAATCTAAACAAGTAAGAACGGCGTTAACTTCGGCCAGGCCGAACTTGTTATACCCTCCACCACGAGTTGTATTGAAGTAAAATGGAACAATTAGTTTCCTTTCGTTTATGAAGAAGACTAAATACCAAATTTCAACAAATTCGTTAAAACAATGTGGCTAACATTCAAAATACCGAAATTCGGGAGGTACGGTTCCATGTCCAAAACACCCATATATATCTACAAATTTCTGGTGAAAGTTTTTTAGACTCAAAGAAGACTAAAATGCAAATTTCCGATATTTCGGTGAAACCTTCAAAATACGAAAAATCAAGAGGTACGCTTCTATGAAGGATAAAGGAACCCGCGGACCTATACTGATAATTCTCTTCTAGAATACTTTATAACCACATGGAAGAACAAATAAAAAATTTCGGTCTTACGGTAGGATATTGACGTCACAACTTTCAGAATTAAGAAAATCGGGAGGTACCGAACTATGAGGGCTATATCGAAACGTGGACCTATACCGACGAATTCAGTCAGAAAGGATTTTACCTCCAACAAAGACTAAACACCAAATTTCAGCCATTTCGGTGGGTTGCTGTAGCCACAACCTTCAAAATACCGAAAATAGAGAGGTAGAAAGTTTTATACCCCCGACAAAGACTAAGTATATAATTTCAGCCATTTCGGCGTGATAATGAGGTTAAAACCTTCAAAATACCGAAAATCGGGAGGTACCGTTCTATGTGGGCTATATGAAGCCGTGGGCCTGCACCGAACAGTTTCAGTGGGAAAGCTTTATACCCCCAACGAAGACTAAATACCGAATTTCAGCCACTGAGGAATACCGAAGCCACAACCTTCAAAACAACAAAAAAAAAAATTATATTTTTGAGACTTTTTAAGGATTTCTCAAGAAATAACTTTTTTCCCTAAACCGTATAGGTTTCCTGCAATCGGGCATTCTTTTAAAAGTGCCAAAACTTTGGAGGGTAATATTGATGTATCCTTACATGCCAATCCCTTGGTTTTTGATTGAGAAAATACTCTTACTATATTCCTAACAAATTCCTGACTTTATATGATTCTAACATTTTATCGCATATTTAAATATTTCATCAAAAGTCGAAAATTACAAAAAAATCGATTTTTTGAATAGCTTGGGTTTTAGACCAATTGCGCGGAAATGCGTAGATCATATGAAGCGTTATAAGCGTGAAATGACAGATAACAGACAATACTATAAAAAAATGCAAAAAAAAAAAACACAAAAATATTCGAAAAAACCAGAGTTTTATGTCAATTTTTGCAACCATTTTTTGTGGCGTTTAAACGACCAGTGGCTTTATCTGGGTTAAATTCGTTACAATACTATGGTGGAGGGTATAAAAATCGCCGGACGGATTTCTAAATAAGTCGAGGTCATATTTTTAGGGTTTTTTAGATTTTCAGGATTTTGATTGAAAACGCTAAGGCCTTTATGATCTTTTTCTAGGAAGTAACTTGGTTTTTTGAACTCTAGATGGTTGGAAAACCTACACGCTGAAAATTATCAATTTTATTTCTCCAAGGAATAACTTTTAACGTGGAGGAAAAGCCTAGTATTTTCAAAAACGAGCCTTTCGTACGAACTCAGACTTCAGAACACCACCTTATAAAGAAATGTAATATCGATCCACTTTTGACCACAGCCTCCATATAGGAATACCATTCTTTTCTTGGTACTTTATGAGATTTAACCACATTTGTCTGCAGAATTACTTGTAATAATGTATTTTTGGTTCTAAGTGCGGGGAAAATCTCCACTTTTTAGCGTGGTCTAACATTGGGGTGTTCCAAAAATAAAATAAGTTATTTGTTAAAGTGAATACCCCCAAATCTTTTTTCTTTCGCGAGTTTTCATTACAGCTCTACGTTACCATGAAAATAGAAATCGCTAATAGCACAAAAAAACATTATATTGAGACTAAATGTAAGAAAGGATAATAAAATTAATTAAAAATATTCCAAAAAATATAAATTCAGCAACTAACAAAGGGAGTTAAACTTTTGGTCATAACTGCCAAAACCGCAAATTTCCGCAAAAAGTCTATACAGTTTTAAAATCTACAGGCGCTAAGCTTCAATTTGGTAGTAGTGGCCATTCTTGCGAATTTTTGGAAAGTAACTTAAACTTTAAGGAAATCCATACATCTACATATATTAAATATTTTCATTTTGACCGATATTATAACCAAAATATATGGCAACCCTCGCAATTTAGAGGAATTTTAATAACAATAAAAATTAAGCTACTGCAATTTACTAAATAGTTCAACTTAAGTTAAGGCGTTAATAACACTGTGCGACAAAAAAAAAATGACAAGGAAAATCGAGTAGATTATGAAAGTAGAGCTAAAAATATGAGACACGTGTATCGGCGTTTTTAAAGTTTACGTCGGAAAGTAACCAAAATAGGCGGGACAAGTTCCGCCCATTGTTAATTTCTTCGAAATATTCGAATTAAGATATCTTGGAATTCTTGCATTTCAGGTATATAGTGTCTTTGGCAACTTTACTCAGGAGGGTATGGGGAATATTTTTGATAAAAATTTTAACCCTCATGCGGTTCATCAAAGGGGTATTTTTTGTCTTTTTTTTTGAAAATCATTCAAAAATTCCTTAAAAATGTGATCAAATCCAAATATTCTACAAAATTGTTCGCCATAAAATTTTATTATAGGTCTCAGAATACACCAAATCTGTAACTCTTGTCTAATCGCCAGTAATCTCTAAAAATGAAAAACACGTTTTAGGGTTAAAGTCGGACTTCATCTGAGTTTATTCAAAATGGTCCCTCAAAAAATAATTGTAGAGAGATGATGTCAGAGACAAAAATATTATTCATCAAATTTCACATTTAATAGCATGAAAATATCAGTATCAATTTTGCTGAAAAAAACATGAAAATATTTCCCAATTTTTTTGATGAAAAATTTTTCCTTCTTTTTTCGAATTCATACATGGAAGTAATATAAAACTTCGTTATAGGTGAAAAGTGTCAAAGGATGAAAAATTCTACACAATATTTCACTATGAGTTTCAAAATAAACCATATATCTATGTATACTATTTCCTTAAGAAATTAGACTACAAATTTATATATATATTAGGATGAAATTATATGTTTTAATTTTGGACTGTTAATTTTACATTATTCCATACTGGATCAAAATCTAGCAAAATCCTTTACTTTTTGGCAATATTGTTAAAGATTGAAATGTTCCAAAAGAAATTTCATTGTGAGTCTCTGAATAAAAGAAATCTGTAACCATAACGTATAACATTCTTAGCAGCCCTTGTTTTTGGTGTAGGGTTTAGGGCCGTATTTTACAATTTTTAACCAGATTGTCGTTGTGATTAAAAAATATAAATATCTTATTGATGGATTTTCGTTACAAATTCATACAGAAGATGTTGTGTGTTCAATTTAAATAGCTTTAAAAACATTTGTGATGAATATATATTTGAACAAGTAAGAACGGCGTTAACTTCGGCCGTGCCGAACTTGTTATACCCTCCACCACAAGTTGTATTGAAGTAAAATGGAATAATTGGTTTCCTTTCGTGTATGAAGAAGACTTAATACTAAATTTCAGCAAATTCGGTAAAACAATGTGAAGCACCATTCTATGGGGGCAATTTCAAATCGTCGATATATACCGACAAATTTCTGACGAAAAGTTTTTAGGCTCAAAGAAGACTAAATACTAAATTTCCTATATTTCGGTAAGAGAATGTGGCTAAAACTAAAAAAATACCGAAAATCAAGAAGTAAGCTTCTATGGGGATATAGGAAGACGTGGACCTATACTGATAATACTCTTCTGGAATATTTTATAACTCTTGGAAGACGAAATAACGAATTTCAGCCATTTCAGTTGGATATTGACGTCACAATCTTCAGTATTAGGAAAATCCGGAGGTTCCGTTCTATGGGGGCTATATCGAAACGTGGACCTATACCGACGAATTTTAGTCAGAAATGGGGCAACATAAAAGCGTGGACCTGTACAGACATATTTCTGGCGAACAGTTTTATATCACATTGAAGACTAAATACCAAATTTCAGCCATTTTGGTGGAATATTGAAGACACAACCTTCAAAATACGAAAAATCGGGAGGTCCTTTTCCATGGGAGCTATATGAAGGCGTGGACCTATACCGACAAATTTAAAGGGGAAGTTTGAGTACCCCCAACGAAGTCTAAATACCAAATTTCAGCCATTTCGGTGAAATATTGATGCCACAACGTTCAAAATACCGAAAATCGGGAGGTACCGTTCTATGGGGGCTATATGAAGGCATGGACCGATACCGACAAAGTTCTGGGAGAAAGTTTTATTCCACCAACGTAGACTTAGTACCAAATTTCAGCCATTTCGGTGTGATAATGAAGCAAAAACCTTCAAAATACCGAAAATCGGGAGGTACCGTTCTATGGGAGCTATA
Organism: Musca autumnalis; assembly: GCF_047663935.1. NCBI lineage: Eukaryota > Metazoa > Arthropoda > Insecta > Diptera > Muscidae > Musca > Musca autumnalis. Next base: position 177,903,626 of record NW_027411977.1, on the reverse strand, counting down.
TGAAGGTGTGGACCGATACCGACAAAATTCTGGGGGAAAGTTTTATACCCCTAAAGAAGACTACGTACCAAATTTCAGCCGTTTTGGTAGGATAATGAAGCTAAAACCTTCAAAATACCGAAAATCGGGAGGTACCGTTATATGGGGACTATATGAAGGTGTGGACCGATACCGACAAAATTCTGAGGGAAACTTATGTACCCATAAGGAAGACTACGTACCAAATTTCAGCCGTTTTGGTAGGATAATGAAGCTAAAACCTTAAAAATACCGAAAATCGGGAGGTACCGTTCTATGGGGGCTATATGAAGGTGTGGACCGATACCGACAAAATTCTGGGGAAAAGTTGTATACCCCTAAAGAAGACTACGTACCAAATTTCAGCCATTTTGGTAGGATAATGAAGCTAAAACCTTAAAAATACCGAAAATCGGGAGGAACCGTTCTATGGGGGCTATATGAAGGTGTGGACTGATACCGACAAAATTCTAAGGATAAGTTTTATACCCCTAAGGAAGACTACGTACCAAGTTTCAGCCATTTTGGTAGGATAATGAAGCTAAAACCTTAAAAATACCGAAAATCGGGAGGTACCGTTCTATGGGGGCTATATCAAAACGTGGACCGTTATATCCCATTTTCAATACCAACCATCCTGCAAGTAATAAAAACTTCTGTACCAAATTTTGACTCTCTATCTTTAAAATTGCGAGCTGTATCTTGATTTCAACAGACAGACAGACGGACGGACGGACGGACAGACGGACATGGTCAAATCGACATAGAATTTTATGCTGATCAATAATATGTATACTTTATAGGGTCTCCGACGAATATTTCGATGTGTTACAAACGGAATGACAAATTTAATTATACCCTCCATATGGTGGAGGGTATAAAAATATAGAAAACCCAGATCGGACCTGCCAAAATTGCGTATTTTTAATACTTTTAACTTAAATTAAGTATTTTGGATAAGCCATTGGTTGCTTATATTGTATGTGAAAATACATTAGAGGTCTACTGCTATGGTCCAGTGAAAATATAGGTGTCATATAGGCTCTCACATGTACAATTTGGTGTGGTCCAAAAAACTACAATGAGGAGTGAGTCCCAACTCCTACTTTGGTGGCATTTACGTAATCAACTATAGCAAGCGATTTGCATTTTTAAATTTTTAAAACGATCTCATGATTTTTTTAATTTTTTCGTTGGGCGCATCCACTGTGAACTGTGGAATAGAATGGAATCATTGCGTGCCATGACAATGGTAGCTCTCACACATCGATTCAAACCAGCGCACAGTGGTCGAAACCACTGATCTAGCGGCGCGAAATTAATAACTTGGAAACGAATGAAGATATCTTTCTGAAATTTTGCACAAACTCAATCTGTGTCTGTGGGTAATTATGGACTAAATATGAACAACATAGGAAAATATTTTGGTATAGCCCCCATATAACGGTACCTCCTGATATTCGATATTTTGAGGATTTAAGCCACCTTTTCCTTCCAAATTAGTTGTAATTTGGTACTTAGGGTTCCTAGTGATCACTAAACCTTTCCACCAAAAATTGTGGACATAGGTTCACGTTTGGGTATAGGCCCCTTTTAAGGTACCTCCCGACTTTCAGTAGTTTGGGGATTTAAAGCCACATTTCCGACCAAATTAGGTGTAATTTGGTATTTGGGGTTCCTAGTGGACACAAAAATTCTCCACCAAAAATTGCGGACATAGGTCTACATTTTGATATAGCCCCCATATAACCGTACCGACAGATTTTGGGTATTTTGAGGATTTAAGCTATTTTTCAAGACCATTTATCAGCAAGATTTGCAGCTATTTGCAGCTAAATTTTGGTTATTCGGAATCTAGGGAGTCCAATTTAATTATTAAAAAAATAACTGGACCGGACCTCGGTGGACCTTTGTAGTTACGCTCCATCCAACAAAAGTATATTGCACTAAAAACATACAAAAAATAATAATTTTTGAAAATTTATTGCTTTATAACTATGTAACTTTAGGCCCCAAACATTTGATTTTAATTTAACTTAAACCCTCTCCTATCAATAAAAAATAAACTTTGTTTAGTTTTATTACGAATTTATTTAACAATTAAACAAATATGAGATCAGGTTTTTAGCAACAATTTTATTAAAATCTGATCCGTCAAAATTTCTTGCACTTGACACTGAATAACTGAGTGAAAATTTACAACAACAAAAAAGTAAAAACAAAATCTTAGTCAGCAGAGTGTCTGTAATCGATAAAATGGAAAACATTTCGCAATTTTATACTTTGATTTTTTGACTTTCGCGCCGTGGAATCGATTGGTCATCCGCCATACAGCCCTGACTTGGCACCCAATGTCTTCTTTTATTCCCCGACATCAATAAATAAGGCGTGGTCAACGATTTTGGTCGCCAGACGATGCTGCTGAAGCGTTCAAAAACTATGTTTATGAGTTGTCTCATTCGCAGTAAGCTTCTATGGGGATATAGGAAGACGTGGACCTATACTGATAATACTCTTCTGGAATATTTTATAACTCTTGGAAGACGAAATAACGAATTTCAGCCATTTCAGTTGAATATTGACGTCACAATCTTCAGTATTAGGAAAATCCGGAGGTTCCGTTCTATGGGGGCTATATCGAAACGTGGACCTATACCGACGAATTTTAGTCAGAAATGGGGCAACATGAAAGCGTGGACCTGTACAGACATATTTCTGGCGAACAGTTTTATATCACATTGAAGACTAAATACCAAATTTCAGCCATTTTGGTGGAATATTGAAGACACAACCTTCAAAATACGAAAAATCGGGAGGTCCTTTTCCATGGGAGCTATATGAGGGCGTGGACCTATACCGACAAATTTAAAGGGGAAGTTTGAGTACCCCCAACGAAGTCTAAATACCAAATTTTAGCCATTTCGGTGAAATATTGATGCCACAACGTTCAAAATACCGAAAATCGGGAGGTACCGTTCTATGGGGGCTATATGAAGGCATGGACCGATACCGACAAAGTTCTGGGGGAAAGTTTTATACCACCAACGTAGACTTAGTACCAAATTTCAGCCATTTCGGTGTGATAATGAAGCAAAAACCTTCAAAATACCGAAAATCGGGAGGTACCGTTCTATGGGAGCTATATGAAGGTGTGGACCGATACCGACAAAATTCTGGGGGAAAGTTTTATACCCCTAAAGAAGACTACGTACCAAATTTCAGCCGTTTTGGTAGGATAATGAAGCTAAAACCTTCAAAATACCGAAAATCGGGAGGTACCGTTATATGGGGGCTATATGAAGGTGTGGACCGATACCGACAAAATTCTGAGGGAAACTTATGTACCCATAAGGAAGACTACGTACCAAATTTCAGCCGTTTTGGTAGGATAATGAAGCTAAAACCTTAAAAATACCGAAAATCGGGAGGTACCGTTCTATGGGGGCTATATGAAGGTGTGGACCGATACCGACAAAATTCTGGGGAAAAGTTGTATACCCCTAAAGAAGACTACGTACCAAATTTCAGCCATTTTGGTAGGATAATGAAGCTAAAACCTTAAAAATACCGAAAATCGGGAGGAACCGTTCTATGGGGGCTATATGAAGGTGTGGACTGATACCGACAAAATTCTAAGGATAAGTTTTATACCCCTAAGGAAGACTACGTACCAAGTTTCAGCCATTTTGGTAGGATAATGAAGCTAAAACCTTAAAAATACCGAAAATCGGGAGGTACCGTTCTATGGGGGCTATATCAAAACGTGGACCGTTATATCCCATTTTCAATACCAACCATCCTGCAAGTAATAAAAACTTCTGTACCAAATTTTGACTCTCTATCTTTAAAATTGCGAGCTGTATCTTGATTTCAACAGACAGACAGACGGACGGACGGACGGACAGACGGACATGGTCAAATCGACATAGAATTTTATGCTGATCAATAATATGTATACTTTATAGGGTCTCCGACGAATATTTCGATGTGTTACAAACGGAATGACAAATTTAATTATACCCTCCATATGGTGGAGGGTATAAAAATATAGAAAACCCAGATCGGACCTGCCAAAATTGCGTATTTTTAATACTTTTAACTTAAATTAAGTATTTTGGATAAGCCATTGGTTGCTTATATTGTATGTGAAAATACATTAGAGGTCTACTGCTATGGTCCAGTGAAAATATAGGTGTCATATAGGCTCTCACATGTACAATTTGGTGTGGTCCAAAAAACTACAATGATGGGACTCACTCCTACTTTGGTGGCATTTACGTAATCAACTATAGCAAGCGATTTGCATTTTTAAATTTTTAAAACGATCTCATGATTTTTTTAATTTTTTCGTTGGGCGCATCCACTGTGAACTGTGGAATAGAATGGAATCATTGCGTGCCATGACAATGGTAGCTCTCACACATCGATTCAAACCAGCGCACAGTGGTCGAAACCACTGATCTAGCGGCGCGAAATTAATAACTTGGAAACGAATGAAGATATCTTTCTGAAATTTTGCACAAACTCAATCTGTGTCTGTGGGTAATTATGGACTAAATATGAACAACATAGGCAAATATTTTGGTATAGCCCCCATATAACGGTACCTCCTGATATTCGATATTTTGAGAATTTAAGCCACCTTTTCCTTCCAAATTAGTTGTAATTTGGTACTTAGGGTTCCTAGTGATCACTAAACCTTTCCACCAAAAATTGTGGACATAGGTTCACGTTTGGGTATAGGCCCCTTTTAAGGTACCTCCCGACTTTCAGTAGTTTGGGGATTTAAAGCCACATTTCCGACCAAATTAGGTGTAATTTGGTATTTGGGGTTCCTAGTGGACACAAAAATTCTCCACCAAAAATTGCGGACATAGGTCTACATTTTGATATAGCCCCCATATAACCGTACCGACAGATTTTGGGTATTTTGAGGATTTAAGCTATTTTTCAAGACCATTTATCAGCAAGATTTGCAGCTATTTGCAGCTAAATTTTGGTTATTCGGAATCTAGGGAGTCCAATTTAATTATTAAAAAAATAACTGGACCGAACCTCGGTGGACCTTTGTAGTTACGCTCCATCCAACAAAAGTATATTGCACTAAAAACATACAAAAAATAATAATTTTTGAAAATTTATTGCTTTATAACTATGTAACTTTAGGCCCCAAACATTTGATTTTAATTTAACTTAAACCCTCTCCTATCAATAAAAAATAAACTTTGTTTAGTTTTATTACGAATTTATTTAACAATTAAACAAATATGAGATCAGGTTTTTAGCAACAATTTTATTAAAATCTGATCCGTCAAAATTTCTTGCACTTGACACTGAATAACTGAGTGAAAATTTACAACAACAAAAAAGTAAAAACAAAATCTTAGTCAGCAGAGTGTCTGTAATCGATAAAATGGAAAACATTTCGCAATTTTATACTTTGATTTTTTGACTTTCGCGCCGCTAGATCAATGATTTCGTCCTCTGTGCAGCGCCTTTTTGACCGGACAAGTCGTGGAATCGATTGGTCATCCGCCATACAGCCCTGACTTGGCACCCAATGTCTTCTTTTATTCCCCGACATCAATAAATAAGGCGTGGTCAACGATTTTGGTCGCCAGACGATGCTGCTGAAGCGTTCAAAAACTATGTTTATGAGTTGTCTCATTCGCAGTGGAAAAAGTGATTCGACAATTGGTTTGACCATATGAAAAAGTGTATAAGTCATGCTGGAGACTACCTAAAGAACAAGAAAACTATCTTTGATGGTAAATATACCCGTTTTCATTGTTAGGCCAGCAACTTTTCTAGTCCCCCTCATAGATTCATAAATTCTTATAGCCCCCATATAACGATACAACCCGATTTTTTGTATTTTAAGGATTTTAGCTACAATTTTTAACCGAAGTAGCCGTAATTGGCCACTTGAAGCCCCTAGCGGTCACAACACCACTTTACTAAAAATTGTCAATGTAGGTCTATGTCTTGGTGTAGGCCCCATATAGCAGTATCTCCCGATTTTCTGCATTTCGATAATCTTTATAAATAAAAATCAAATGTCGTTCGTTGGTAATAGCATCAGTTGAGAACGGCTAGACCGATTCGAATAATTCTTTTTGTAAAACGTCCGCCATAACCCGACTTAGTTTTTTTATGCAAAGAAAATTTGATTACGCCCCCTTTTTTCAATTTTAATTTTTTTCTTTTCTACAAAAACTACTGAATCGATTTTCCTAAAATTGCCAGGGAATGTACAGGGATGGTCTCCGGTTAAAATAGGCTACAAATTTGGTTGAATTTCGAAAGAGGCGGGGTACTTCCCCTATACCCTATTTCTTTAAAAATGCTATATCTTTATAAAAAAAAAATCAAATGTCGTTCGTTGGTAATGGCATCAGTTGAGAACGGCTGGGCCGATTTGGACAATTATTTTTGTGAAATGTCCGCCATAACCCGACTTAGGATTTTATGCAAAGAAAATTTGACCACGCCCACTTTTTTCAATTTTTATCTTTTCTACAAAAACTGCTGAACCGATTTTTCTGAAATTGTCATGGAATGTACAGGGATGGGCCCCGGTTAAAATGAGCTAAACATTTTTTTGAATTTCGGAGCGGGCGGAGTACTTCCCCTATATCCTATTTTTTTTTAAATTGCCATATTTACAATAATTACGAATGTATCGGTTTGGAAATTAATTTGCGAGACAATTGCGGTTGTGTCTACGACCTTACCACGCCCACCTTTTAAAATATTTTGCATATACAAAACTACTGAACCAATTTTCCTGAAATTTTCAGGGAATGTACAGGGATGGCCGCCGGTAAAAATAGGATGCATATTTTCTCGAATTTCGCAGGGGGAGGGGTACTTACTTCGCTATGCCATATTTAAAAAACGCCATATCTTTAAGAATAAAAATCAAATGCCGTCATAAACCAACTTAGGTATTTATGGGAAGCAAATTTTACCACGCTCACTGTTTTTAAATTTTCAATTTAATTTTTTTCTGCAAACACCGAAAGTAAATCATATAAGTCTCAATAAGCGGGAGAATTCGACTTAACCATTTTTTTAACTTTTATAATTAGATCGCTTTAGGATAAAGGCAGGGGACATGGGCGATAGTAAATCATAAACAGCATCAATGGGCGAAAAAATCCGTAGGAGAAAAGAAATGTTACAGACAAAATCTGTTGATAAATTTAAAATTCTCCCCGATTTGACAATGGACCGAAGAAGTGAGGTAAAAAATACCTTTTTTGAATTGTCAGCATAAAGTCCATAAAAAGTTATCATTACAACTCATTACGACGGGCCAGCAACGCGGACCGCGGTCTGTTAGTTTAAGATAATTTTTCGTCACTGATTGTTAACTTATAGTTAGTACTACTTTTGAAACATAGGAATCCAAAAGATTGGGTCAAAATATTGGAAGGTATAGGCGTGGCCTGCTCCTAAAAACGGAAATTTTTCCCATTTTGGAATATACGCAATTTTTGAAAATTTCTGGATTAAGAAATAGTTCTTTCTCGGAAAATATAAAAGATATTTTGTTCATTATTTCTTTCGTTAGGTAGGTACTATTTTTTTCGTTAGGTAGGTATTATTGTTGTCTTTAAGATACATTTTAATAAATGACCGTATAGTTTATCACTCACTCACTATTCACTATTAAATTTTTCCTCAGTTACTAAATTTTAGTGAAATTCTAAATTTAGGGAACAACATGGAACAAGTTTCAGCCCATATATACTTCTGTACATGTCCCGCGCAGTCCGTTTAACACTTTTTTAAATTTATTGAAATTGCAACGGTAAAAATGTGCGTTTTTTTCTTACCGTTTTCCCATATAAATTATAGCTTTCTTACACATTTTTAAACAATCTTTACTTATTTTGAAAACATATTTTTAAATAATTGTTTATTTTTTTTTAATATTTTTATAGTTAAAAAAACTCAATATTTTAACATTGACCCTGACTTGCTCTGCAACTAGTAGACTAAATTTGATCGTCTTTGATTTATCGGAAAGCTGATTATGTTATCTCTCGAGCCACAGTACGTCGCACTATGTCGCGAGTTCATTTTAACTGTGGGCAAAAATAGAAGGAGTTTTTGTAGGTGCATCATTTTTGGTACACGTACCTATTATTGACTTACAATCTCCAGGACAAAAAACTTGGATGATCGGTCCCCGTTTTGATATAGCCCCCTTAGAACCGCACCTCCCTATTTTCAGTATTTTGAAAGTTTTAGTCATAATGACCAACCGAAATTACTGAAATTTGGTGGTTAGTCTTCAGCAGAGGTATAAAATATTCCAACTGAGGATTTTGGGTGTAGGTCCACGTTTTGATATAGCCCCCAAAGAACGGTACCTACCGATTATCGGCATTTTGAATATTTTAGCCTCATTATTACACCGAAATTGTTGAAATTTGGCATTTAGTGTTCGTTGGGGGCATACAACTTTCATCTTAAAATTTGTGTGCTTAGGTACACGCCTTCATATAGCCCCCATAGAACGGTACCCCCCGATTTTCAGTATTTTGGAGGTTTTAGCCTGATTATCACTGGAAATGGCTGAAAATTGGTATTAAGTCTTTGTTGGGGGCATATATCTTACCGCCAGAAATCTGTCAGTGTAGGTCCTCGTCTTCCTATACCCCGATAGAACCGTACCTCCCCATTTTCGGTATTTTGAATGTTATGGCCTCAATATCCACCCGAAATGACTGAAATTTGGTGTTCAGTCTTCATATTTTTTGTGATCTTATTGAATACATCAAACTCTTGTCTTTATATATGAGAATTTTCCTTTAAACACATTTTTTGACCGATTAATGGTCAAAAACGGTCCACTTTTTGTAAAAAATCAAATTTTGATTTTCGCTATTCACCATTTTCTTTCTTTTTACAGCAATATTATTACGTACTTAATAAGCCCACAAAAATATATGATGATCGGTTCATTCGTTTTCACGTTATAGCCAACACCGCAAGGCGATTTGTCAAAATAGGGGCAACCCCTGAGTGAGGTGGTCGCTGAAAAAGAGAAATAACATGTTCGTCTGCAAACCTCTGCAGCTGGAACCTTTATACATTTGAAGTACTTTTCACAACTCAAGCAATAAATAATATCGATATACACTTTTATACAATTTTTTCCCACTCCACTAAATTTAAAATTTGGTTCTCAAAATCGATGTACTAAGTACGACAGACTTGGGTAGCTGTAAACACCATATGATCACTATTTGCTTCCAAACAAAATTAAATCCATGTTTATTACATCCAAAGCTACTTTAGAAATTTAGTTTAGAACGATAAATTACTTGAAATATTAAAATTTTGGAGCATATTACAAGTTATTAAATTTCGTAAAATAAGGACAAAAATACATATTTCCAACAATTATAGGATTTGAACCTTCCCATGGACAAAACTACTTGACAAATCAATGCCATAATTAAAATTCCTTCAAATTAAATGTTTACTATAAATTTCTTATCCATAGATTTGTATTCCATTTAAATAATGCGGGAGCAGGATTTTAACTTCGACCTCCCCTAGGCCAAAGAACAGATTGTTGCCAAATTCTCTCCAATCTCTGTTATCAAATGAACTTGATTCGTTCTGTTGTTGATGGGTTGCTCAGTGACGTTTCCGGATCACTCGTCCATTGGAACATCCCTGTTCATCTTCGCTCACACATTTTTTACATTTTTGCCATACACATTAATGGTTTTGAGTAGTTATGTGAAAACCATATTCTTCTAAAACTTGAGACTGATTTTTTATTTAAAATCACACATTTACCAACAAATGATTTTCCTTCGAAAATACTGTTTACATTTGTTTCAAATTTTCTAATGAAAACCAATATTCCCATATAAAGATACATGAATATTCTAATATGATGTTTGGTTTTTGTTTATTTTTTACAAACATCAAAAGTTGATGTTTGTCTTTAAAGTTGTTGTCATGTATCTGAGATTTCACAACTTTTTTTGAGTTTTTTCGAGCCAAAAGACCAGTTTAAGTAACTGATAGCGGTGGCGGTGATGGTGGAGTGAGTACGACGATATTTAGTTAGACCAGAAATACAACAGCGACCAATTTAGAAACTCATTTTCGAAGCTTGATAAACGTAAACAAGGGAGTGGCTCACTCCGTGGGTCGGTGCTTTTGCTTAATCCAAGTTAAATTATGGTCTAATATTTTCGCCTTTTATACGTTGACTCCAAGTGACTCCGGAGGATGTCACATGAATATCAATGATTTTAATTACAATTTTTAATTATACATACATATATATTTTGGTAGCTCTCTGGCAGCGTTTGCCTTTGTTGTTGCTATTTTCGTTTTATTTGTTTTGATAATTACTTCGTAAATAAAATTATATATTTTTTATGGACAATTAGTAAATGGCACACCACAAAACGTGACTTCAGCGTTTTAATTGTTGTTGTGAATAATTTTATTTTTCTTTTTTGTAGTTTATTCTTTTTGGTTTGTTCATTTTAGTTTGCACACATAACAACAACTTTACTGAGCATATGGATATATTTACAGATCCATATACAGAGAGATATGTACATATGTATGTATGCCGTTTATAAACAATTGTACATAGTATTTCTATTTAATGCAATAAATAGACGTGATGGACAATAAAGTGCCTCAGTTTTTGAATACATATCTATCTATGGGCCATTATTATAAGTTATCTTCTGTTGATGGTTAGATTTTAAAGGACAAATTAAGCACATTAGGAGGCCTTAGCAATTTAAATATAAAAAGAAAACATATAAGAAAGGCGTTAAGTTCGGCTGAACTTCTGTACCCGAATTGTATTGAAGTAAAATAGAAAGTACTAAGCTCCTTCGTCATTCCTAGGAGAAGTGCAAGATGCTAAATGAAGAATAAAACTTTCTATTAAACAAGTTTTAACTCGAATGAGACATCGGTGTTTTCTACACATGCAAATCCGAATTAACAAGTTACAGCTACTTCAGTAGGAAACTCCTTTAAATTGCAAATTAGTGCTTTTTTGGTCGGAAATGTAGCTAAAGTTCTCAAAGTAGCTTAAATCGTGAGGTATGGTGTTAGTATCAAAATATAGACGTATTAATCCTCAAAATAGTAATAATTCTCAAAAAATACCTAAAATCGGGTATACTTCTTCTATGGAGCCTATATAAGATATTACATCTATATACGCAATTCTCTGTAGGAATGCTGTATTCCCATATTGAAGACTAAATTCCAGATTTCAGTCAATTCGGTTAGATAATGTGGCAAAGTCTTCGAAGTACAGAAAATCAGGAGGTACCGTCCTATAGGGGCTATATAAAAACCTGGATCTGTAGCGAAAAATTTCTGTGCAAAATGTTTGCAGCCTCATAGAAAACTAAATAATAAATTGCAGCCATTTCTGTTGAATAATGCGGCGAAACCCCTGAAAATACCGAAAATCAGGAGGTACTGTTCTACGGGGGCTATATCAAAGTGTGGACATATCTATATTGACAGATTTCTGGCCAAAATTCGGCTATTTTGGTTAGGTAATTTGACCGAAACCTTTGAAATACCGAAAATATGGCGGCACAGTTCTATGGGGGCTATATCACAATGTAGAACGCTATATCCCAATTTCAATACGAAATGAATTTTGGTACTGGGAATACTATTCATATGGGAGATGGGACCTACAGAAATGCCTTAAGTGAAATATAGAAACTTCCCAATCTCTATTTCATATGTAAAATTTATTTGAAAACAAGTAAGGAAGAGTCGGACGGTGCCGACCATACTATACCCTGCACCATTACCCCATTACTTCAATGAACAAGGTAAAGACAGCAATAACCCGGCTGAAGAATAATAAGGCAGCAGGAGTCAATGGCTTACCAGCCGAGCTGCTCAAAATTGGAGGCGACACGCTCCTAAGCTACATAGTTAGCACAATCTGGCAGAAAGAAAGTGTACCCGACGATTGGATCTTAAGCATCATGTGCCCCATCCACAAGAAACAATTTAAAACTAGAAACGAGGTAAAATATATGGGTGTCAGTCTGTTCCTTATTGCTTATAAGATAGTGTCAGATATATTAGGTGAACGACTAAAGCCCATTGTCAATGAAATAATTGGGTCATTCAAATGCGGCTTTAGACCTGGCAAATCCACAATTTACCAGATATTTACGTTACGGCAAATACTGGAAACGACTCAAGAGATGTATATCGACACTTACCATATTTTTTCGACACTCCCTTACGTTCAAAGGTATTTCAATCCATGTCTCAATTTGGTATCCCCGCAAAACTCATTTGGCTTTGAAAGATGACCAATATCCGGTTCTCATATATAATGGGAGGGAACCTCTCCGACCAGTTTAGAACCAAAAGAGATTTCAGACCTATTCAACACTCTGCTGGAAAAGGTTATACGAGATACGTAAAAAAGTGGCGCCACATGTTACTTTTTTATCCCGACGACATTGACATAATGTGTCGATCAGTGAAAGAAGTACCTGATACATTAAAGAAGGTCGAAGGAGAATCTGCTGGTCTGGTCTCGCATTAAACTGCGACAAGACGAAGTTGATGGTATTGACGTGCAATGCGTCCATAGAACTCGGAAATTGGTATCTGTAATTTTGAGGTAGTTGAAGACTTCGTCTACCTCGGCACAACCACCAACCTCAGTTGTGAAAGAAGTAAGAAATTGTTAAGTTTCGCCGGACTGCAATTTTTATATATTCCACCATGAGATGTTCTGAACTAATATGTATTTTTTTTGTTACAAAAGTGCCAATTTTACACAATCACAATCTCTATTTTATATCTAAAACTTATTTGCAAACAAGTAAGAAAGAGTCGGACGGTGCCGACCATACTATACCCTACACCATTAACCCATTAATTCAATGAACAAGGTTATCTGGTTACAGATACCGATATTATGTTTAAGATATGGAAATAGATTTTTTCCAAACTGTTGGTATCCAAGATACCACAGATTCAATTCGAGAAGATGGTGTTGGATGTATTTCACCCGGCCAGGATTAGGTAAAGACAGCAATAACCCGGCTGAAGAATAATAAGGCAGCAGGGGTCAATGGCTTACCAGCCGAGCTGCTCAAAATTGGAGGCGACACGCTCGTAAGCTACATAGTTAGCACAATCTGGCAGGAAGAACGCGTACCCGACGATTGGATCTTAAAACTAGAAACGAGGTAAAATATATGGGTGTAGGTCTGTTCCTTATTGCTTATAAGATAGTGTCAGATATATTAGGTGAACGACTAAAGCCCATTGTCAATGAAATAATTGGGTCATTCAAATGCGGCTTTAGACCTGGCAAATCCACAATTTACCAGATATTTACGTTACGGCAAATACTGAAAACGACTCCAGAGATGTATATCGACACTTACCATATTTTTTCGACAGTCCCTTACACCATGAGATGTTCTGAACTAATATGATTTTTTTTTTGTTACAAAAGTACCAATGTATACAATTTTAGTTGGAAAAGTTCTTTGACCACTGGGAACACAAAATCCCTAATTTTAGCTAACTCTGAAAATACCTGAAATCGGGCGGTACGTTTTATGCGTGTATAGCATAACTGGGGTCTATGTTTACAATTTTGTTATAGAAGTTTTTAACCGCTGGGAACCATGAATGCCATAAGTTTTTTAACCACGGTGTCAAACGACATCCAAACACCTTAACTCTAACGTGGACCTATAAGCACAACTTTTGCTTGATACGTTTTTTTGATAACAACGAACCCTCAATACAAAATTACACACAATTACCTGAAATCGGGAGGTACCACTACATAGAGACTATACCACAACATGGGCCTATGTGGACAGATTTTGTTGTCGAAGCTTTGCGACCACTGGGAATGTGAAATGTCAAATTACGGTTAAAAATTGTAGCTAAAATCCTCAAAATACCGAGAAGCGGGACGTAACTCTATATGGGGGCTATACCTAAACATGGCCTATATTCGAACACGACCAGTCTATGAAAAAATACTCGAGTCCAAAAATATAGCGCTCTAGCTCAATTTTTGTGGACGGTAAAGTGATAACAACATACGAACGGATGGTCATGGCTAGGATCGGCTCAGAATTTTGTCCTGATCATGAATATATTGACATCGTATGAACCGCGAGTTATATTGGATATATAACAACATCTGTAGGGTTAAACGTACAGAGATAAAATAATTTCTTTGGCTAGGCCATATCATGCGATGATGAACTGTCTCAAAAAGCGTATACATAAGGGCATATAAGCAGAACTGGACGGCAAAGGCATGGATAAATTCAACAATGGAAAACGAAATCAAAAACACGATATTCCGAATGGGAAATATCAAATAAGGAATAATGAACATATTTTCTTAGTTCGACAAATAGGAGAAATGTTCTGTAAAGTGCCACTGGTATGTGGTGGTATTGTTGTTATATGCAAATAGTTATAACCCTAGTGCATATACATATGTTCGTAAGTCTAAAGTATGAGGTGGAATTAAAAAATACAAAATCTGAACCGATTTCAAAAATTATTATACCCTACACCACTACGCACAGTGGATGCGCCCAACGACAAAAATCAAAAAATGCATGTCTTAATTTAAAGAATTTAAAGATGCAAATTGCTTCTAAACATTCCAAATTTTTCGAAACTTAACATATTTTTCCATTTTTCGCGGTTCTTAAGGAGAAAAAGCCTTACAAACATGACTAATTTTGGAGAAAACATGTATTTAAAAAGGAGAAAAAATTGTTATATTATAAGCGAATATATCGCAATAGACGCTAATCCAACACAAGTTTTCATTTTTGCGATTTTAATTGTAATGACAAATATCTCATCTTTTATTAGGGACCTTCCAAATGCAAAGCCTGATTATGAAAGTAGAAAATCCCAACTATACAATGATGTAAATTAGGTTGGCGTAGGCGGCCAAATAGCGAAGATATCGCAATAGTCGGTAATACATCCCAATTTTTAATTTTTTTTGAAATCACGCTACAGGTCGCAATTTTGACGTCACCAAATTTTTGGTGTTGATGGAGGTCCCAGAAGAGAAAAAACCTATTAATTATGGTGATGGTCGGATATGCGCAAAAAAACTTATTTAGAGAAAAAGGTTAACGTTTTTCTCCAAAGTGAATATCTCAGCTTCAACATGGAGTATACCAAAAGCAAAAGCTGACAATGAAAGTAGAAAATATCACCTTTCTAACGATGTAGGAAGAAGGTTTTCGTAGGTGGTCAAGCAACGAAGATATCACAATAGTCGCAAATAAAACCCAACTTTTCAGTTTTGCGATTTTAATTGTAATGACGAATATCATAGCTTTGGTTGGGACCTTCCAAACGGAAATAACTGAAGTGTATATATTATTATGAGCAGCAAATCTACTGCCCTTCGTGGAAACATAACCTAAACTTAATTAATTTCAAATGAAACTTACGTTGGTTATTGATTGCTATACTTGTATGACATCGAGGTATAAGAAAAAAACATATTCTCAATTTATTTAAATAAATATAATCGTTCTTTTGAACTTTCTAGAAAAATGAACAAAGTGTAACTATTATTTTGAGCAGGGGTGTAAGTCTACATTTCGATATAGCACTCATATAATGGTACACCTAATTTGTTGAATTTATACTAGTTATTCCATATTTTTAACCGTTTTAGCAACAATTAAATACTTTAGTGTTCCCACGTTTTCCTCATAAACATTTTACATAATTTATGAAAAATATAATAATTCTAAAAAGCAACACCCTATTATTTAGCCTGAAACTTTTTAAGGAAACACAATAAATACAAAATAAACATTTTACATATTTATTAGTTATCATTTTGGATTATATGTACTCAAAAACACACATAAATATTATATGTACATATGTATGTATGTTTGTATATATTTTTCAATCAATATGCATATCTACTCATTTGTGTTGTTGTTGTTGTTGTACATTGAAACCATTTAAGTAAGGTTGTATATTCAAAGCACTCCCACTATTCTTCCAATTTTGGTGAAAATTGTATACCCAACCTTTACGATCATTTTGGTAGATACGAGTTTGTCAGTTGAACTGACTGTCTGTCTGTCTGTATGTTGAAATGACTGTGTGTCGATTCGACAACATTTGTGGTTGGTGTATGGGTAATATGAGTATGTATACTGTTCGTACCAGTTCCTTTAAAAACGTGATCTTACTCGTGCCATTACCAAAATAACAAAACAACAACAAAAAATGATAACCAGTTGAAATGTCCGTACCAATAAATATGAAATCCAAAAACGTAAAACTTGTTTGTGAATGCTGCCGCTTCACCACCACCTCTCCAGAGATCAGTGCTCTGCACTTTGAATACTCCAGGTCGGTCTCCCCACAATGAATATCTAAGGAATAAAAAAAAACATATCAGTTGTTGTTTTTGTTATATGTAGCCAGAAAATGATATGAGCGCTCCAGCCAGAGGTGATGTTTCAGTTTGTTGTTGTCGTTTTTCTGGGTTTGTTGTTATTGTAGGTTTTTAGTTGTTTTTTGGCTTTAATACTATTAACTGGTTTCGTTACTTTGTTGCTGCAGGCATTGTTGTTTTTGTTACTACTGCTTTTGTTGTCAGTGGTTGTTAATGTTTTTTTCTGGTCTTAACAATATCTTGTTATACAGTAGTTGTGTTAGCTGTGAAATGCTACCGTATTACCCTTCGTCGATGACTTTTTTGTTTGACGTTGATGTTTTTTTGTTTGTTGTTGCTTTCCCCATTCTTTCTCCTGACTTCAATTTCAGATGTTGAACTCTATTAAAACACAAATTTACACTAACGTACAAAATAACAGCAAAAACAAAAATGTTTTAAAGCAAATTAATTAGGTAAATCAAAAAAAAAACCATTTTTAATAATTATACCCTGAATGTGGATAGGGTATTGGTTATGGTCTTATAATTTGTAAAAAATTCAAAATATTGGTACTAGACCCGCCATTCGGTAAACCAATTATCATATCGCCAGGAGATAAATCCATTAAGTTATGTTGTTGATCATACAATAATGAGCTAGTCATTTTTTGTTTAAATAATGTATACTTTACAGCACCAGCTGATTAACACAACAAGTAAGAACGTCGGCCGGGTTGTACTTTATTTGGTACCAACGATTTTGATTTAGCGCTAATTTGAATTATGATTTAGTATCAATGACTAATTTAGACTAATCCTTTAAATGACTTCACTACGGGGACTGTGTTAAATCGTGCATCTATACTAGGCCTGTGCACACAACTACCTACAGTGCCTACAATAAGCGTACATATTAAATATTTTCCATGGGATACCGTTTAGATAATTTTCTAGCTATTACACATGCAGTTTAAAACTTTTTTGTAATATTATCTCAAGTAATTTTAGTATGCTGGGTTGTCTTTTGCCATAGAAAAAATGTGTATTGAAAATTGTCATTTCAAAAACAAAAGCTCTTTTTTAACTGTGTGAGTGAGAAAATTGGCACACACCGACAGCAGAAGGGCGCCCTTTGAACAGCCCTAATCTATATCCATAACTATCTGTCTGCATGTGTTATACCCATATCGAATACTAAATACCGAATTACAGTCATTTCGGTAGGATAATGTAACTAAAACCTTCAAAATACCGAAAATTGGGAGCTACTTTTCTATAGCTTCTATAGGATTCACCTATAGCAGCAAGAAAGCTTTATATTCCCAAAGAAGATTATGCCGAATTTTATCCAATTCTGTAGGACAAGGGGGGATATAACAAAATGTGGACGTGCACTGACAAATTTTTGGGGAAAAGTTTTGTGACCCCAAAGAAGAATTAAAACCAATTTTTAGCCATTTCGATGGTATAATGAGGCTAAAACCATTAAAATACCGAACATTGGAAGGTACCGTTATATGGAGGCTATATCAAAACGTGGACCTATACTGACAAATTTCTGGGGAAAGTTTTGTAGTACCAAAGAAGACTAAATTTTAGCCATTTTGGTAAGATAATATAATGGTTCAACAAACATCCTAGAAGGGGCAAAGGAGACTTCTCTCATATCATATTAGCTCAATGATATGGGATCTACTGTTTATCGCCGAATCCGAACGAGTGTCTTAAAGCACCAGTTATAGAGAGAGATATTTTACATGACTAGAAACCCAGGAATTGTCGCAAACATTACTGAGGAAAACGTTGAAAATTTGTGGTTATCTGGACGGGGAATCGAACCCACGATCTTCAGCGTGCAAGGCGGGTGTGCATTAGGGTTATGACTTTTTGACAACCTCGTATCCTTGTATGATATTTTGATGAATTTTTACCTAAGATTACATAAAATCTTAATTATAAAGTGATTCGATTAAATAGCTTTTAAAGTTTTTATTTTTCAGAACTTTTGATAAGTTCTGCAAGCAGATATTTAAGTGAAAACAAGGGCACACGACATAACCAAAATGGCATAACCATTTGTTTCTCACTTTTATCATCGTATTATTACATATGTAAATCATTTTATATTATATACTAGCAAAGTGCCCGCTACTTCGTATGCGGAAAGGGAATAAAATATAATTAAACAACACTGATAATGATGGTTACCACCATGGTGCACTGGTATGCACACCCGCCTTGCACGTTGAAGGTGGTGGGATCGATTCCCCCGCCAGGCAACATCAAAATTTTCAACGGTGGCAAAATACCCCTCAGTAATGTTGGCGACATTTCTTGAGTATTTCAGCCATGTAAAACTTCTCTACACGTGGTTTCTTAGGACACGCCATTCGGACTCGGCGATAAACAGTAGGTCCCACATCATTGAGCTAATATGAATCGGAGTGCACTCATTGATATGAGAGAAGTCTCCCTTGTCTTATCTGGGATGTTTGTGGAACACTTATTATGATGAACACTGGATTTTTGTATACTAATAGTTATTATTATATTATTATAATTTCATTTAAGTAAAGTTCGTTCGGCTTTAGTTGGATTTCCAAGAAATCGTAGTATGTAACCACTACACACCATCAGCGCCCAAAATTTTAAATTTCAGATTTATTTCTTTACACCTGAAATCGGGTGGTAACGCTATATGGGGGCTATAGCAAAAATGGACCCATATTGGTTTTGGTTTCATATCCATGTATTATCATCCAAATCTGAAAAGTGTGCAAAGTTTCAGTTCGATTAGTGAACTGTAACTGTGTTAAAAATGAGTTACTAGAGTTGAACTAAACGGACACCAAAGTAAAAGACTTCGTATACATGGCACCGCCGTAAACACAACAAACGACATCAGTTGTGAAATAAAAAGAAGAATTGTATTGGCCAACAGATGCTAATTTCTTCAAATCACTTCAAAAACAAAGCCACAACTATTCAAACAAAAATAACGCTTTACAAAACACTTATACTACCCATGCTGATGTATGGACCAGTCACCGCTTCAGAGATCTGCCCAATCCTTCTAATGTTCGGGTAGAAAAACGTTCCGAGACATCATCACAGCTACTGCCGCACGCCATATACCTGCTGGACGAATTCCCGAAATGAGACAGAGGCGACGGGATTAGAAATTGAGTATAATGAGCTTCGTCGTGCCTACCCCAGTGACCCTAGAGTCAGGGAGCTGACACAGGAAGTTAACAGATTGGTCGGGGAGCATAAGCGAAACAAATGTTTAAATGATCTGAAGAGTTGTAACATTGGAGCCGGAATATGTGAATTGTGGGCACCCCACGTTTGGCGACGTTACGTTGACTGATCCGAAGATGTGCGTAAGATATTTCAATCGACAGTTTGTCGAGCATTCCTGGAGTGACAGGGTGAAGGGAAAAGTACTATGTCGCATCAGATCTCTTAGTGCCGAGGATGAACCACCACAATTTCCAATGAATGATGTTGCGAATGTCATCAGGAACGCTAAATCATCCAACGCGTTGGCCCTGATGGAATCTCCATGGTAATGCTGAAAGACCTGGATGAGCCGGAAGTGGAGTATCTCACTAAAGCTCTCAACCTGTCGCTAGCCACTCTCATCGTTCCCGAAGTCTGCAAAATGTGCAGGGTGGTCCCGCTACTGATGCCAGGCAAAGATGCCAGCAAAGGTGAATCGTACTGTTTTGTCGCCCGTAGCAAAGACCATTGAGACCTTAGTGCTCGCCAGCGTCATATGCAGCACCGCACGACAACACATATTTGTCGAATACTAAACCAGAGAAAGCGTGTGAGTTCCCCAGGGTGGGGAGATATCTCTCGAACTGTTTAACCTCTACCTCTCGTATACGGACCTCGTAACGTATACGTATATATTCCTGATGACATTTGTGAAAGGCTGAGCTCCTATTTGACCGATCTTAACACTTTTTCCAGGCGAGGAATATGCAAATATCCGCCACTAAATCTACAGCTACTCTGTTCACCACATGGACGGCACAGGTGAGAAGAGAGTTGAATATCATGGTCGATGGCAGAAGAATTCCGACCACAAACTACCCTAAAATTCTGGGGTCACATTCGACAGCATGTTCTCGTCGTCCGCGCATGCCGCAGCTATCTGCGACAAGCTGAAATGTAGGAACAAGGTCCTCAAGTTCCTAGCCAGCAGCACTTGCAGATAAAGAAACCTTGTTGACCACATATAAGGCGATAGGTCGGTCTGTGGTAAGCTATGCGGCGTCAGTTTGGTCCGCGAAGCCAAGTGCAGCGCGATGGCTCCATCTATATGAGGGGGCAAAGTTTCTTCCAGTACAGCAACAAAATCACATGCTTTCGTTGCAGTACCTGCTTGGGTGTTACCGTGAGAACCATCCCAAATACCATATGGTGGATATGCCCCGCCCATTCAGGCAGGTTAAGGAGATTCTTCATGACCTAGAAGAAGTAGTCCAGCGTTACAAGAGAGAACCCCTGATCAACAAGCATATCAAGCGGGATTGAATAGCATTCAGATGCCATAATCAAATATCGTTTGAATACGGTCCTCGGAGCACATCCCCCATCTATCGCAGCTAAAAGCGTCAGCTGCCTCGACCAACCAGAGTATATTTGGCTCAGCCGCCTAAACTCCTATAGGGCAAGGATCGATGGCACTGTGTAAAACATCTGCCCTGTATGCGGCACATGCCCGCACAACACACGGCAGATTTTGAACTGCCCTACCAAACCTTCTCATCTATCTCCAGTGGATCTGTGGTTACATCCCATCGAAACGGCCACATTCCTGGAACTGGAAATTGACCCAGACACATACACAAACATATAATAAAACAAGTAAGCAAAGGCTATTGTCGGACAGGGCCGACCATACGATACCCTACACCACTACCCTGCGAGTTAGCTTTCAGCAAATCAAAGTTTCTTTTGGACAAATAAGCTCATTGTAAGAAATAAATTTTTGAAGTCTGCAACCTTATCACATTAAGTTTAAATAACAATATAATAATTGTTCCACAAACATCACAGAAGGGACAGGACGTGCACCACGATTCATATTACAGCAATAGTATGGGGCCTACCGTTTATCGCCGAGTCCGAAAGGCATGTCTTAAAAACCACCTGTACAGAAGTTGTACATGGTTGAAATACTCAGAACATGTCGCCAACTTTACTCAGGGGTATTTTGATATCGTTGGAAATTTGATGTTTGCTGGCCGGGAATCGAAAGCCCGACCTTCAGCGTGCAAGGCGGGTGTGCAAACAATTGTACCATGGTGGCACCAATAAGTAATTTTAGAACGGACATTTAGTCTGGACCTAATTTTTTGCATATTTGGCTGAAAGTTTGTATTAAGTATTCGTTTATCACAATTTTCGACCTGAAATTTATCGGTATAGGTCCAGGTCTTCATATAGCTCCCATAGAACCGTACCTCCCGATACCCGGTATTTTGATGGTTGTGGCCTCAATATCAAACGGAAATGGCTGACATTTTGTATTCAGTCTTCGTTGGAGGTAAAAAAAAACTTTCCACCTGAAATTTGTCGTTATATGTCCACGTCTTCATATAGCCCCCATAACCAGAACCTACCGATTTTCTGTACTTTGAAGGTTATGGTCTCAATATCCCTCATACCCATACTACGAAAGATCCCCATTTTTCGACATTTTGAAGATTGTGGCTCTGGTTACAGATTTCTCTATTTTATTGACTTGTATGAAGTGAATTTCAAACAAAAAATTTACACATAAACATTTTAGAAGATATTATTGAAATATATGTAGCATACGAAAATATGTGAAATACAGAAATTTTCCATATGCAAAAATAATATTTGCATATGCATAATTTATACATTTCGCATATTTTTGCATATGTGATATACATATTTCGATTGGAATTTAATTAGAAGCCAAAAATATGCAAATTTTACAAAAATAGGTGTTGCATAAAATTTGGCTGTCTACATATCATTGAGCTGATATTAATCGGAGGCTCTCATTGATATGAGAGAAGGCTCCCTTGTCCCTACTGGGATGTTTGTGGAACAATTATATACAGATCATTTTAAGAAATATTCTTAAATTTGAAAATTGGCGTTGTTTAGCAAGTTCTGCTACATCTTTAAATTTTGAACAATTGGACAGGTAATATGATAGGGTTCCACGCAATTTGTAAGAACTGGGAATTTGTCTGTCATGATAGAGAAAATTTGTAGCATGGGAGGAAGATGTGGTTCTCTTCACAAAACTCATTATATCTTAGGTAGTAGGTCCGTTACCAAGCACACATATTATTGCAATTTTCATCAGAGGAAAGATCGGTAGTTAATTTTTCATATATAGGCGACTTTGCCTGTATATGGCCTCCAGGGATTCAAATATGGACCAAAAATAATAATTTTTATTTAGCATACAAAAGTAGTGGTCCATTGCACCCGCTAAATAATATCAGATCATCATCAAAAATTGTAGGCATCTTCTTCGACCTAAACCCCTACCTCGTGCAAAATTTCGGAACTATTGATCTATAATTGCGACCTCTAGTATGCTTTTGATTACATTACAAGCAAAACACTCGATATATTAGGCTGTAACTCTGTTATCTGACCACATAAATCAACATAATTGGCATTAATTGAAAGGGCAAGAGTTGTCCTTCCAAATACTATTTATGTGGGCGGAATGTGTGGTCAAGGAAAAAAAAATATTACCGGTATATTTAAAATTTTCACAATTTTCACACAAAAGTTGTGGTCCATTTAACCCTCTAAACATCATCCGATCACCATCTCAAGCATCTTCTTTGTCATACAATCTTACATTATTTAAAATTTCGAGGCGATCGGACTATAATTGCGACATACAGAGCCGCTATAAAATCGGATAAAAATTTTGTTTTTGGTCCATTTCACCCGCTTAACATTTCTCGATCATCACCAATAAGAATAGGGATCTATTCTGATCTGAACCCGACCTCCATACAAAATTTCGTGACGATCGGTCCATAATTGCGGCCTGGAGCGTGTTTACAATTTATAATGGACAGACGGACGGACGGACGGACAGACACACATCTAAAAATCGCTTTATCTCGTCGAGATATGAAGATTGGTATACCACATTGGGGGTCTCCGACGAATATTTCGCGGTGTTACATGATTTTTTACCAAAACAAACTTATAATACCATTTTCCACATTGTGGTATAGGGTATAAAAACACTCTTACAACAACAAACAAGTTAATTAATTACACACTCCATAGCATGGCGGATGGTATAATCATAGCCTCAGCTTGATAGGACAGCAAAAAAGTAGCATGTATTTCTCAAATTTTCTATAAATTTTGGAGTGCAGTGGCACAGAATTCCTTTCTTGGAACTGCTGCAAAGTCCATTCTTGGTGGCGAAATCGACGCTTGCAATAGGTTCGTATAGTCGAGAATGCTTCTAGACATGGGTAAATTCCACAACGCAGTCACCAACATTCTGCGGAAGAAAGTAATGATATCCTTCATATTGATATACTTATACGAAGGCTGGACAGGACAGTTTGTCATACGAACATAAGGTGTGTTGTTTAAAGTGATTTGAAAAAATCAATTTGTGATGATGTGAACATTTTCGTACAAAAATTTTTCACGAATTTCGACGTGGATAATTACGGCAAGAGTGCATCGATCAAATTAAATCATTTTGCCACCTACGCCAATCTACTTTGCATCATTGTAAAGATGGGATTTTCTACTTTCATAGTCAGACTTTATTTTTGGAAGGTCCCCAACTAAAGCTGCGATCTTCGTCATTATTATTAAAATAACAAAAATGAAAAGTTGGGTTCTTTTAGCGGCTATTGCGATATCTTCGTTGTTTGGCCCAGGGTTTCGGAGTCGAGGTATTTTTGGCTCGACTCCGACTCCAGGCGAGATTTTTTCACGACTCCGACTCCGAGAGTGAATTCCTATACCACTAAAAATGAATAAAATGTGCACAAAATTGTAATTTGTTCCTATATTTTGGCCTATATGGGCTAATGTGTTAGTTTTTCCTTACATATTCATTAGAAAGGCCATTCGTTCGAATACATTCGAACATATCAATACTGTTTCTGCCGAATCTTACATTGAACAAGTAAAAAAGTGTCAGTCGGCTTTGCCGACAGATATATATATATACCCTCAGCCAATGTGAAGTGAAACTTTTACCTACGGACAGATCGAATGTATTTAAGGTCTCTTCAGAATTTTGTGGCCCTTTTTGGATATTTGAACTTGCTGACAAAAATGTGGATTAGGAATTAACTGCACTAAGACACAAATATTGAACCTTTGTAGGGGAGGCAACCTTAGGGAGGACCGATATGGGCCACTTTTAAAAGTTAAACTAAATTTTGACAAAATATTAGGAGACCCAAAGTTTGGACCAAATTGGTTACATCATTCAAGTGATATCGTCCTAGCATTTTTGTGACATTTTTTTAAATATTGGGGAGAAGTACCGAAAGTTGTGGACCAGTATTTCCTAAGAAATATAGACTTGCCCCTGAAAAAAATTTGTACCGCCGTAATGGAGGTAGCGAATGCAAATCGCTTCAACAAAAATCAAAGTAATTCGGGAGCAGGTCTTAAAGTGAACATATCCGAAATTGTGTGTGATAGGTACCTGAAGGGGTAGACAAATATAGTCCATATTTGAACCTGATCTATATCTGGTAGATATATTAGGATGTGCAAAGTATGGATTACATCGGTCACTCCCTTCAAGAGTTATAGTGCGCACAATTTTTCCGAACATTTTTGAACTTTTGTGGGGGAGGTACCTGAAGGAGTGGACCGACATTGCTTATCTTCGAGTTTAAACTGTGTTTGGACAAAATATTACGAAGGCCAAATTTTGGACCGAATAGGCAGGTTCGTACGAGAGTTATCTTGCGCTCCATCCACTACATACGGTGTAATAGTGACTTTTTGCATCTTTCAGGCTATTTTCTCAGGAAGTATGGACTTGCCCCTGATGAAACTTGTGCCGTCATATGGAGGGCACTGAATACAAGTTGTTGCAACAAAAACCAAAGCGATTCGAGAGCAGGTCCTAATCTGAACTTATCCGAAATTTTTTGTGGGAGGTACCCGAAGGAGTGGACCGATTGAGTCCATTTTAGAACCTCATATAGTTTAGTAGAAATTTCACGATGTGCAAAGTATGGATCAAATCGTTTACTTCCTTCAAGAGTTATAGTGCGCAAAAATTTTCCGAAAAGACTTCTGAGTAGTAGCGGGATGAATCCGTCGTTTACCAACAACGAATTTATGATGCCTTATTCAGAAGCGTAACCATCCGAATTTGATATACAGTTAATAGTTTATTCGAAATTTACCGAAATACATAAACATACGGTTTTTTTTTTTGTTTTGAAAAAGTAACGGGTAAAACCGGTAAAGGACAATGAAAACGTGATAATATCAATTTCTTGGATATGGGAAACCTACATATAATTTTCGGTGGAACATTTTTGTAGAAAATTTCATTTTGTTTTACTTTTTGAGTTCAAGAACAAAAAACACATGGAAGGAACTGAGCTAGAAGGATAGCATATTTCACAGAAAGGTTCCTCATTCCATTTAACTGAGAACATGTCATCTAAAAATGATGAAACAATATCTCCAAACAGATATATAACTATTTTCTCAATGATTGATGGGGGTCAATCAAAAAAAAAATCATTATGTCATGACTCAGAAATTTCAGCTACTGGATTCTTTGGGGTTCTCAATTGGGGCTTTCATTCCCAAAAGGAATTTTCCTCTCCCAGATCTTAAATTTCATTTTGTGTCACAGGGTATTCAGTAAGATTTCCCATAGAGACCACAATGTCTTTAATAGAAGGCAAGAATGACTTCTCATAACAAAACAAGATCAGAATACCAATAGACCTCTGTGAGAAGACCAGTAAGACTTCTGACGAAAGAGGTTAAAGGTCCAATCTTAATTCGATTGTCATAGAACTTTACATTTGTTTGCAAAAATGTAACGAATCAATTGGATCAACAAAATATGGATGAATGGGCTACAGAGGTAGTAAATATCCTGTGAATTGTCCTTTAACTTAGTATAATATATAATTTGCATATATATTTTTTTACAACTTTCTTTTAAAATAAATAATGATTTTTAAAAAAATTTCTTTTTCCATATTTAATGTTATATTTCTATAACGTGGAACAATTTTGCCCGGAGTCGGAGTCGAGTTATTTTTTTCGACTCCGACTCCAGCAAAATTGCTCGACTCCGACTCCGAAACCCTGGTTTGACCACCTACGACAATCTACGTTACATCGTTGCAAAGGTGATATTTTCTACTTTCATTAGCAGGTTTTGCTTTTGATATATCCCATATAGAAGCGGAGATGTTCGCTTTGAAATAAAATGTTGACTTTTTCTCCAAATAAGTTTTTTGCCCATTCCGACCTTTGAATATTATCCGACCATCACCAAAATCAATAGGCTTCTTCCCCTCCGGGACCTTCATCAATACCCATTGGTGACGATCGGATTAAAATTGCGCCCTGTAGCGTGATTACAAGGTTTAGATGGGCAGACGGACAGACGGACGGACACACATAGCCAGATCGACTCAGCTCGTCGAGATATTAATTTTGATATATATGTATGGGTCTACGACCATTATTTCGATGCGTTACAAACTTTTTGGCAGAAACCAACTTATAATACCCTCCCCACATAGTGGTGTAGGGTATAAAAACGATGAAAATGCCGAGTATAAGTTTTCTCAAAACCGATAACTGCAATTATTGAAATGTTTCGCTTAAAAGACATCAATAAAGTAACTCATTTCTTGTTTCACCACTCTAAAAGCATCTCCTCTTCAACATCTTCTTTTCCATCACGTTTTTATTTTAAGCTGAAAAGCATAAAAATATTAAATTAAAACAAGATTTATATCAATCACGTTTTATATTTGTATTAATTCACTATTTTGTGCTCTGTTTTGTCTAACAGTGTCCCAATGATTTGAAATGGAAAACACGTTTACAATATATCGCCTGTATCGCATTATGGAGTATAGAAAGCAGATTATGAAAATGGTCGGACGGTCGGTCGCTTGTTTGACGTATTAATGAAGATTACCTTAAATGCATTGTGGTGTTAAGGACTCCTACGAAAAAAAGTGGCGTACGTGAGATCTGGTGCATTTAAATGAGTACGGATTGAAAACGGGCGATGGATGATGGTCTGATAAAATTATGATGCGGCGACAAACTGAATTGATTAACCATCAAAAATCCAGTTTTTGGAAAATGTACATACATATGTGCAGTAGTTACTTCGTTATATGCATGTATGTATGCATGTATTTTTATTAATCTTGAGTGTCCATATTTTTTAGACAATAGCCCTTATTTATTTATTTCGTTTCTGCGCGAAATAAAAAAACATTCAATATAATTAATATTTAAATATAATTGTATAACTGATTAATTAAGCAAATGTTTTTCTTACAGATTAAAATTGAATAATTAAGTTTGTGTGAATGTATTATTTGATCGATTTGTAAGAGGTCAACAAGGTACTTTTAACTGCACTCCATGTGCTGCCGGCTTGGGTAGATAGCTGTGATACGAAGCCAACATGATGCCAGATGTGACTTTGATTTTTTTTTTGTGATTGGAGTTTTATTGTTTTATCCTCTTAATTCTTCTTTCTGTACCAGTCGAATTTGCGCAATACGAACAAATGTGCATTTCTCTAGATACTAGTACAGTCTATTGTGGTACCGTAATTTACACATGTATTCACATGCGAAATTTTAGCCATTTCAGTGTGATAATGAGGATAAAGCCTTGAAAATATCGAAAATCGGATTGTATCGTTTTATGGGGCTATATCAAAAGGTGGATCCGTACTTGCAAATTTCTGCGGAAAGGTGTTTGGTCCCAAAGAGGACTCAGTACCAAACTTCAGCCATTTTGGTAACACAGTGTCGTTGAAACCTGCGAAATATCGAAAATCTGGAGATGCGTTCTATGGGGACTACATCAAAACATGACTATACCACCAATTTCAAGCATTTTGGTAAGATAATGTCGCTAAAACCTTCAAAATACCGAAACTCGGGAGGTACTGTTCTTTGGGGGCTATATCGAAACATGGATCTATACTGACAAATTTCTGGGGATACGTTTTTTGGTCCCATAGACGACTAAATACTAAATTTCTGGAATTTCGGTAAGATAATGCCGCCAAAAACCTTCAAAGTACCGAAAATCTGGGCTGTTCATTGAATATCCCTAATTCTGTCTGGACTGTACTCTGTCTGCTTTCACTTCTTCCCTCTTACACCCATTATTATAAGTCTTCTTTTATAGCGTTCCGGTTAACTTAAAGTTAAAAGTGATCATTAAATTTCATGGAGGACCTTCTTGGCATTAACTTTTAACGTTAAAATTATATTTTTAATTCCTCCAAATTGGTTTATTTTGCGTTTTAAAATCCATCCAATAGTAAAAGAACATATATAATATGGCCCTTAGTTTTTTAGCTAATCTTGCTTTATAATTTTCCTTTAATAAAACACTTGTTAACTATGTATCAACCAGTACTGTTATTCTTGGTAAGCAGACGCTATGTTTCACTAAAATCAATAAAAGCAAGTAAGCCAAGGTTATCCTCGGACGTGGCCGACCATGTGATACACTACACTTTTACCTTTACACCTTCACAAATCAGAATTTCTCTATGAAACAAATAAACTTATTGTAAGAAATAACCAAGCTTAAATAATAATATAATAATTGTTTCACAAACATCCCAGAAGGGAAAAGGGAGACTTCTCTCATATCAATGAGTGCACCCCGATTCATATTACCTCAATGATATGGGACCTACAGTTATCACCGAGTGTGAACGGCGTGTCCTAAGATACCACTTATAGAGAAGTTTTACATGACTGAAATACTCAGAAAATGTCGCCAACATTACTGAACGGTATCACCGTTGCAAATTTGGTGTTGCCTGGCTGGGGAATGGTTTTGAAAAAAGGTGGCAAAGCGAGCCATGCGGCACTGTATGTATAAAAATCCAATTGGACAATTAATACACTAGGGCACCATGTAATGTGGAAAAATTGCAAAAACTGGGAATGGGAAATGTGGTTCTATACACAAAACCCATTATATATTATCAAGTAGTACCGTTATCTAGCAGACACGTTATTGCAATTTTTATCAGTGGGAAGATCGGTAGTTCTATTTTTATATGTAGTCTACTTTGCCGGTATATGCCCTCCAGGATATAAAATATAGACCAAAATATTTTTTTTTTCTATTTTTCATACAAAATAATGGTCCATTTCACCCGCTAAATAACATCAGATCATCATTCATCACTCTTACCTCGTGCAAAATTTCGTGATAATTAAGCAATAATTGCGACCTCTAGCGTGTTTATAATTACACTACAAACAAATAACTGGATATATTAGGATGTAACTCTATTTTCTTATCATGCACACCAACACAATTGACATCAATAGAGAGGTCGAGCGTTCCTCTTCCACGTACAGCTTACTTGCCTGGAATGTCTCTGCCAGGAATAAAGATTTAAGCTGTATATTAAAAATTGTCACATTTTCCCACAAAAGTTGCGGTCCCTTTAACCATCTAAATATTAGCTGATCATCATCTCAATTATTAAAATTTCTAGGCGATCGGACTATTATTGCGATCTACAGAGCCGCTACAAGATCGGATAAAAAGTATGTTTTTGGTCCATTTCACCCGCTAAATATTTCACGATCATTACCAACAAAAATAGTGATCTATTCTGGTCTGAACCCGACCTCCATACAACATTTCGTGACGATCGGTCCATAATTGCGGCCTGGAGTTTGATTACAATTTTAATGGACAGACGGACGGACACACATCTCAAAATCGCTTTATCTCGTCGAGGTATGAAGATTGGTAACCACGTTTTGGGTCCCCGACGAATATTTCGCGGTGTTACATGAATTTGTATCAAAACAAACTTATAATACCCTTATCCCATAGTGGTGTAGGGTATAAACACTACAGTTCTCATTTTCAAATTCTAAAACATTACATTTTTATACCCTCAGCATTTATGCTAACGAGGGTACATACACTGTCATACGGGCAAAATGTGCCTCATCGAAATAATGGTTTTTAGACCCCAAGTATGTTTGGACGAAATGTGTTTCAGACTATTTGGAGTCGATCTAGCCATGTCCGTCCGTCTGTCTGTCTGGCTGGCTGGAGCGCACGATAACTCTCGAACGGATGAACCGATTCGGTTAAAATTTTGGCTTTCGTAATGTTTTACGCAAACTTAGTTTAAGTTCGAGATGGGCGATATCGGTCCACTCCTTCCGGTACCTCCCCCACAAAAGTTCGAATATATTCGGAAAATTCGTGCGCATGATAATTCTTGAAGGGAGTAACCGATTTGGTCCATACTTTGCACATCGTGAAACTTCTACCACTCCTCCCACACAAAATTTCGGAAAAGTTCAGTTTAGGACCTGTTCACGAATCGCTTTGATTTTTGTTGTAGCAGCTTGTATTCACTGCCCCCATATAACGGTATAAGTTTCATCAGGGGAAAGTCCATACTTCCTGATAAAATAGCCTAAAAGGTACAAAAAAGCCCTGTGACACCGTGTGTAGTGGTTGGAGCTCAAGATAACTCTCGAACGGATCTGCCGATTCGGTCCACAATTTGGTCTTGGTAATATGTTGTGCAAACTTAGTTTAAGTTCGAAGATAAGCCATATCGGTCCACTCCTCAGGTACCCCCCCCCCCCCACAAAGTTCACAAATATTCGGAAAAATTGTGCGCACGATAACTCTTGATGGCAGTGACCGATTTGGTCCATACTTTACACATCCTAAGATATCTACCAGATATAGATCAGGTTCGAATATATTTGTCCACTCCTTCAGGTACCTCCCACACAAAATTTTGGATAAATTCACTTTAAGACCTGCTCTCTAATCACTTTGATTTTTGTTGAAGCAACTTGCATTCGCTGCCTCAATTACGGCAGTAAAAGTTTTTTTCAGGGGCAAGTCCATACTTCTTGAGAAAACAGCCCGAAAATTGTAAAAAAAACTCCTATGGCACCATATGCAGTGGTTGGAGGGCTCGAACCGAATACTGCGTTCGTCCACACTTTGGATATTGTAATATTTCTTTAAATATTAGACGAAATTCGAAGGTGGTGCTTATAGGTCCACCCCTTCCGGTACCTCCCCCACAAAAGTTCGAAAATATTCGCTAAAATTGTACGCGCAATTTCTCATAGTCGTAGCAACCGATTTGGTCCAATCTTTGGATCTCTAAATATTGTCGAAACTTAGTTTATGTTCAAATTTGGGCCGCATCTGTCCAATCCTTGTGGTACCACCCACACAAATGTTCAACATTTTTGTGTGGTTCGAGGATCCTTTAATCATTTTTACCGTAGATTTTCCTAGTAGCCTTATTTACAGCGCTATTATGTTTTTCGTAGGCTAGTGTGATAAAAAAGCCCTATCTATCGATATCCTCGCAAATTTTTGAGCTTTAATCCTAACTAAAATATTTTCCAAAATATTTGGGTGCCACCGTGGTGCAATGGTATGCACACCCTCCTTGCACGCTGAAGGTCGTGGGTTCGATTCCCCGGCCAGTCAACATCAAAATTTTCAACGGTGGCAAAATACCCCTCAGTAATGTTGGCGACATTTCCTGAGTATTTCAGCCATGTAAAACTTCTATACAAAGTGGTGTCTTAAGACACGCCGTTCGGACTCGGCGATAAACAGTAGGTCCCATATCATTGATATGAGAGAAGTCTCCCTTGTCCCGTATGGGATGTTTGTGGAACAATTATTATTATAAAATATTTTCGAGACTTACAGCGTAAAACCAACCGCCCAACATTTTTTTTTGTGAAAATTCCCACATTTGGTGTTTTCAGGGAGGTACCGTTGGAGGCTATATCAAAACGTGGACCGAAATAACCCATTTTCAATACAAAGCATAGTAGGAATGATAGAAACTTATGTACAAAATTATTAAGCTCTATCTTAAGTATTGAGAGATGTACGAGGGAAACTAAAAAAGTTTCCGGTCTAGGCAACTAACATATGATATTGCATGAATACCTGGCCGCAAAAATGGGGGTTTCTCATTGGATCCAGCACAATTTGAAAATTGCTCAAAAAAGTCTCATGTCGATTGTGAAATCTTTATACCCTACTTAGGTTTTTATGCAAAGAAAATTTGACCACGCCCACTCTTTCGCCCACTTTTTTATTTTTCAATTTTTATATTTTCTACAAAAACTACTGAACTGATTTTCCTGAAATTTTCAGGAAATGTACAGCGATGGCCCCCGGTGAAAATTGGCTACATATTTTGTTGAAATTCGGAAGGGGCGGGGTACTTACCTATACTCTATTTCTTTAAAAATTCTATATTTACAATAATTACGAATGCATCGGTTTGGAAATTAATTTGCGAGACAATTGTGGTTGTGTCTCTGACCTTACCTAGTTTTTAGGACCTAAAGATTTGACCACGCCCATTATTTTAAATATGTTATATATTGAAAACTGATGACCATGCCCACTCTTTTCAATACATTATTTTTCCAAAACTACTGAACCTAATTTCATGCAATTTTCAGAAATGTTCAGGAGTGTCCCGTGGTCCAAAATGCAATATGGGGAGGGTCTATTGTTTTATAATCGCTATATTTGCTAAACTTATGAGTACATCGGCTTGCAAATTAATTTTCGAGACAACGTTGGGTGCGCCCGATCAAGAAAAACGATATATTTTACAAATTTCCTCAAATGGTGAGGTTCGACGGTCCATCAGCCTCGAAAAACTAAAAAAATATACATAAGTCTAAATAAGCGGGAGATTTCGACTTAACCATTTGTTTACTTTTATAATTGGATCGATTTAGGATACAGACAGGGATATGGACGATAATAAATCCTAAACCGCATCAATGGGCGAAGAAATCCGACAAAGTCCGTAAGAGAAAAGAAAGGCTACAGACGAAATCTGTTGATAAATTTAAAAACCTCCTCGGTTTGACAATGGACCAAAGAAGTGAGGTAGAAAATACAAATTTTTGAATTTTCAAGCATAAGGATCATAAAAAGTTGTCATTAAAACACATAACGACGGGCCAGCAACGCGGACCGGGCTCTTCTAGTTGTGAATAAATACGATCGCGGTGCTTCAAACGACATTTATAAGAGTGGGTCTTTGAAGGCGAGCCAAATCCTACGAAAGTTGCTCATGGAAGAATCACTTCGAAGCAAATGGTATCTTCTGCAAAACCATATACCGAATATACGGCTTAAACAACGTAGGACGGTTAATCCTGAGTGGTACACTACAATTTGTTTGCCTAAAGTCTCTGGAGAAATTCGAAACAAGTATGAACGGCGTTAAGTTCTGTGAATAAAAACACTTAGTTTCCTTTCGTTTATAAATGTTCTAAGTTCTTCCTCTTTCTACTTTCCCTCCAAAATAGCTTATATGGGGCGTCATCGTAGTTATTACCAAACATGGACCAATATTTACAATTTTCGAATTGAGCTTTTGAACGCCTGGCAACACACAATATGAAATTGCAGCAATCTCGGTTCCTAGATTTGAATTGTTTTTTTTTTTTTTTTTTTTGAGATTAAGTTTTCCATCTTTTCGACAAACAATTTCGGTTGAATAATGTAGCTAAAACTTTCAAAATACCGAAAATCGGGGGTGCCGTCCTATATTGGCAATATGAAGACGTAGGTAGGATTATACCGACAAATTTCTGGTGGAAAATTGTATACCCCCAACTAAGACCAAATGCTAAATTTCAGCCAAAATCTTCAAAATGCAGAAAATTGGGAGGAACGTTCGAAGAGGGCACTACGTTCTGTGAATAGAAACACTTAGTATCCTTTAGTTTATAAAAGTTCTAAGTTCTTCCTCTTTCTACTTTCCCTCCAAAAGAGCTTATATGGGGCGTCATCGTAGTTATTACCAAACATGGACCAATATTTACAATTTTCGAATTGAGCTTTTGAACGCCTGGCAACACACAATATGAAATTGCAGCAATCTCGGTTCCTAGATTTGAATTGTTTTTTTGGAGTAAGTTTTCCATCTTTTCGACAAACAAAATTCCAAAATTCTACAACCAATGCGGCAGAAAAATGTGAATAAAAATCCTAATTCCTAAAAATCCAAAACGTGGACCTATGTATGCTCTCTGATTTTTTGCAATTTCGGTTGAATAATGTGGCTTAAACTTTCGAAATACCGAAAATTGGGGGTGCCGCCCTATAGGGGCAATATGAAGACGTAGGTAGGACTATACCGACAAATTTCTGGTGGAAAATTTTATACCCCCAACAAAGACCAAATGCTAAATTTCAGCCAAAATCTTCAAAATGCAGAAAATGGGGAGGGACCGTTCGAAGAGGGCACTACCTTCAAAATACCGAAAAACGGGAGGTACCGTTCTGTGGGGGCTATGTGAAGGTGTGGACCTATACCAACGATTTTCAGATGGAAAGTTGTATACCGCCAACGAATAATAAATACCAGCAATTTCAGGGCGATATTGAGACCAAAACCTTAAAAATGCCGAAGATCGGGAGATACCGTTCTTTGGGGGCTATCTGAGGACTATCTTTATCGACAAATTTCAGTTGGAAAGCTTTATGCCCCCAGCGAAGATTAAACACCAAATTTCAGTCATTTCGGCCGGATATTAAGGGCACAACCTTCAAAATACCGAAAATCGGGAAGTACCGTTATATGGGGGCTGTATGAAAGCATAGACCTATACCGACAAATGTCAAGTGGTAAATTTTTTACCCCTAGCGAAGACTAAATACCAATTTTCAGCCATTTCGGTGTGATAATGAAGCAAAAATCTTCAAAATACAGAAAATCGGTGGGCCAAAAAACGTAGACCGATAGAGCCCATTTTCAATACCAAACGTCCTAGCAGTAATAGAAACTTCTATACCAAGCTACAAAGCTCTATCTTAAAAATGATTTCATTTGATTCGCCAACATCGTCGCCAGAATATGCTTTTGAAGCGTTCAAAAATCATATTTTTGAAGTGTCTCAATCAAGTCACTGTAAACAACACAACAGATGATCGTATGTCAAACTGTCCTGAGTAGGTTTAGGCTAAAAGCTGTCAACCTTTCCAAAGAAATGTCAAGTGGCGTCTGGCAACAGTGCGTGTTGCCTATGTCGCAAGCTTTTCTAGTTCTCCTCGTACACCGAAATGTAGGCTTATGTCTTCTATTTTTGGTGGATAAGTTTATTGACCTCTAGGAACCCTTTCTAGCAAACTCGGAGTGAAAACCTCAAAATACCTGAAATCTGGTGGTACGGTTATATTGGACCCATTCCTAAACATGGACCTGTATTCACAATTGTTGACAGATAAGGTTTTTTTAAAACTTGCAACCTTAAACGCCAATTTATAGCTACTTCCGTCCGAAAACGTAAAATACCTGAATTTGTGTCTTAAATTGAGCTAAAAACATCAAAATACCTCAAATCGGCCGGTTCCGTTGTATTGGCGCTATACAAAAACGTTGACCGATATAGCCCATGCTCGAATTTTACTTGCCTGCAGACAAAATAAGCAGCGTCCTGTCGCAACTTTTCTGGATGATTACCACAGACGGACGGACATGCATAGATCGATTCAGAATTATATACAAAATCTATATACTTTATAGGGCCGCAAATTTTTATTTATGTATATGCATTATCCTCCATTCTATGCATGAAGGTATAAAAGTGGAAAAAGGCTTTGAAGCCAACATGTTTTTTTCAGTGTTGTGGTTATGATTTATGACCTGTTGCTGTCTAAACGAAGTGTCAACAGGAAAATTGTGGTATAACAAAATTCATATCTCGATAAGATAAAGCGATTTCCGTCCATTAAATCAAACTCCAGATCGCAATTATCGACCAATCGTCACGAAATTTTATCTGGGTCTCGGGTTCCAACCAGAATAGAAACGATTAGTTTTTGGCGATGATCCTAAAATATTAAATGGATAAACTGAACCAAGAACAAAATTTTTATCCGATTTTGTTGCGGCTCTGTAGGTCGTTATAATAGTCTGATCGTAGGTCGTAATAATAGTCTGATCTGATTTTATGAAATTTTTGGGTGAACCACAAGGAAGAAGCTTGCAATATAACATGAGCAAATTACGAAAACAAAACTTGATATCCAACTCTTAACCTTTCCCTGGAACTACTGTGTTACATATAAATAAGTTCATTTAGTGTGTTGGTTAACTTCGCCAAAGCCGGTCCCAAGCCCTGTTGAAAAGGGAGCAGGGATTGTCTCGAGTCGATGAGGTGAATTGATTCACTCCACAATTCGTCTCTAGACGAACGACAGAGTTATTAGGCTTAGCTGCCATGTTCTTGTCTTGATAAAGCTATGTCACGGTAGACCTCAGTCCCACCATCAGTCAATATCTCATGAATATACGAACTTTTAACAGAAAACCCCAAAACCTCACAAGTGCATTAACCTCTTTAGACCTGGCCATCACAAATTGGGACAATGACAACGAGTCACCCAATGTAACCGCCATCTGTTCAAACTCTGGTGGTACAGGGAAGCGGACATTCACTAAGGGCGGGGACGACACTCCGGAACTCAAACTTGGGTCAATTTTTCATTTTATTGTTGGGGCAATATTGCATTAGTTGGGGGGAAATTGTTCGAGGTATATTGGGGTCAAAATTCATTTTACAGTTTCACCCCAAATTTGGGGCCATATTTCCTGGGGCCATTTTTCACAAAGCCCCGTTATATGGGGGCTATACCAAAATATTAGCCGATGTTGTTCATATTTAATCCATTATTACCCACGGACACAGACGGAGTTTGTGCAAAATTTCAGAAAGATATATCAGAAAGATATCCATTTCCAAGTTATAAATTTCGCTCCGCTAGATCAGGGATTTCGACCACTGTGCAGTGGTAAAAAACATATGCATCAAAAATTGTCTATCTGCTAATGGCACCTTCCGATTTCAGGTATTTTCAAGTTTCTATCTGACTGAGTTAGCTACAATTAGGTGGTTCATGGTGGTCTGGTGCTTTTGTAACAGGAAGAAAACTAATTATTTCATATTAGTTCAGAATATTTCATTTTGGAGGATATAATAGTTCGGCCCGGCCGAACTTAACGCTTTTTGCTTGTCTTACTTACAAATCTTCTTTCGCCGTTCTTTCGTTCGAAAAATGATTTGTTCGGTGTTTAATAAATAATATAGTTTTTTTGCCTTTGTTTTAATTTTATATCGCTATACGTTTGTTTTAATTTTATATCGCTATACGTTCCCACAATTTCAATAAATAATTTAACATACATAGATTTATTGTAGAATTTTTTCCTTTTCAGAGAAATTTTATCTACAACATTGTTGTCATGTTAAACACGTTATTGTAACACGGGTTTTTTAGGTAAGACCTCCTCCGTTGCAATGACATTGTTGTTGTGGTTGCTGTTGCCTGGGTCTAACTATTGTTTTATTTTTATTTTGCCTTTGTAATATAAAAAATTAAAACAATAAAAATTGCATTAAATTACCATAGTGTGGAAAAGTCTCAAGTCTCCCCGATGCGGTAACTAACATTAATTTGCACCCTTGTCGGTGATGGTTGTGTGTGTGATTGCTTTTTGTATTGTATCGTTTTTGTTTCAGTTGTTGTTGTTGGTTGGTGGTATTATTGTTTTGTGGGTATGGGGTTGCGACGTTGTTGCTGTTTTCAGATCCGCATTTACATTACCACCTAAATAATGTGTCATCACGCAGTACATCTATCATTGTCACTATCAGCTATTTCCCAAACGACGATATACACACTCACGCACTTACTTACTGGCAGGCTAGTCGTTAGCACCGCACCACTCACTCTCTCACACACTCTATAATTTCGTATCCATCATTTTCTTGTACAAAGAAAGCAACATTTATCTAAAAGAGGACCCACAAAACCCAAACCAAATCATATACATAAGACAAATAAAGGGTATCGTGGGTACTAGACGACGGACGTCATACTGAAATGTTTGCCAACAACCAGACTTTCAGGGATTTGAGCAGATATACAAAACGAAAGTTCAACTGAGTATGAATGAGTGTTTGTTGTGCCATTAACCATTTACAAGTTAGACAATTTTGTCTGATTGCACGAATAACGCCATGAGATATACCCACTTACCGTAGTTTAGTAACTGTCTCTCTGTCCGGCTGACATGCACTAATAGGCAACCACGCATAGGCAACGTTTGAACAAAATACGGTGCCTATTGTAAATATTGTAATTCCAACCAAATATTTAGTGCTTCACCATTCATCATATTCGGTGCTTCAATGCAAGCCGTTTCACTAGGAAAATCCTTTAAAAAACTTCACAAACTTCAAACTTCTCTTCCCCAAAGAAGGAAATGCGGTAAAATCCTGCAAATACCGAAAATCGTAAACCGTTTTATGGAGGCTATAAGAAAACGTGTACTGACAAATTTCTGTGGAAAAATTTTGTAGCCACAAAGGAAACTACCGAAAATTACGCTTATTCGGTGTGATAATGAGACTAAAACTCTGAAAATACCGAAAATCGGGAGGTACCGTTCAATGAGGCTATATCAAAACGTGAATCTTCTGGGGAAAAGTTTGGTGGTTTCTAAATACCAATTTTGAGCCATGAGGTGTGATAACGAGGCTAAAACCTTGAATATATCGCACATCGGGCAGTACCGTTCTATGCACGCAGAAAAATTTATGTTAGAAATATGTTTGGGTCCAAACAAATATATGTTTGGGACCGGTTGCAAACAAATTACATATTATGTTTGGATCCAAACAAATATATGTTTGCAACATTTTGTAACATA
This sequence comes from Musca autumnalis, assembly GCF_047663935.1. Classification (NCBI taxonomy): domain Eukaryota; kingdom Metazoa; phylum Arthropoda; class Insecta; order Diptera; family Muscidae; genus Musca; species Musca autumnalis. The sequence continues at coordinate 177,864,115 of NW_027411977.1, read as the reverse complement.
TCTCAATTTGATATGTTTGGGTAAAACATATTTTTTATGTTAGAACATTTTTTCATGGGTGGAGAGAGGATGTTTGTCAACGAGAGTAATAACAGTGCTCTCGCGGCTGTGGAATGCTGTTTTATAATAAAGAGTTGTGTGTATTGTATAATAGAAGACGTAGAAGCGAAGAAGGGGGCTTTGGTGGCATGTATGCGTCAAACTCGTGTGTTTCTTGTTTTGTTGTTGTTAACCAACTTAGCAGGCGAAGAAGAAAAGAAGAAATGATATGAATTATATTTTTTTTCTTTCTTCAGTGTTTTAGTCAAGACGGTAAAGTGAGTGAATAAATCAGTGTTTTGTGTTTTCTTAAAGAAATTGTGCTTTTTAGTAAATTAAATGCCCAATACATTTTATAATTGAATCGGAAAGTTGAATGGAATTATTTTATTGGACAAGGAAGAAATCGCATTTAATATTGGTAATTACATACATACATACTTATGTATATTTGAAATATGGCATATCCATATTTATTACATTACATAATTATTTGATTCTAGATGCTGATTCCCCGCTGATGATTTCAACTATGAGGACAATTTGTTTTATTTCACAACTAAGGAGAAGCGTTCAACTACGTTTCTATATATTTTTCCTTTTTAAAACTGTGACTACAAATTATTTCAATCAGTTTTTATTTTATTAAAGTGTGTTATGTATTTCTTAGGAATTTTGTATGTACCTATGTGTTTGTTGTTCTTTTGCCTTTCAATAAAAACCACAAGATTTGTGTGTATACTATAGAGATAGCCAGTGAGTTCTTACTGAGAGCAAGTGAGCACACAATTTAAAGTGTTTTACATTGAATTTTACGCTCCCTTGCTCTCAGTAAGCGCTCACTGGTGCATGTGTTTGTTTTTTTTTGTGCCTTTTGGGTTTGTATTTTTTGCAACCCCAAACATATAAAATGTTTGCACCCAAACATAAAACTTTTTCCACCCACACATATATATATTTGCACCCAAACATAAATATCTTTGCACCCAAACATATATTTGATTTCACCCAAACATATATTTGTTTGCAGACCCAAACATATGTATATTATGTTTGGGACTGTTGCAAACATATATATGTTTGCTGCAAAATATGTTTGGGACATATGTTAGAGAGGCTGTTTTTTTTTTTTGAGTGTGGGACTATATTAAAACGTGGACCTATACTATCAAATTTCCGAAAAAAAAATTTAGTACGAAATTTATGCTTATTCGGTGTGATAATGTGGCTAAAACCTTGAAAATACTGAAAATCGGAAGGTACCGTTCTATGGGGGCTACAACCGAACCTGAATCTGTACAGAAAGAAAGTTTTGTAGCCCCAAAGAAGAATTTATACTAAATTTCAGACATTTCTGTCATAATGTGGCTAAAATTCTATATCAAACAGCGAAACTGTACAAAAATTTCTGGAAGAAAATTTTTTCTATCCAAGGAAGATACACGGAGGAAAAAACGGCCTCTCTAACATATTTTGCAGCAAACATATATATGTTCTAACATAAAAATATATGTTATAACTAAAATATGTTTGGATCCAAACATATGTAATGTTAGGGACTGTTGCAAACATATAATATGTTTGGACCCAAACATATTTTATGTTTGCATCCAAACACATTTCAATATTTAATACAAATTTCAGGAGATGCTGTAACAAACCAACCAACCCACCAAAAAACATTTTTCTCTTATATGTACAAACAAGTTTCTGGACTAGGCAACACTACGAGTTCCCATTTGATATTTCCATTGCAAAATTGGGCATGACATATAAGATGGAATTACCTTGGGAACATTTCCGTTCAATCATTTTGATTTGGTACCTATTGACTTATTTTTATTCCAGGGGCCGGATTCTTGTTCTATGAAAATTTGAAATGAAAACTATTTTTTTTAGAAGCACATAGATTCAAACCAGCGCTTTTGTGACCGGACCAGGGTTTAAAATGCTAACGCCATATAAGCAAGAGCAACGAATTTTTGCAGCTTTGCCTGCTAAAATTTCTTCGAAATATGTTTAGCAACAATGAACAACGGCAACATGTAGCAACAAATTTCACAAAACTATTGCCAGCGATGCTGATGCTATTTATTGTTGTTGCTAAAATAAAAGAGCATCAGATACGCATACTCATATTTTGCAGCACACGTGATCAACACATATCAGAAAAGAGAATAAGCAACAAAGTTTCAACGGCTTAGCCAGGTTTTCAACAAACAATTGTTTTTGACATCAAGGTTACCAGTGTAATGCATTAAAAATCACGATATAATTATTTCCAATTTTTCTTTTATTTTCATTATATATCTTATTTTTAATTAGTATTCTTTAGGTTCTATGATGGAGGCCAGGGACGTACGCAGGGGGGGGGGGCACGGGGGGCCCGGGCCCCCCCGAAATGGTTTGGTCGAACAAAATTTTTTAAGCTACTGTAACTAGTTATTATATTTTTTTTTTCTCATAAAAATGTTTGTATATTTGAAGATTTGTATATTTGAAGATTTCAAATTAAAACTTATATTTGCTTAAGTTTCTGAACAGAAAATGTACATCATTAACAAGTTTTGTAAGAAAATATTTTAAAAATTTTTGTTTGTAAGCTGTTTTTGAGAGAAACTTCCAATGAAATCTGAATTACTTCTTTATGTCATATCATACCACTATCAAATGCTAATTCCTTAATGAATATACCCCATATCTATTATTTATTCGAACTGTATAGAGCTCTCGAGGCTTAAAACTCATCCGGTTATAACAAAAATAACGAGTTCAGTATTGTGGGAATGGAAATATATAAAAAAAATCTATTGAATAAAATGTATGAAGGGTCGGTCCTTCGTGAACTACACATTGAAAGCCAATTAGAAATTTGTTTTACTGCCATCAAATTTTGTTATTCTGTTTTAGACAAATTTGCTGCTAAACAGTATGAGAAAATAATGAAGACAAATGAATTTTTGTGCGTCACTTGGTTTTTACTTATCATCACCGAAGTTTAATTGTAACCTCAGACTTTAGATTACGAGATTATATACACTAGGATTGTATCGCATAGATTTCATCAAAATAATGATTTAAGACTTCACATATGTTTGGACGATATTCGTTTCAGCCAAGATGGAAGTACTTACCACCGTCCGTCCGTCTGTATCTCTGTTTGTCTGGCAGGTTGGAACTCATGATAACTCTCGGTCCAAGTTATGGATCTCGTAATGTTTTGTCTAAATTAAATTTAAGTCATATCGGTACCTCCGCCATAAAAGTTCAAAAATGTTCACTAAAATGGTCGAAGGGACTAACCGATTCGGTCTAAAATCGAACCTAATATGGTTCGCAAGATTACTTCCAAAAGTACATCAAGGTCCAAGAGAATATGTTTGGACAACATCTCCAGGTCTCTTATACAAGTCCAACATAACTTCAGTTTAAAGACTGTTCATTGATTCTTTGGACATTTTGTAGTCTTGTTTACAGCGATATCCTACTTTTTGTGGACAAGTTTATGCTTCCTGACAAAGCTCTAAATACTCCGATGGCCAACTAAAAAGCTTATGGGCGCGGTAACTATCGAGAGGAGTGTCTTTCAAATAATTATTAGTGAATAATTATGTGGGGTTCAATAAGTCCATCAAAGTGTTTGTCATCGAGTCCAAAAACGTTTAATCGTACAATTAAGAAAACAAATTATAGAAGCGTTATAATTTGTTTTCTTGTAGCATAATATTAAAAGTAAAAATAATCCTGGTATCAGAATCTATCTCTTTCGGTAAATAAAACTGTGCAACATTTTTAAGGTAATCTTGTGCAAATAATTTGAAGTGAGGATTTTTTGAAAGTACAGAACAAAAGTACAAAAACCCTAGTTCCGTTTTGTTGAGTCAGATACAGCTTGGATTTTATGGCCCCATCTAAACATTGTTAAATATCGACTTTTTAAACAACTCGGGGCTATATCTCTGAATCCAATACAAATCTTCTTCTGACCTTTGCAGCAAATTTGTAGATAAGGGCCAAAATAAAATATTTGGAGAAATGAAAAAAAAAAAATAAATTTTATAATATATCTAAAAATTCCATAATTTGTATACATTTCGCACCATATCTCCAAAACTGTTAAATTTTTCTTAATGTTTTCATTTGGAAACATATCAACGACAACGACAGCCGATATTCTTAAAAATTAGGCTAAGATCATCGAAATAGTGAAAATCTTGCTATAGCAAAGACAACGGCAATTCTTTATGGTTGTACAATTCTGCGATAAACCATAACGTGGACCTGTATGATTAAAAACTTCAATAAATTTTACATGGCGACATTATCGAACGTGGCCCGATATTGTCTATTTTCAATTCTAAATATCCTACTCTGTAAATATTTAAAATTGTATCCTTAGTCCCGATTTACATTAAACGATATTTCTTGCGGCAATTTTTCTCGTTCTCTTTTAAACTTGACTCTTGCGTTTATACAGGCAATTATGTTTCTGCAAGTTTTGTTTTCAAAATAATGAAAATAAGGTCAAAAACGAAAAATATAAAAAGAATTGAAAATTGCCGGTACGAGCAATTTTTTTCCACTTCCATACCCGTGAAGTGTCTCTCGTACAAACTGAGACTTGCCGCAAGTAAACTCGCCTAATGTAATTCGGGACTAAATATTATTAATTCTTTCTATTGAATTTATATTCTTTGTACCATTATTTCATATAAAATATAGAATAGAATATGTGCCAAAATTTCCAGTCCATCGGACAAAAATTTACCGAGATATGAGCTTTCGAAGGGAAACATTTATTGTGTTTTGTATGTAGCATAGAAACTAAAAACGTCTTTTCCTCGAAGTGGCACTTTATATGTTTTTGTGGGACTATTGTACACATAAATCATGTGCTTAACCGAGAGAGTCTTTAAAAAAAAACTGCTGACGGAGTCAGAAAAATATCAATTTTGTACGCTGTTTTGTTTTTGTTAAAATCGAAATTTTGAATTTAACTGTTCAAAATTTTTAAAAATTGATTTTTTAATTCCTTTTAGATAATGGACAAGATTATTAGGTTCGTAATGATCCCACAAAAATATATGCTGATCGGTTTATTCTTTTTCAAACTACAGTGGGTACCGCAAACTGCTTTAGTAAAAACAGTGCTTTAAAAGCGGACATTTGAATGTAAGATTTTTCAAAAAAAAAAAAAAAAAAATAGAAGGTAACTTAAGGTTTAATAGATTTTTTATAAAAAATGCATGAAAATGGCTTTTCTCATGCTTATAAGTGGCCATAACCCCTTAAAATAGCTTTACGTAACCCTACACAACATTTGAATTTTTCATGATTTTTGGTCAAGTTGTGCCCCCCCCCCCCCCCCCCCCCCCCCCGAAATGAAATCCTGCGTACGTCCCTGATGGAGGCATTTTGACATTAAATGCCACCTTTTTTATTATTGCGTTGGCAACTCTAACCAGAAAAACACCCTCTGTTGCTATTTCCCTGCGACGAATGGTCAGCCGACTGCTAAATATGTTGCGTGGTTGTCGATTATGCCTAACGAAAAAAAGATTAGGCGTCGAAAACGAAATAAGCAAAAATGCACAAAAATATATATGGGTTCGGTTGCTTATTTAGCCGTGTGTGTCAATATTGTGTAGCAGTTGAAGTGTACAGCTAATGCTAATGTGTTTAGATGCTGGCTTTTAAATTTTAAACCCTGGACCGGACAATACGTGGAATTGATGGGTCATCCGCCGTATAGCCATGACTTGGCACCCAATGACTTCATTTAATACTCGAACATCAAGAAAAAAGGCGGGGTCAACGATTTTCGTCACCAGAAGATGCTGTTGAAGTGTTCAACAATCATGTTTTGGTGGTGTCTCAATCGGAGGGGAAAAAGGGCATCGACAATTGGTTTGAACGCAGGCCAAAGTGTATAAATCATGCTGGAGTATACATTAAAAAAGCAACAACACCAGTTTGGATGATTAATATTCGCGTTTTCATTATTAAGCCAGAAACTTATCTAGTAACCCTCGTACATTCTATATATATTTCTAAATCAGCTTCAGAAGCCTTAAATGTAATATTTGGAAAATACGTTCTTCTAAAAAACACTCTGTATGGATGTGATAATAATATTTTGTTATGATTACATTTTCACAACATTCTGGCACGATACTGTAACAACACGAAGTGTGCGTACCTCCCAGACTACCGATATTATAAAATGAACGTTGCAATTGCGTGAGACAAAAGCAATTTGTTGAGTGGTGTGAGAATTAAAAGGGACCCTTGATACACAATTACATGGTGTTGCATACCCCCTATGCGAAAGTAACAAACACAACAACAACAACATTTGCAGGAATAATGGCTGTTAGGTTAAAAGCAAAAACAAAAAAAAAACTATCATACATACACGTTCGTTGGTTCGTTTTATTAAAACGAAAGGTCGCGTGTTTTGGTTTCAGCATTAAAGTTGAAAATTTTCTAAGTTTGTTGTTACCTCTTGAAGTGGTTTGTTTTTATAGACAGACTGTCGTACCCTAAAACATTCGTTTTATTTTGATTTGTTGCCAAAAATAATTATTATTGTAACAAACAGCTAACCAAAACAAGACAAAAAGGAAAACAAATACATAATAATAAGATGCGATATGTTACGCGTGTGAGTCCGTCCGTCTGTCAGTCCCTTTGTGTGTGTCGGCACGAATATTGTTTTTGTTTGTTCTCTTCAATCCCAAATGGGAAATTGCAGAATACCAAAATACACTTTTTGTCATTAACGTTTGTTATTACCACCGCAGATACACATCTAGCGAACTTGAATTGAGGTATCCTGGGACTTTGGCATTCAAACTGCGGGTCCACATACATATTATAAATGTTCACGTTTTCATGACACGAGTATCATCAATATTATGTTGATTGTTGTTGTTAGGTATTTGCAGAAGAACATGAAACAACAAATGAAGAGTAAACTTGACAGAAAAGGTGTTAAGGTACTCACCATTAAATGAAATCCAGTTACAGGGGTTACCAATACAACCATTCGGCTAAGGATAGTTAATCAGGTAACTGTTGAATGTTAATTGAAACGAAATCGCGTGACTACCTTACATGCTGCTAGGTTTATCGTTTAAGACAAAATTCAATTAAATATTTTTCCTTGGTCCTAATTAGAAAATTGAATGAAACATTCATGTCATTTTCTCTATAAATTAATAATACATATATACATAGTTTTCTAATAACGCACATACAGTTAGACAACTAAAATTTTACGAAAAACCTGGCCAAAACGCTGAAAATGAATGGATTTTTACCTAAGCTTTGGTTCTTATGTTTTTCGGGTTTCTTGTTTCATTTTTCATATTATTTAAGCCTCAGACGGCCATTTTGGTTACTTCTCCTATAAAATGTGATCGTATCAATTCAAAATATTCTACAAATTTATTCGCCATACATTTTTACTATAGGTCCTAGAATACACCAAAACTCTATATCTTACCTAAACTCCAGAAATATGCAAAATTAAAAACACATTTTAGGGTTAAGGTCGTACTTCATGTGAGTTTTGGCAAAAATTGTCATTCAAAACATCATTTTAGAAAAATGGTGTCAAAGACAAAAATGTTCTCCACTAAATGCCACTATAAGTCACCAAAGACATGAAATCTCTATTTGTATTACATACCAAAGAAATATCGGTATAAATTTTGCCAAAAATCCAAGAAACAAAAATAGGGGTGCAAGCTTCTACCATTTCTACAGTTTTGAAAATAGTTAAGATTAGGATTCCAACATGATGGAATCTCTCAAATAAAACGCTTGCCGTTTAATTTTTCCACCATTTATAAATTAAATGCAAGCGTTTTATTTGAGAGATTCCATCATGAGAAAGAATATATTTATTGAGGCTAAGCGACAAATTATTTCCTAGTTTTAATTGCATTTCTAAATAAAACACTGAAACTTAATTTTTTTTTAAATTATATTTTATTTATAACTTTTTAGTAAATAAATTTTTTTGACCACTGAGAACAAAATTATACTCAATTTAGGACGAAAATTTAGATAAAACTTTAAAATGCCTGAAATCATGTAGTACCGTTATATAAAGGCTATACCAAAACCTGGACTTATGTCCATAATTTTTGGTGGGGAAGTTTCTGTACCATTGGGGACTCCAAAGGCCAAGTTACGAGGGTGGTTCGGAAACTTCTTAGCCTATCAATGAAAGAGAATAGTTTGTTTTTCAAAAATATTTTTAGTTTCCAATATAATCTCCTGACACTTCAATAAACTTAGTCCAACGCTTTTCTAGCAATTCTATACCTTGATTAAAAAAGTTTTCCTCAAGGTCTTCAAAATAGTGGTTTACAACTGTAATTGCATCTTGCTTGCCAGCAAGGATTTTTTTAGATTTGGGAACAAGTAAAAGTCACTGGGAGCTAAATCAGGAGAATAAGGTGGGTGGTCAAGCAACTCGTACTTTAATTCGTTGATTTTAGCCATTGTTAAAACACTCTTGTGCGCTGGTGCGTTGTCTTGATGAAAAATTATTTTTTTGTGTTGTAAGCCAGGACGTTTTTCTCGAATTTGTACATTTAAATGATCCAAAAGGTTGCAATAGTACTCTGAATTTATTGTTTTACCCTTTTTAAGATAGTCAATCAATAAAATACCTTTGAAGTCCCAAAAAATCCGTTGTCATAACCTTACGAGCCGATTGAATTGTTTTTGCCTTCTTTGGGGCACTTCCTCCAGCTTCAGTCCATTGTTTGGATTGTTCTTTTGTCTCTGGAGTATAGTGGTGGATCCATGTCTCATCAACAGTTATGAAGCGACTCTTAAAATCCATTTTATTTCGCTTAAAACGAACCAAACAAGCTTGAGAAATGTTCATTCTTATGCGTTTTTGATCGACTGTTAACAAATCCGGCACCCATCTTGCAGAAAGCTTTTTCATCTGTAGTTCTTCATGCAAAATTAAATGGACTCGATCATTTGAGATGCCCATGATATGATACGAAGGAGCCCATGATATGATACGAAGGAGCACTTTCACCTAACACATTCACCATATCATTATGAATTTCTTGTCCCGATAAACCTTTTTTATGTAAATATTTAGTGACAGCACGCATTTCTAATTTTTCCATTGTAAAAAAATTGCGGATGCGTCTTTTTTGAACACCTGTTTCTATATGAAGGAGTTGCCAGATAGAAACAAAATTTAACATAACAGAGATGGAAGTTTCCAAAACACTTACCTTTTTTCTGTTTATACCGCGCTTTTTGTGCTAGGCTAAGAAGTTTCCGAACTGCCCTCGTACAACCAATTCTGGCTAAAAATGAAGATAAAATCCTTAAATCACTTGTAATCGGGTGGTACCACAATATGGGGGCTATATCAAAACCTGGACCTATGTCAACAATTTTTGGTTTCTGTACCATTGGGAACTCCAAATGCCAAGTTACAGCCAATTCGGCCTCAAAATGAAGATAAAATCCTCATAATACTTGAAATCGGGTGGTACCGCTATAAGGGCGCTATACCAAAACCTGGACCTATGTTCACAATTTTTGGTGGAGAAATGTCTGTATCATTGGAAATGCCAAATGACAGCTAATTCGGGCAAAAATTAAGATAAAATCCTCAAAATACCTAAAATCGGGTGGTAATTGGACCCATATTCATGTATTGTCATCCAAATCTGAAAAGTGTGCAAAGTTTCAGTTCGATTGGTTAACTGCAACTGTGAGGAAAATGAGTTACCAGAGTTGAAATGCAATTTAAATAAAACACCGTTAAAACACTGTGAAATGGACCAATCTTTGTTTTAATTTCATATTTATTTATTGTCATCCAAATCTGAAAAGTGTGCAAAGTTTTAGTCCGATTGATCAACTGCAACTGTGTCAAAATTGAGTTACCAGATTTGAAATGCAATTTTAATAAAACACCGTAAAAACACTATAAAATGGACCAATTCATGTATTCATGTATTGTCATCCAAATCTGAAATGTGTGCAAAGTTTCAGTCCGATTGGTCAACTGCAACTGTGTCAAAATTGAGTTACCAGATTTGAAATGCAATTTAAATAAAACACCGTAAAAAACACTGTAAAAATGGTAAAAATTAGCCACTATTGGTTTTGATTTCATATTCATGTATTGTCATCCAAATCTGAAAAGTGTGCAAAGTTTTAGTCTGATTGGTCAACTGCAACTGTGTCAAAATTGAGTTACCAGATTTGAACTAAACGGACCAAAGCAAGTTAAATAAAACACTGTAAAAATCCAAAAAGGGTCACTTTGATCAGCTTTTATACCCACTTATTAAACAAGAAACGTATATACTTTTCAGAACTACACGCAGTGGGATATTATACACAATATTTGACCCCATTTAGTGTAAATTGATACAACTTCTATTTCGATTTTTGGCCAGGTTTTTCGGAAAATTGTACACTGTGCGCCGTTTTGTTGATTTAAAACTAAATAACATTATTTATATAATTCTTCACATTTTATTACATTTCTTACACATATAAATTGTTAAAATAAAATATAAACAAGTAGCAAAGTGCCCGCTGCTTCGTATGCGGAAAGAGTATAAAAACAATTAAACAATATTTAATATGGAAATGGGGAACACTGAAAATTTTGTTGCACTAATACCAATTCTAATCAATATTAAATTTTATTTAAGTACTTTTCGTACCATTTTAGTAAGACTTAAAAAATCTGCCGTAAATCACCCTTACACATCAACACCGAGTCACATTTTTGAGGCATATTAATTACGGTCTTTCTATCATCAGAAGGTAAAACATGCTTAGAAGAATTAGAAGACACGTGTCCTGGCATCAGTGACTTGAAGTCAAAAGGGTTCATTTCGTCAGGCTAATATATTCTAAATCGCCAAAACTGTGGATTCACTCGTGGAAGCAAAGTTGTAGCTCTCGTCTTAAAGAATAATAACTGTTAAAACATAAAATCCATTTAATTTCATCTTCAAGGTAAAATTTCCGTTATAATTTTTTCTTCGATTTTTGTCTACAGATATCCAACCGATTAAAATTGTAGCAAACAACCAACTCCAAAAATCGAACTTAGATCTCAATACACAACTTTCTAGAAAATACGAACTCTGTAATAGCCAAAATAGCAAAACAAGTGCGGTTTTTATCTCGGTTTATTATCCATAAAAACTAAACTGTTCAAATTCAAGAAAGCAATCAACCACATTAATGTAGCAAAGTTATAAACAACTTTCTGGAACATACGAACTGTCTATCAACGGTTCTTAAAGGTGAAAATAGCAAAAAACTTTTGAAAATATTCGATTTTTATACTTTTTTCTCAGATTCTACTCCACAGATACCAAACCTCTCAAAAATTAAGGATACAGTCAACAAAAATGTACCTAAGATCTCAATAAACAATTTTCTGGAACATCTGAACACTCTAGGAATGTTTCTTCAACCTCCAAATTCGATTATTTTAGATCATATTCTTTCCTGTTCAGGTCCGTAAATAAAAAAACCTATCAAATTGCCTTGAGTTTTGAAAAGTTTGTTATTTCAAGACCTGAGCAAGGGGAAACGTTAAAAATTACTTAAAATCAGCTTAAGTCACTCCTCCAGGTTCAAAATTTAGTTTCAAATATTCTTTATATCGGTCCATTCCTTCAAGTACCTCCCACAAAAATTTGTTCCTGTGTCCTTAATTTATGGTTGAGAAGTTTCTTGGCTAGTGAGAACCATAAAAGCCATATTATAGCTAATTCGGCCAGAAAATGTAGCTAAAACATCAAAATACCAGAAATGACTGGTTTACGTGGTGGCTATAACTTTCATAGCCTCAGTTAGTATGTTAAATATACAGTTTTGAAAATCACACCACTCGGGTAGAGATTTTTATTCCGTTATAGCATGTTGGTAATTATATCCAACCTGAATTTAGAAGCCTCAGAAGGTCTCCCAGGCATAGTTCGGCTGTCTCAGCAAGATTGTGTAGGAACCCAGCAAAATTTGAAGGAAGGGGTTCCATGCGATGACGTGATTTCATGGCATCTTTTGCATTGGTTCAAACGAAGTCGTGAAAGATCCGATCTTTTCATTAGCATTTGAACCAATGCAAAGGAAGTCGTGAAAGATCCGATCTTTTCATCAGCATTTCAACCCATGCAAAGGAAGTCGTGAAAGATCCAATCTTTTCATCAGCATTTGAACCCATTCCATCTATCCAATAGAGATGAATTTTGTGTTTTTATTTATACAATTTTTTCTAAATATATAAGATTAAATATTTTCAATAGGCTTGATGTTGTCGGAGACCCGAAATCACAACCAACGTTGTTAAAACTCTCATCGTAATGATACCCAGCAAAAATCCTCATTACAAACCTCCTTTCCCACCCATTATTTCAGTGGTTACCACCTACTTTGTTCAGTGGTTACAAAATAACCAGATATTTCGCGCGACATGGCCTTGTTAAAATAATGGGTGGGAAAGGAGGTTTGTAATGAGGATTTTTGCTGGGTAATGTCATTGCAAAGGGTTGGTGAAAATGACATGCCAAAGCATTGGTGAAAATTACATGCCAAAGCATTGGTGAAAATTACATGTCAAATCATTGGTGTAAATGACATGTTTTGGATCCAAAAGTGAATAGCATCTTTTGGGGTCCACGCTCATATAAAATTCATCTATGAAGATGCTAAAAAGATGACATGCTAGCTCACTTGCACCAATGATTGAATGACATCTTTAGCATCGAACATTTTGCTGGGAATTGCCGTCCTAGAATTTTTAATCTTCGTTGCATTTGTACAGGGGAAGAGCATAGGAGTAAACACGTTTACTCCTTTTCTTCGTTTCCGCAACTGCGACAAGAGTCATGGTGTGGAATATGTAGGCGCTTTGTGTGGTTACCAATATATACCGTTACCGTTGGACCGATAGAGCCCAACTTTGAACTGCAAACAAAAATACCCAAATTTCACAGTTATATCTCAATTTTTGTGGATGCTAGAGCGATTGCCACATACAGAGGGACGGACGTGCAGATCGACTCTGAATTTTATCCTGATCAAGAATATACATACTTTATAAGGTCGCAAATGATTGTTACACAGAAAAACAAACATAATATACCCTTCATATTATGGTGAAGAGTATAAACATGTTTGAATTGTTTTTCCAATAAATAGCAAACACGGTGTCCATCAAGGTTTTTAATGTCACAGAGTCCAAAAACTCGTATAATAAAGAAATTAATATCGCTTCTTCTGAAACGTTATACCAGAAATAGAGAATGCTGCCTGAACAAAAATCATGGAGTTTTTTAACTTGTAATATTTTGTCAGTACTTAGCAAAAAGATGTTGAAAGTTGGTTTCTGACATTATTTTCTGAGATATTTGTTCGACCATGTTTTGGCAAAGGCTCAAACAGTACTGCAAGTAGGATTTGAAATCTTTGAACCGTAGTCTGTATCTCCCGACTCCGTGTATAAACGCTTTCCTATTTACTTAAGTAAGTACTGCATTTTTTAGGTGGTTCGCACGGACTTTATCAATTCTGGTAAAATATCAACGTTTTGGTGTTTTGACGACACAGAAGAGTATTATTTTTTTTTATGGACACAATCGCTGGATTAGAAATATTTGACTTGTACAATCTGCATTCGCGAATTCAAATTATCCATCTTTTTGGATGATAGTAATTCAAAGAAGTCGTTTAGGTCGCACTCAGACATTAACGAAAACCATTCAGATAAATATTATAAAAGTAGTTTATAGAGAGAAAAATAATGAGTTAATAAAATATCACGACAGATTACTGTATACCAAATACCATTCAAAGGTTTATAAGATAGTAATAAAGGTTAAATATCAAAGATTTGTTCAATTAAAAACTTTTTGAAATATGGGACTGACGTTAGAGTGTGATAACTGGATGTGATCTTTAAAGAACAAAACAACAAAACAATGTTCGGACCGAACTTTTCGTAACCTCCACGACATTAAACCCCTTTGTAACTCTATTCGATATATTCGTTAATGGAATTATATAGGAATTGCATTGAGGTTCTGTAAACAGAACGATATCCAAAAATCCATATTATAGCCGATGTTCTTACAAATAGAGTAAGATCTTCGAAGTACTCAAAATTTTGCAATAGCGAAAACAAAGAGAATTTACTGCGGAAAATAGAAAATAAAATGTCTATTAAGAGCGAATGTTGTTAAAAAATATTGGATATATATACCAAACCGAGAACATATATGGTTAAAAATTACAAAATACTGAAAACTGGATGGAACTTTTTGTATGTGGACTATACAGTGTCCGGTATGGTTCATTTTCATTTGGAGCTATGTACCATTTTTCAAAATTATATCTATATTGCATTTATACACTTTGTGTCAATAGTTCATATAAAATCAACTATATATGCCTTAAAGTAGCTTTACGTAACGTTACACAACATTTTAAAATTTCATGATTTTTGGTCAATTTTGAAGTTGTCGATGTTTTCAGCACAAATTAAAGGTAATTTAGCGTTCGAAAGAGTCAAAAAGCTTTAACTGAAAAACAAGTGGGCCAAGGCTATAGTCGGGTCGGGCCCACTATGTGATACCCTACACCACTACCCCTGTGCATAAGCTTTTGACAGGTAAAATTCAAAATATTAAAATTGGGTTATCTTAGCGCCTGTGCTCTTAATGCCTTCATTAAAACAGGTCAATTTTGTTTAAACGCATTTTAAGATGGAAAGTGGGATGTACGCCAACCATCAATGGGCTTCTTTCTCTGTGAGACCCCCATCAACCCCCAAAATATCGTGAGGATCCGATCAAAATTCCGACCTGTAGTGTGATTGCACAAAAAATGGAAAAAGGGATACATTACCGACTATTGCGATGTCTCTGTTGTTTGAACACCTATGACAACCTACTTCACATCGTTGCAAAGATGATATTTTCTACTTTCATTAGCAGGTTTTGCTTTTGATATATGCCTTATAGAAGAAGAGATATTCGCCTTGAAATAAAACGTTGACTTGTTCTCCAATATGTTTTTTGGCCATTCCGACCCCTGAATATTATCCGACCATCACCAAAATAAATAGGCTTCTTTCTCTGTAGGACCTCCATTAACCCCCAACATTTCGTGACGATCCCATAAAAATTGCGACCTGTAGCGTGATTACAAAAAAATGGAAAAAAATTAAATGTATTATTAATTTTTGCGATAAATCCGTTATTTAGCCACCTACGCCAACCTACTTGGCATCATAGTCGGACTTTGTTTTTGGAAGGTCCCCAACCAAAGCTGTGATATTCGTCATTATTATCATCAATATTAAAATCGCAAAAATGAAAAGTTGGGTTCTATTAGCGGCTATTGCGATATCATCGTTGTTTGACCACCTATTCGCTTTGAAATAAATTTTTGAATTTTTCTCCAAATAAGTTTTTTGCCAATTCCGACTCCTGAATATTATCCGGCCATCACTAAAATCAATAGGCTTCTTCCCCTCCGGGACCTTCATCAACACCCAAAATTTGGTGACGATCGGATTAAAATTGCGACCTGTAGCGTGATTACAAAGTTTAGATGGACAGACGGTCGGACGGACACACATAACTCAGCTCGTCGAGATATTCATTTTGGTATATCGGCCTTTTTGTAGAAAATTTACTTCTGTTGAAACTGAGGTATGGGGTATTGTATCTCGCGAATTGTTGTAATATACCATAACTTTTGAACGCATTTAGGTAAAATAAACTGTTTTAGCACGATTCACCGATGGATTTCTTAAAATTATAATTTGAGCGGAAGCTGTGGTCATATTAATGTAAAAAAATAGAAAAAAATCGTTGAAGGAAACGAGTTTTTTTAAGTCAGTTTTCAATTAGTGGCTGTACAATACAATGTAGAGTATAATGTTCAAAGAAGAAGTTAAAGAATACACTTCAGAGAGGAAGTTTCTAATGTATGATTTTTTAATATAACCACCGCATCAATCTCAAACGGATGCTGACATTTTGAAGACTGAAAAATTGGGTTTTTTGAATTTTTGCTCTAATCGGAACGCGCAACTGTACTCGTTTAAAAACTGATTATGAGATTGTAGTACTCGCGATTACGCATTTTTTGATGTATAACTAGGGCGTGTAGCCTTCAAAGGTTCACAACAATCTCAGCTTAAAGTCGAAATTTTTGTGCGTATTTTTTTTTTTTGTAAAAACCAGTTTTTTGGATTCAAAACTTACAAATGCCTTTCGATTTCAGTGGAAACCCGCGTGAATTTAGTTTTTTTACGTTCTGAATCTAACAAGCCTTTGCGCGTCTAAATCCATCCACTAGATCGGCGGATATGATACCCCTCAAATTTCGAAAATATGCAAAAAATATTTTTTAAAATATCGCGCATTTAGACGCGTTTTAGATGTGTATTTCCTACTTAGATAAATGTGCGAAAACAGATATTGAAAAACGTTCGCGAATCCGGAGATATAATAGATTTTTTCTAAAAACTGAGTGCGATGCTACATCCACGGTTCTTGATGGATCGCATTGAAATGACATAGGATGATGTATTTTTTAATGGTGATCATTGAAATCGGATGCGCATAAAATGCAAATGTACTTCGTGGAAATTATGGGCATTTTACTGTTTTTTGAACCCTAACATGCAACTGATGCTACATCGTGGTCGCCAAATGGAATTTCACAAAGTGTATATCAAATAAGAGGAATTGATTAGCTGTTTTGGAAAATCGGATGCGCATCTTGTGATTTTCACTATTACGCGGTCTCTATGCGTTTCAAGTTTTGTAATATTTACTTTTACTTTATTTTAATTTTATATCCCAATTGGAAGTCGTTGTTATATAATATAATGATCTAAAAATGTTCGCTAATAAAAAAACTATAAGCCAACATTTAGTTGCAACGGAATATCTTCACTATTGGGTTAAATTTTGATGAAATAGACAAAAAACTCAAACATTTTGTTTCCTATAAAACCATAAAAAATTAAAATTAGAATAACATGATTTTTATTTTTCTTCATATCTTCTTCGTGTTTTTTTGACAATATTATGAATATTATATCTCCTAGCTGCATGATTTAGGCATCATTTTATTTCTCACAGTGTATGGAAGCTGTAGAATTTTTTAATATATTTTTTAGTAAGTACAAGCGCTATTATCTTAAAAAATATGTTTGTAAATACGTAAAATTTTGTAAGAATTTAGATTTTTCGCGAATCCGTTGAGACTTTTCATAAGTATTTTCCATCATCGCAAAGGGTAACAATTTTGTAAACAGTAATGTGATATAACAGGTTATTATATTAAGCCGCGATTTTTTCAGAATTTTATCTAATTTTCAAAATTAGAACGCCTATATCTTTTGCGCGCAACGATCAAAGTTAGTTACAAAAACAGATTTGGAATGCCGATTTTTTTCTTAATCTATGTACCAAAAATCATTGAAGTAGTATCAAAAAATTTTTTTAATTTTTTTGAAATGGAAAAGACAATTGTAGACATTTTATGTGATATGCATTAGGGTGGGGCGATTTGTGTGGAAGGAAAAAACCTTAATGAGCCCTTCGCGTTTCTGATTCCTGGGATTGAACTGAGTAAAAGAGTCCACTGGACCATATATCTATCGTGAAAATCGAGCCTCCCGATATTGACTTTAAGTTTTTTATTGACGTTTTTTGGATATTTTGGCATATAACAGCCAAACCATTGAGATTTTCGATCCAACACAATGAGAAACATTGTAGCCAAGACAGTAGTTGAAAACTCTCTAATACATCGCAAAAGCATTGGAACGCTCCTTCGGGCAGTTTTGGCCTTAAGAATGTGCAAGCTTTTCGGAAAATGTAGATAAATGACATTGTGCTACAAAATTTGACCCGAAAAATATTCAAGTGTTCTGATGCAAAATTATATCGTGTTGGGATCCATGGACAACGACAATGCCTTTATTTCGTTTGGTTCACTTCGTTTTATTTTTTTATAACGGTAAAAGTAGTGAAAATCTGGGTTTCTCACATTTTCAAATTTAAACGGACATATCTTATTTTTTTCACAGCGGATTTCTAGTGACCCTTTAGAACAAGTTATTATTCGTTTAAATCGGTTAACAAATGGCTAAGTTATAGTTGTTTAAGTCTGAAAACCCCCACAAAAAACCATAACTGAATTTCTCATAAAAATGCATATTTCGAGTACTTTAAGCTGTAATTACGTCATCAAGGGAAGTCATAGGATCTTCATATGGTACTCCGGATATGCTTAGGGTGTTTACTATATAATCCAGTATTCAAATGTATAATATAAAGTTCATAGCGCCCATGATTCCGCCATAACCTAAAAACCATCATGAAGAATGCCATTGAAAAGTAAATGGCTTATGTGGTAATGATATCACTGGTAAATGATTTCCCTTTAGCAGTCTTCATGGCGATTTTTAGATCAAATGGAATTTCACAATTTTCTGTTTTGGAAAATCGGATGCGCATCATGTCATTTTCACTATTACGCGGTTTATATGCGTTTCAAATGTTGTAATATTCAATATAACATTACTTTAATGTTATGCCACAATTGGAATTCCTTGTGATTTAATATAATCTTCTAAAAATATTCGCCCATAGGAAAACTATAAGTGAAAAAGTTGTTGCAACGGAATATCTTCATTATTGCGTGAAATTTGGACGAAAATGACGAAGAACTCAATCATTTTTTCTTCAACATTTCCTATAAAACCATAAAAAAAAAAAATTAGAATAACATAATTTTTATTTTTTTCGTCACATTTTCATTGTATTTTTGCAAATAACACGAATACTATAGCTCCAAACTTCACGACTTAGGTTTCATTTTATTCCTCACAATGTCTGGATGCTGCTATATTTTTTTTATATATTTTTTTGTAAGTATAAGCGCTATTGTTTCAAAAATATGTTTGTAAATACGTGAAATTATTTAATAAATTTAATTTTTCGCGAATCCATTGAAACTTTTTGATTTTTTTTTTTGCATATTCTCAAAGGCTGCGAATTCAGTTAACGACAATTGGATATAACAGCTTACTATATTAAGCCGCGATTTTTTTAGAATTTTTTCTAATTAGCATAATTAAAACGATCATATCTTTTGCGCGCAACAATCAAAGTTGGTAACGAAAACAGATTTGGAATGACGATTTTTTTCTTAATCTATGTACCAAAAATCATAGATGTAGTATCAAATTTTTTTTTATTTTTTTGAAATGGAAAAGACGATTTTAGACATTTTTGCTGATATATATGTATGGGCCTACGACCATTATTTCGATGCGTTACAAACTTTTTGGCCAAAATCAACTTATAATAACCTCCCCACATAGTGGTATAGGGTATAAAAA
The DNA here is from genome assembly GCF_047663935.1 of Musca autumnalis. NCBI lineage: Eukaryota > Metazoa > Arthropoda > Insecta > Diptera > Muscidae > Musca > Musca autumnalis. The sequence continues at coordinate 177,844,629 of NW_027411977.1, read as the reverse complement.
GACAAATGCCGGTCCACGATTTAGAATAACTCCCATATACCGTAACCCCCCGATTTCAGCTATTTTGAAGATTTTATTGACATTTTTGGCGCAGATTTTATGTAGTATAGCGTTTAGTGGTCAAGAAATTTATCTTCCAAAACATGTGAAGATAGATCCACGTTTTCGAATAGGTCTCACGGTAACACCCGGATTCGGGTATTTTTAATTTTTTATCGCCTTTTATCGCCAAAACCATTCTGCACAAAATATATTGGAAACTGCTACATTAAATTTAAACATTTTGGTTATATAAAGATTCTGATACATTGCTATATTTAGTTCATAATTCAGATTCAGACAATTTAGTATTTCACTCAGTCATTGACAAGTGTAATTTTCTAAGAAATTTGTTCTGTTCTGGTAAATAACTCTTTGGTACTGATATTTTTTGGTTTTTTGTCGGCGGACTAAGAGGAAACCAAAATATAAATCTTCTTCGGTTGACATCAACACCAGCCTTAATTAATTTGTCTCTTGGGAACAGCAGATTGTCGAAAATTCTGAAACTGTTAGCAACACATGAACTAATAATGTCGGAATATAACCCAGTTTCTTCACAAATCATAATTATGCTCGACCAAAAAATGTCTGGTGTAATTTTCAAATCGAACGGAGTAAAGAACATTTTGAATATTTCTTTTGACGCATTATCACACTAAAATCCATAATTTATGTAATATTTCAAATATCACTATGCCTCCTCAACTCACTAAGCACAGAAACAACAACAACCGATAACAATGCTTACGAACCAAACCAACAAAGGCATCACATGCATGTATTTGTAGGAAAAAAACAAAATGGATACAAATAAAATTCAGATAATTTATGATTTGAAATAAAAGCCCAAAAAATATTAACGAACCCAACCAAAATGAATGAATACAACAAGAAAAATTACAGAAAATTAAATAACAGCAAAAACAACAACAACGGCCCATCAATTCGAATTTAAACAAATTTTGTAACACAAATTCGTCTTCCAAATACGTGCACATACACATACGCTCTGATTGTGGATGTTAGGGATGTCAAATGGGATATGAAATCTGTTTTACAAATAAGCACTGACTGGGTAGTCGGGCACTTTTTGTGTGGATGCTTCTGTAAAATTGCGGTGTGGTACAATTTCCAAACGATTCTTTAGTTCTGTAAGGTGGTATGTGTTAGCCCCATATTGTTCTTAATCTTTATATATAAAACTCAATTGTCGTTTGTTGGTAATTGAATCAGTTGAAAACGGCTGGAGCGATTTGGATAATTTTTTGTGGAAATGTTAGTCATAGTCCAGTTTAGGTTTTTATGCAAAGAAAAATTGGCCACGCCCACTTTTCCGCCCACTTTTATAAATATGTTATATCTACGAAACTACTCAACAGATTTTCCTGAAATTTTCAGGGAACGTAGAGTGATGGCCCCCTGTTGAAATAGGCTACACATTTGGTTGAATTTCGGATCGGGCGGGGTACCACCCCTATGCCCTATTTTGGTAAAAATGCAATATTTGCAACAATTACAATGTATCGCTTTGAAAATTAATTTCCGAGTCAATGGCGATTGTGTCTCCGACCTAACGTGCTTATTTGTGGCATTAAGACTGGACAACGCCCACTTTTTTAAATATGTTATATCTACGAAACTACTGAATCGATTTTCCTGAAACTTTCAGCGAATGTACAGGGTTGGTCCCCGATAAAATAGGCTACATATTTTTTGACTTTCGGATCGGGCGGCTACCTCCCCTATGCCCTATTTTTGTAAAAATGCAATATTTGCAACAAATACGAATGTATCGGTTTCGGAACTTATTTGCGAGTCAATGGCGATTGTGTCTCCAACTTTACGTACTTATTTTGGGACTTAAGATTCGACCACTCTCACTTTCTAATTAGGTTATATCTACAAAACTACTGAAGGGATTTTCAAGGAAATCGCGATCTGTCTAAACTTTTAAATCTTTAAAAATAAAAATCAATGTCGTTCGTTGGTCATGGCATCAGTTGAGAACGGCTGGACCGATTTCGATATTTTTTATGCAAAGAAAATGTACGCCCACTTTTTTCAATTTTTAATTTTTATCATTTCTACAAAAACTACTGAACCGATTTTCCTGAAATTGCCAGGGAATGTACAAGGATGGCCCCCGCTTTAAATAGGCTACAAATTCAGTTGAATTTCGGAAGGGGCGGGGTACTTCCCCTATACCCTACTTTTTTAAAAATGTTATATTTACAATAATTACGAATGTATCTACTTCGGAATACCTTACCCACTTTTTTAGGATCCAATGACTTGACCACACCCACTTTTTAAAATATGTTACACCTACAAAACTACTGAAGCGATTTTCCTGAAAATGTCGAGGAATATACGGGCATATTTTCTTGAATTTTGAAGGGGGCATATTTGAAAAAAACGCCTTACCTTTATAAATAAAAATCAAATGCGGTCATAACCCAACTTAGGATTTTTGGAAAGAAAAGTTTACCACGCCCCCCGAAAACAGGTTACATATTTTATTGAATTCCAGAGGGAGCGGGGTACCTCCCTATGCGATATTTTTAAAAAACCTTATATTTGCAAAAATTATGCATGTATCGGATTAAAAATTTACGGATTAATCTACAATCTAAGTACTTCTTTAGGGCCTATAGGTCCGACCACGCCTGTTTTTATTAATACGTTTTAGAAATAAATGTGCCAAATTATGTCGAGTTTGGTTCAGATGTGGATAAAGCTCCCATATACATACATTTTCGGCCGAATTCTTTATTTTATACACCAAACACGCTATATATGTCTAATTTCGCTGAAATTTACAATGTGTGATGGATATTGGCCTAGAAATATATGTGCCAATTTATATAGAAATCGGTTCGGATTTGGATATAGCTCCTAATATATTTTCTACCGATTTCATGTATTTGAGGCACCAAACACTCTATTTATATCCAATTTCAATAAAATTTGGAACGTGTGACTGAACTTGATCTAGAAATACATGTGCCAAATTATATCGAAATCGGTTTAGATTTGGATGTAGCTCCCATATATATTTTCGGGCGACTTTCCGCATTTGATGCACCAAACACGCTATATATGTCCAAATTCGCTGAAATTTGGAATGTGTTACAGAACTTGGTCTAGAAATAAATGTGCCGAATTATATCGAAATCGGTTCAGATTTGGATATAGCTCCAATATATATTTTCGGCCGATTTTCCACATTTGATGCACCAAACACGCTATATATGTCCAATTTCGCTGAAATTTGGAATGTGTTACAGAACTTGGTCTAGAAATAAATGTGCCAAATTATATCGAAATCGGTTCAGATTTGGATATAGCTCCTTTATATTTTCCGCCGATTTCCTGTATTTTATGCACCAAACTCGCTATATATGTCCAATTTCGCTGAAATTTGGAATGCGTAACGGGGTTTGGTCTAAACATAAATGTGCCAAATTATATCGAGATCGGTTCAGATTTGAATATAGCTCCCATATATATTTTCGGCCGATTTCCTGTATTTTATGCACCAAACACGCTATTATGTCCAATTTCGTTGAAATTTGGAATATGTGACGGATATTGGCCTAGAAATAGGTGTTCCAAATTATATCGGAATCGGTTCAGATTTGGATATAGCGCTCATATATATTTTCGGCCGATTTCATGTATTTGAAGCTCCAAACACGCTATATATGTCTGATTGCAATGAAATTTTTAACGTGTGACGGATATTAGCCTAGAAATATATGTGCCAAATCATATCGAAATCGGTTTAGATTTAGGTATAGTTCCCATATATATTTTCGTCGGATTTGATTAACTTAATGCACCAAAAACGCTGTATATGTACGATTTCAATGACATTTGGAATTTATGACGAATATTGGCCTGGAAATAGATGTTCAAAATTATATCGAAATCGGTTCAGATTTGGATACAGCGCCCATATATATTTTCGGCCGATTTCATTTATTTGATGCACAAATCACGCTGTATATGTCCGATTTCAATGACATTCGTAATGTGCGACGGAATTTGGCCTAGAAATAATTCTGCCAAAATACTTCGAAATCGGTTCAGATTTAGACATAGCTCCCGATTTCATGTATTTGATTTGATATATACGTCCCATTTCAATAAAATTTGTATCATTATTGACATATCTATATCAATATTGGAGTAAAAATTATCAATAACAGAAGCAGTTATCCTAAGAGTAATTTAAGATGTCCCAATAGGCTGAATAAATTACAAGTATCCTCAAATTTAAGGTACTCAATTTTAGTATTGTTCCTAATTTAATTATCTTCTATAAAGAAGAGAGTGGACTCAGGAGTGTTAGAGTACATAAAATTTGTAAATGTGACCTACGTAGGACTCATTCATTTATGTTTCACTTAGTCGGTGTAGCGAAGCGCACCGGGTTAAGCTAGTATAATAAATATACCTAAACTTGGACTTATTGTGAAAAAAATTCCAAGGAGCAAGAGGACGTTTCAGAATAGCCCCCATATAACGGCACCACCGGATTCTAGGTATGTTAGAGTTTTTAGCTACATGTTCGAGCCAAATTATCTGCAATTTGGTATTTAGGGTTACGAGTGATCAACAAATTTCGATTGAAAAAACTGTGGTAATATTTCCACGTTTTGGTATAGCATCCATAGAACGTTACCAACCGATTATCGGAATTTTAAAGGTTTCATGCCTCTTCGACGAGACATTAAGTATTCCAGAAGAGAATTATAAGTATAGATTCACGTTTGAATATAGCCCCAGTATAACGGGACCCCCATATTTTCGGAATTTTGAAGGTTGTTGCCTCCTCAACATCGCACCGACCTGTCCGAAATTTGACATTTAGTTTTCGCTGTGGATATACAACTTTCGATCTGAAATTTCTCGATATAGGTCCACTTCTTCATATAGCAAACATAGAACGGTATTTTTAAAATTTTAGCGTTATCATTAGACGGAAATGGCTGAAATTTTGAATTAATTCTTCGATGGGAGAATACAATATTTCAGAAGAGAATTGTTGGTATAGCTCTACGTTTTCAAATATCCCACATAGAACGATACCTTCCGATTTTCGGTATTTTTGAAGGTTGTGGCCTCATATCCAACCGAAATGGCTGAAATTTGGTATTGTGAAGATTTTGGGCTCAACATCGCACCGATAAGGGTGAGCTTTGGTATTTAGTCTTCGTTGGAACCAAAACATTTTCTACCTAAAATTTGTTGGCAAAGGTCCTAGTTTTCATATTGCTACCGTACAGGGTAATTTTCGCTTTTTAGAGTTTTTAAGGTTGTGGCCTCCATATTCATCCGAAATAGCTGAAATTTAGCATTTAGACTTCGCTAGGGATATACAATTTTTCACCTGAAATTTGTAGGTATATTGAAATATATAGGTACAGCTTCATATAGCCCCCATAGAAGCGTACTTCCCGATTTTCGGTATTTTAGCCGTTTCAGTGTCATTATCGAACCGAAATGAATGAAATGTGGTATTAAGTCTTCTACGGGGGCATGAAATTTTTATGTAGCCACCATAGAAGGGAACCTCCTGATTTTCTGGGATTTGAAGGTTGTGGCTTTAATATCCTACAGAAATGAGTGTAATTTGGCCTTTAGTCTTCTCTGGGGCAATTAAACTTTCCACCTGAAATTAGTCGGTATAGGCCCAAGTCTTCATATAGCCCTCATAGAATGGTAACTTCCGATTTTCGGTATTTTGAAGGTTGTGGCCTCAATATTCAACCGAAATGGCTGAAATTTGGCATTAAGTCTTCGCGGGGGATATACAACTTTCCGATTGAAATTTTTTGGAATAGGTCCACGACTTCATATAACCCCCATAGAACGGTACCTACAGATTTTCGGTGTTTTGAAGATTTCAGTGTCATTACACTGTCCGATAGCCAAAATTACACTTGAACCGGACTATATACGTTTGAAAGTATAGGCAAAATGGAGTAAAATGGCATTTTTAGTTTCTCGTTTTCTCATCGTTTTGACCTTTTAGAGGTCAAACAAATTTCAAAGGTCAACATTTTTCAAAAAAATATTTTAAATACTTGTACTTGTCGTACGATGCCGGTATTGGTGTCATATTAAAGAGGAGAGTATAGGCTTTATATAAAAATTATAAATTATTGCATTCCAGGATAAATAAGACATCAAAAATATCATCGAAAAATTAAGTCAAAAGTGAGCATTTGGCAGGCGCATATCTTCTAAACTGCGAAGAAATTTAATTTGCTCATGGAGGCAAAGTTGTAGCTCTTGTCATAAAGAATATAAATTCTGGACACATGAAATCCACCAAATCTCATCTTCATCATCTTCTATAACTTTTTCTAGGGGTTTGACCTTGACGATTTTGACCTTGAAAATGAGGTTTGGTGGATTTTATTTGTCCAGTATTGATGTTCTTTATGACAAGAGCTACAACTTTGCCTCCATGAGCAAATTAAAATTCTTCGCGGTTTAGGAGATATGAGCCTGCCAAAATGCTCACTTTTGATTTAATTTTTCAAAGATATTTTTAATGTCCTTTTTATCCTGGAATGCAATAATTTATAATTATTATATCAAGCCTATACTCTTCTCTTTAATATGACACCAATACCAGCATCGTACGACGAGTAAAAGTATTTAAAATATTTTTTTGAAAAATGTTGACCTTTGAAATTTGTTTGACCTCTAAAGGTCAAAACGATGAGAAAAACGAAAAATTGAAAATACCATTATACTCCATTTTGCCTATACTTTCAAATGTATATAGTCCGGTTCAAGTGTAACAAATTTTTTTGAAAATTGTCGGACGGTGTTATCAAACCGAAATGTATGAGATTTAGTATTTAGTCTTCGGTAGCCCACAACCCGATTTTCGGTAGTTTAAAGGTTGTGGGCTCAATATCGCACTAAAATGTCTGACATTTGGTATTTGGACTTCAATTGGTATATAAAACATTTTAAAAGGAAATTATGAATATAGGTCCCTCTCCCCCGATTTTCGGTATTTTCAAAGTTTTAATATTTAGTTTTCGATAGGGGTATAACAGGTAGAAAATATTCCTTGCAAAAAATCAGACATTATATGTCCACGTTTTGCAATATCCCCCATATAAGAGTATCATCCGATATAAGCTTCTTTTTTGTTAATTGGAATTTTGTGGTCCCAAAAGATAGAAAACTTACTCGCAAGAAACTATCCATATATCCAGGTTTTGTCTAGCCCCCATCAACAATACGCAATGGGCAATACGCCCAATGTTATTTTCGAACCGAAATTGCTGTATTGATATTGCGAGTTGTCAGAGGATACAAAAGCTCAATTCTGAAAATTAGAAATATTGGCCCATATTTTAGAGAGTATAACGAAGTCGACCTATATGAGCTCTTTTAAAGGGGTTTGCTACATTTTCCTTCTGAAGTGGATGTAACTTGGTACTTTGGACTCTCAATGAATAGAAAATCGCAGAAAATTATCAGCACAAAGTGATTTTCATCAGTTAAAATATTCTACTCCTCCAGGCAATAAGCCTTACCGTGTGGGAAGAGCTTAGTACTTTTATAAACGAAATGAAACCAATAGCTCCTGTTTATTTCAATACAGTTTGTGGCGTAACTTCACGGAGTTCGTACTTGTTAGCTGTTATAAATTGTAATCAACTCCGGGTAGGCAATAATAGCATTTACCCCGGTGGTGCTCAAAATATTTTGTGAATTAGTCTCTTTGAGCGAGTCTTTCCTTTGCTAAAGTACGACAGATGAGAATGGAACATATGATGTTGTTGCAGTCACGTTAACGTATATGGGTGATCTTGGCTGATTTACCCCCTACATTTATCAGTCCAGAACACACAACTTCGGCATCCCTACTCAAATATGGGTGAACATTGATTGCAACGTCTCTTTTCGAACAGATCGATGTAAAAATATAACATTCGTTGCTGTTGCTAAGTGCAATTTCCTCATCAGTTTTTCCACACATGTGAACCAATATGTTGGGTTCCTATTGATGCAGCCATCAGCAAAACTAGCGGCATTGCACTGAACACCAGCAACATGTGGTGCTTGTTGTGTTCGACTAGGAGGCACTTGTAACGCGCAAACATGCATGCCCTCGGTCGGTTAGTGTATTGAATCTGAACTGATGTTGATGTTTTTCTATGGTGTGTTTCGTTTCGTTGCTTTTTTCTGCTTGGAGTTTTATCTGTGGCACAAGTGGCTTTTACGAGTTCTGTTCATTATGCTTTTAAATTATATTCACATAAATATTTGACACATTGAGAACTCAGCAATAATCTGTTGTGTTTATGTTTTTTCCGAAAACATATCGATAAATGTGTGCAAGTTTCTTTGTTTTCAAACATTAAAATTCGTATAGAATAGAGAACAAAAAAAAACGAAATGGTCATAGAAATCAAATACTTGGGATAATATGCGCCCATTATAGTCATAATCTAGACCAAATTCTGTTTTATGACCACCGAGGTATCAGTTGTCGGTGCAAATATGAACATAAAACCAAACAACTGCACGCACAAAAAAAAAACATTTAAATACACTTTTAAATCCAGGCGAATAATAAAATTCTGTGGCAATAAAACGCTTTACTGAGCAATTAAAATTATATGAAAAAAATATATTTTTTCGGTTCAAAAGCCACATATCACATTACGTTCCCGGTAATAATTAAGATATATTTACATGCGTGATTTAAAAAATCACTAAAACATTATTGTCGGTTTTTGAAAATTATTGTAACATCTACGAAAAAGAAGCTTTCAAGAAACTCAATATCATTTCTTGCTATTACACCTGCTTTATGCTGTTTGTGTTGTTGTCAACGCTTTTGTTATAAAATACAAGTTCAAGTTATGCCCTGAACTAATGGGCCCAGTTTTATGAGTCATAAAATTTTTAAGACAAAAAGTCATGCGGTGTCGACCCTGTTGAGTTAATAATTATTTTGTCACTTCCCTTACGAATAAACGATGCTTTGTGATAATAGGTAGGTTTTTGTTAGGTGCCAGATTGACAAATAGTTTGTCAATGTTTTACAATAGAATAAGAACATAATACGATCTTGAGAACATTTAAATTGGACATAATTTACAAGTTTATCTTTATAACCAAATGCTGACATATACTATTGGGAATAGAACTTACACAAATTCCACCAAAAAGTGCCCACATGGATTTGGGTTTAGGAGTAAAATAAAAAACATATATATATACATCTATGCATTCATAAAAAAAGCTATAATACTAAAAGAAAAACAAAAACCAAATATAAAAAATATTTAATGTAGATCTGTTTTTTCTTGATAATTTCACATTATAACATTATTATAGCGTTCTTATATTCTGCATTCAAAGTGTTCAAAGCATTAATGGCATAAGTTATTCCCTATAAAATTTGATCAAAAATTGGCTCTAAAGTTGCAACGTTGACAACATACGTCCACATATTATTGTAGCTTCCATATAAGGGTACCTCTCCAATTTTCATACAGAATACCCGTACTTTGGGATTTAGAATTGTTACCGGCCAAAATGTTACCCAAATGTTGTACCCATAAAAGAGTATCTCCCTATTCGAAGTATTTAGATGTCCACTGCCCTGTAGGTAATTTGCCCAGTTTCTGAGGCAAACAACCGATTTTACAACTATTAATATTAATAACACTGTGATACAAAAGTTGACAAAAATTTTTTGCAGGTGTTCTGATGCATAAATTCGGTTTTGTGGGAGTCCATAGCAGACGAAAATACCTTTGGTTTCTTTGGGTCACTTCGGTTTTTGGTTTTATAACGGTAATTGTAGCGAAAAATACGCATTCTTGGATTTTCAACTTTAAACGAACATTACTTCTTTTCTCCACAACCGATTTGCACACCCTATTTTTCACTGTATATATGTGACAAAAACCCATTAAAAAACAGTGACATGTTTTTCCTTGTGCTCTAGGCTGCGTAAACGATACATAACAGTACAATTATTTACTGTTAGTAAGTAGGAAATTTATTTGGCTTTCCAAAATGGGAAAAACCAACGAAATCGGTTGAAAAATGAATGCGCTATGTAATTTTTTGTGTTTCAACCTTTTGTTTTTTTATATTTTCCTTTATAAAAGATTGGTACATTGGCCATTTGTTAACCGATTTTAAACCGATTAAATGTATCGCTTGTTCGAAAGACAATATTCTCCCCTTTCCAATAAAGGATAGAGTGTGAAAATCGGTTGTGGAAAAAAGAAGTAATGTCCGTTTAAAGTTGAAAATCCAAGAAAGCCATTTTTCACTACATTTACCGTTATAAAATCAAACACCGAAGTGACCCAAAGAAACCAAAGGTATTTTCGTCTTTTATGGACTCCCACAAAACCGAATTTATGCAATCTTGGAGCGATCGTCACGAAATTTTGTATGGAGGTCGGGTTTATACCAGAATAGATCTCTATTTTTATTGGTGATGATCGTGAAATATTTAGCGGGTGAAATGGACCAAAAACATAATATTTATCCAATTTTCTAACGGCTGTGTAGGTCGCAAAAATAGTCCGATCAACGCGAAATATTAAATAAGGTAAGAGTATATGACAAAAAAGATGCTTGCAATATGGCGATCAGTAGTACGATTCTCTAACTCATTTTTTGAGTTACCGACAAAAATCGGTAAAAACCAACGAAATCGGTTGAAAAATGAATGCGCTATGTAATTTTTTGTGTTTCAACCTTTTGTTTTTTTATATTTTCCTTTATAAAAGATTGGTACATTGGCCATTTGTTAACCGATTTTAAACCGATTAAATGTATCGCTAGTTCGAAAGACAATATTCTCCCCTTTCCAATAAAGGATAGAGTGTGAAAATCGGTTGTGGAAAAAAGAAGTAATGTCCGTTTAAAGTTGAAAATCCAAGAAAGCCATTTTTTCACTTCATTTACCGTTATAAAATCAAACACCGAAGTGACCCAAAGAAACCAAAGGTATTTTCGTCTTTTATGGACTCCCACAAAACCGAATTTATGCAATCTTGGAGCGATCGTCACGAAATTTTGTATGGAGGTCGGGTTTATACCAGAATAGATCTCTATTTTTATTGGTGATGAACGTGAAATATTTAGCGGGTGAAATGGACCAAAAACATAATATTTATCCAATTTTCTAACGGCTCTGTAGGTCGCAAAAATAGTCCGATCAACGCGAAATATTAAATAAGGTAAGAGTATATGACAAAAAAGAAGCTTGCAATATGGCGATCAGTAGTACGATTCTCTAACTCATTTTTTGAGTTACCGACAAAAATCGGTAACTTTAAAACGCAAAATTATGAATGAAAAGTTCACATAAAAGTTGACAGCACTGTTGCTATCGGTAGAACTTAGCAACAGCTTTATTTTGGTTGTTAACTTACCGAAAATTTTTGTTAATTGCCGAAATTATAATCATTTTAATTTTACCGATATTTGTCGGTAACTCGAAAAATGAGTTACAGAATTCCACTACTGATAATATTTAGATGGTTAAATGGCCACAACTTTTGTGTGAAAATTGTGAAAATTTTTAATATACAGCTTATATGTTTATTCCTGGAAGAGACATTCCGAGCAAGTAAGTTATACTTGGAAGACGATCTTTTGACCTTTCCATTGATGTCAATTATGTTGATGTACGTGATCAGATAACATAGTTACAGCCTAATATATCCAGTTTTTTGTTTGTAGTGTTATCATAAACACGCTAGAGGTCGCAATTATAGCTCAATAGTCACGAAATTTTGCTTACATATGGTAAAATAACTACTGACATTTCCCCTGATGCAAATTGCAACAATGTGTCTGCTAGATAACGGACTTACTATCTGATATATAATGTGTTTTGTGTAGAGAACCACAATTTCCTCCCATACTACAAATTGTCTCTATCATGACAGAGAAATTTTCAGTTCAGTTGTCTAATTGGATTTATTATTGCAGCATGCGGTCATTTCGCCAACTATTTTATACTCTCAGCCTTTAGGGCAAAGGGAATATTACAAATACGACCAAAGATGTGCATTATCGAAAGAATGGTTTTAGACCCCAAGTATGTTTGGAAGAAATTCGTTTCAGACAATTTGTCTCTCTTACTGTCTACCTGGCTGGTGCGCACCATAACTCCTGAACAAATCTACCGATTCGAACCAAATTTTAAACTTTGCCCAAACTTAGCTTAATTTCGAATATGGGGTATGTATATCTGTTCAATCCTTCGGGAACCTCCCCACAAAGATATAAATTGGGTAAGACTATATCGGTCCACACCTTCGAGTACCTCCCACACAAAATTCGGAAAAGTGAAATTTAAGAGTCCTCTCTAATGGTTTTGAATTTTTTTCAGCAGGAAATTGCAATGGAAATTCCATACTTCCTGACATTATGGCCGAAAAGCTCCAAGAAACCCTGAAAAACAAACAAGAAACCTAACAAAAATTTCAATTCCGCCAGATAACTCTCAAGGGGTTTGTCTGAATGGTCCGAACTTTGCACATCCTATTATTTCATCCAGTCATGTATCAGGTTGGAATAAGGACTATATCGAGCCCGTCCTTCGAGGACCCGCCTCGGATCTATTTGTTTTTTTTTTTTTTTTGAAGAAGGTTCCTTTCACGGTCCCTATTGCAACGGTAAAATTTTTCGGAGTAAGTCCATACTTCAAAAAAATAATTCTCAAACTTTTTCAAAAATCAGAATTTACCTTACTAAAATTGATTTGCTATAGCCTTACATTACGATACCTAGAGATTTCACGTATTTTGAAGCAAACTCGTGATACAAAATCAATATATTTTTTATACGGCATAATTATTGTGTTTGTTTCTTTTTTGGTCAAATGCTGAGGGTATATCACCGATAGCGCAGCTGACTTTTACTATCTACCTTGGTGTGTAATTGAATATGAATAATTTTGGGATTTATAAATTTGTTTGCATGCAAATTATTAGAATTTCTATTCATTATTACTTATTTCATATTAATCATTGATACGGTTTAAATGAGTACTGAACTCGTCTTTATTAACGAATACTTCAAAATATACAAAATTATAATAACACTTTGTATAAAAATCTACTCGCGGGGTCAACATTTTTGTTACTTACTGCGGTGATTGTCTTCAGCAGTTTGTTGTGTATAAGAAAACTAATGAAAATGTCATTGGAAGATATAGTTTTGTTCTTTATATGCGTAGTCGCTTATAGCCGTTGTTTGTTATATCCGAATTTATCTGTAGAAATCTTTGTTTTATCTCACTTTTACATATAAAGTTTATATATATATATTTATTATTATTTATATATATATATTATAAACCATTTAAAAAGTTAAAAAATCGTTTAATTCCGCCGTTATTAATTTTGGTCTCAAAAGCGGGGCAAATTGCCGAATAGAATACTTCCCAGACCGATATAATCAAATGAATCATTCTATTCATTGTTCTCTTGTGTTTTCACCCGTTGTCATAGTACTGTTCTTCGGAGTCGCTGCATAAACAGATATAGTTGTTTGCTGAAGGAATTAGATAGTTTCAATACTACCCAAAACCTGGATCTATGTTGGCAATTTGTGTTGGAAAAGTTCTGTGACCATCAAATGTCAAATTGCAGTTACATAGTTCGGTCAAAAAATGTAGCTAAAATCTTCAAAATACCGAAAATAGGCATAATTATTTCAATATATCAAATAAATTTAAATTTTTTAATATGAATTGTTCGTAAATAATTAGTACCGAACATAAAAATTACAGCCAAATTCTATTTTTCAGATTGAACACGTGTTTATATCAAATTGAATGTCAAAACGAAATGTCAAAAATGAAGTTAGGCGAAGAATTCAAAAGTTCAACAATTTTCAACTTTGTGGCCTGAAGCCTCCCTTCGTTGTGGTCTGTTTTATTGAAAACAGTACAATTGCACTTTTGCGCTTTGAAGCGAGGCGGAAAAAATAAGCAACCAAAATCCATTGTGTTTTCGCCTTTAGTTCGGCTTTTGGAGCAAAACGCTTAGAGTATAAGGGAAATGTTAAGAGTTCGCTGCCTATTATATATAAGCTATTTTACCGGAATGTAAAATATGGATCAACAAGTAAAAAAGTATAAGTCGACTTTGCCGGCAGAGATATACCCTTAGCTACTGTGAGTTGAAAATTTCATCCTCGGACAGATTGAAAAGCGCCCAAACAACCAAGATCTTTTCCCTAAAAAATACGTATTTAGGGTTTTTCTGAATTTTGTGTATTTTTTGGACGTAAGAACTTGTTTCTCACTTCTTTTCGATAGATATCGCGCTAAATAATATCGCTGTAAACGATATACATTTCCGAAGATCCTTTGGAAAATGAACAGATCCTAAACTGCACTTAAAAGAATGTTGAACTGAGTAGAAGACCACCGATAGCGACCATTTCGAAGTTAAACTAAATTTGGACAAAATATCACGAAGGTCAAATTTTGGAGCAAATAGGCTGACCTGTTCGAGAGTAAATCACCCACTACACATGGTGCCATAGGGGTTTTTGCAGCTTTCGGGGCATTTTCTCAGGAATTATGGACATGCCCTTGAAAAACGTGTACCGTCGTAATTGGGGCAGCGAATACAAGTTGTTGCAACAAAAATCGGAGGAGGTCTTAAACTGCACTTTTCGGATATTTCGTGAGTAGTGGGCCTATATAGCCCATATTCCAACCTGATCTGTGTCTCTTAGAGATATTACAATGCGGAAAGTATGGACCAACTCGGTTACTGTCTTCGATAGTTATCTCTCGCACCATTTTACCGAAAAGTTTTGAACTTTTGTGCGGGAGGTACCTGAAGGAGTGTACTAATATGGCTCATCTTCGAACTCAAACTAAGTACGGACAAGATATTGGCCAAATTTGGAATCGAATCGGCAGATGCGTTCGAGAGTTATCCTGGGCTCCAGCCAATACACATGAGGTTTTTACAGCTTTCGAGCCATTTTTTCAGGAAGTATGAACTTGCCCCTGAAAAAACTTATATCGTTGTAATGGGGGCAGCGAACACACGTTTTTAAAACAAAAGTCAAAGCAATTCGGGAGCAGGTATTAAACTAAACTTGTCCGAAATTTCATATTGGAATCTTATCTATGTCTTGCAGAAAGTTCACGATGTGCAAAGCATGGACCAAATCGGTTACTCCCTTCGAGAGTTATCGGCGGTAACATTTTTCGGAACATTTTCGAACTTTTGTGGGGGAGGTACCAGAAGGAGTGGCCGATATGGCTCATCTTCGAACGTAAACTAAGTTTGGACAAAATATTACGAAGGTCAAATTTTGGACCAAATCTGTTCATCCGTTCGAGAGTTATTGTGCGCTCCATCCAGACAGACGGACGGACAGACAGACTTCAAATTGTCTGAAACGGATTTCGTCACACATTTTGCCCGCATGAAAGTGTATATATCCTCGTTAGAATAAATGCTGAGGGTATAAAAATTATACTTTAAGATTTTTCAAACAAAAGTTATGATAATTTCACCCGCTAAATGTTGTCAGATCATCCGAGATTTTTGGCATCTTACTTGGCCTAAACTATTACGTCGTGCAAAATTTTGTCAGAATTGAACTATGACTGTTAACATGCTTATGGTTACACTCGGAATGATTACAACTCTTTAATATGACAATGTACTTCAAAATAATTGGCATCAACGTAATGGTTAAGAGTCCTTTTTCGAAATAACGTACTTGTTCGTAAAGTGTCTGTGATGTTCGTGGAGAAAAGTGTTCATGTCAAGTACATCTTTAACGTTTCAATCTTTATTTCGGACAAAGTATTCAATCGACAGATGTTTAAGCCTACGTGTAACGCTGTAAGGTATTAGGAAATCGTTCAACCCGACCATAAGGATTGCTTACATGTCCCTAACCTAACTTACACTACCAACAAAAAACTAGCCTCTAATTTACTGGCTAATACAATTGGCTTACTTCACACTAACAAAAACATACAAACTTCTACATTTGGTGCACTAATTTCATTTTAAATATTGAAAATCTAGAACGTTGAAATTAATGTGCCGCTATCTAGTTGGCATATTGCAAATGTAGAGCGCAATTAATGGGTACGCAAAATTTCCATCAAAACAACAACAAAAAAAACAGAAAAAAGTAAACCGAAATGTTTCCATGCCATAAAATTTCAATTAAAATTTATTTTCCATTAAAACCGCGCAACTAATTATAGTGCGTGGTAAGATTGGTTTTATATTAATGTGTGTAAATATAGTACGTGCGTGTGTAAGTTTATACATTTTTGCAATTCTTTGTATATTGTGTCCGTATACATGTGAACCATCCCTGTAGGAAGTGTGGGGTCATGTGTTGACATGTCGCCACTTTGTCTACTAATATGGTGACAAAGTCAACACTTTGTCACCAGGTTGTCAACTATTGATACCTTTACCTTAATAAGAAGAAGCATTGTGTATATTGACAGATGATAGCCCAACGAAGCATCTTATTTTTAAGTTTCTTAATTGTTTGGCGTAAAATAATTTTTGCGGTTGGTGAAAAAAGTGTTTTTATAAAAATCAATAAAATATCGTGAAAACTTAAAGCATATAATTTCAATAACAAGTATGAGCAAAAGAAAATATAAAAGACATGTGAAAAATAAACAATTATATAGCAAAGTACGAATTCTGAGGCGACTAACAACATTTGTGGTGAAATTTCGACAATTACACATTAGCTGTGTTCCAGAACTAAAAAGTTTTTACAATTTTTACGACTTTTACACATTTTACTTGAAAAAGCGTTCCCGTACACAAAAAAAGTTGTAAAATGTTAATTTCTCTTTAAACAAAAATGGCGCTGAATGACGCTCTCTTTAAAAACTTTTTACACGACAAATTTGGGCGAGTAAAAAAATAGTAACATGGTTGCCGGCGTCTGATTGGCTGATACGCCGACTTTGACATTTGTTCCAGTTTTTTGACTTATTTCCCATTTTTCCGTTCCTGAACTATTTCAAAAAACTTGTGTGCAAGAACAAATTTTTTGCAGTTCTCTCTTTTACGATTTTTACTATTAAAAAGTACGGGAACGAAGCTATTATGTGGAACCTTTAGAGAAGATTGTGGAGCCTGATGTATATATTGTCCCGTCTCGCTGGAAATGCTGAATGCAACTAAACATAATAATGAATTACAATGTTGAAAAATTATTTGGCAAAAATCGATTGTGAGATTTTTCCAATTTAATACAGCTGTAATAGGCAAGCAAATTTAAGGACATATTTTTATTTATGTTTATTTATACATGTTTATTCTTTTCAATTCCTAGATGTTATATCAACATTCAGCGAATCGCCTGATAAAACGTTAAGTGCAACAGAAGAAGAACTATTTTAAGCAGACAAGTTATTGATGCGACTTAGCCAAGAAAATAAAACGAAAACGTTTTTTATTATTTATATGTTAAAATGTTTAAGCAGCTTTGAAAACATTGTCTTTATTTACTAATTATATATATAATAATTAATTTATTTACTAATTTTTACTTATGTGGAATCTTTGGCTTAGCCATTTAAAAAGATAAAATTACTGTAATACGCAATTTGTACATTTTTAGCATTTTCAATATTATTTGTTTTATTCTTTAATGAAATATAGTATTTAAACAAATGTGTAGCTTCATCTTCTTATTAAACGTACTATATAGCTGTTTTATCTATGAAAGGTTCCAAATAAGCTAAAAAAATTAGTATTGAAAATCTGGTACTATTGACTCACTACCTCCAATGTCTATACTGACTTACTACCTCCAATGTCTATACTGACTCACTACCTCCAATGTCAACACATGGTTCCTCAGGAACTACTGACTTACTATTGACATACTAGTTCCATTGTCAGTACTGACTTTCGAATGACACGTTCATACAAAATGTCTATAGGAAATTACATTAGTTGTCTACAGTTTGTCAGTAGTACTGTTGACAATGTCAGTAGTAAGTCAGTATAGATTCACTACTGACATTTCCTACAGGGATATTAACATTCATACAAACATACATACATATATGTATGTATATTCGTTTAAATGAAGCACACAAATTGGTATGTAACATATGTTTCTGATGTTTATTACGTTTGCGTGTAATGATTATCCCAATGATTTTAGTTATGGTACAGCTCATTATGGTGTTATTGCTACCGATGTTGTTGCTGTTGTTGGTAGCTGTAATGCTGATTATGATTATTATGTTTTTGTTTTTGACCATAGGCTATAATACAAAATTTTGTGTATTCAAACGAAAGTTATATGCATAAATGCGTCCATGTCATGTAGCATTTTTGTTACGTGCATATGCGTTAAAGCAATATAAATACACTTCGATTTACCAGATTAAAACAGCCAAATTATGCCAACAAATATCATTATGTCTAAGGATAAGAAATGATTTTTTTAGATTTATTGAAAGACGCATAAAATATATTTTTGTTGTTGCATGAACGCTATTACGATATTTATTTGCAGAATTTCGTGGCTCTATCTTGGCAAATCGCAGTGTAAACAGATTCGAATATTCTTACATGTTCGCTCATCATATTTATTTATGCGTTAGGGATTACAATTGAGACTCTGTTAAAGAAAGGATATACATATTTACATATGAAGCAAAATAAACACCTGAAGTAATCGCATTTCCTAAATTCTATTACTGGTCACTTTGAGTTTTGGGCCTTTTGGACCATTATATTAGGTAGCATGAACTCCCCCACGAAAAATATTATATCGCAGTAAACGGAACGGCAATAAGAACCTTCGGTACATTTTTTCAAACGATTTTAGAGCAGCTCCTAAACTGCACTTAAGCGAAAATGTTGAACCATTATGAGTGAGGTACCCTAAGATATTTTTCCATATAAATAGAGGTTTTTGGAATTTGATGTTAGTTTGGATAAACTTTTATGTTGTGCAAAGTTTAGGCCAAATTGGATTTTTAGTTAGCGGCGGCATGGATTTTTTAGCATTTGAGCCATTATCTCAGAAAATATTGATTTGCCCACTAAAAAATTAAACCGTCGGGATAGTGACATCATAGACAACATATTACAAACAAGCGGCTCCTAAACTGCACATTTTTTAAAATTTTTGAAGCGATGTTGTCCATATTGAACATGTTTGGTATTGCAAATGGGCTATATCGGTCCACGTTTTGATATAGGCCATTTGCAATACCTCGCGATTTCCGGAATTTGGAAGGTTTTAGCCTCATTATATAAGCGACATGGCAGAAGTTTGGTACCTAGTCTTCGTTAGGGATATAAAACTTTCCAGTTGAAATTTGTCGGTATAGGTCCATGTCTTCATATAGCCTCCCGATTATCGGTATTTCGAAGGTTGTGGCCTCAATATCCCAGCGAAATGGCTGAAATTTGGTATTTAGTCTTCGTTGGAGGTATAAAACTTTCCACCTGAAATTTGTCGGTATAGGCTCACGTCTTCATATAGCCCACATAGAACGGTACCCCCGATTTTCAGTATTTCGAAGGTCACCTGAAATGTGTCTGTATAGGTCACAATATACAACCGAAATGCCAGAAATAATGTATTAAGCCGTCAGGGGTGGGGGTATGAAATGTTCGTTCTGAAATTTGTCGGTATAGGTCCAAGTCTTAATACAGCCCCCATAGAACGGTACCTTCCGATTTCCGGTAATTTGAAGGTTGTGGTTGTACCCCACCGAAATGGCTGAAATTTGTATTTAGTCTCCGTTAGAGGATTAAAACTTTTCACCAGTAATTTTTCGGTATAATCCCAGGACTTCATATAGTGCGCATAGAACGGTACACCCAATCATCGGTATTTTTAAGTTTGTGGCGGAATCTGCCGATTTTTAGTATTTTTAAGGTTTTAGCCACATTCTCTTACCGAAATATTTAAAATTTTATAGTACGGGTTCCCAGATTAAAAGGTACTACGATACCGCTCGATGTGAAGTAGGGCGGGGCGATTTGTATGGAACGAAAAAAACTTAATGAGCGCATCGCGTTTCTGATTCATGGGATTCTACTGTGTACAAAAGTCTACAAGAGCATATATCTAAGGTGAAAATCGAGCCACCCGATTTTGACTTGAAATTTTGTATCCACGTTTTTTGGATTTTTTGGTATATAACAGTCAAACCATTTAGATTTTCGATCCAAATAAAACAAAAGTTGCAGCCAAAACAATAACTCTCTATTTATAATTTAGCCATTTATTAACCGACTTGAAAAAAACAGTAGCTTATTCGAAAGATATTGTTCACTTCTTTAAAAGGAAAGGGGATCAATAGAAATCCGTTGTGAAAAAAAGAAGTTATGCCTGTTTAAATTTTTACTACTTTTACCATTAAAAACAATAAAAAGAAGTGACCCAAACGAACCAAAGTATTTTTGTTATCCACGGTAGAATTTTTGCATCAGAATGCTTGAATATTTTTCTAGCCAACTTGTGTAGTACAGTGTCATTTATCGATATTTTCCGAAAAATGTGCAGTCTCAAGGCCGAAACCGCCTGTCTTAGTGTTGTATCGAAAATATCAATAGTTTGGCTGTTATATACCATAATATTCAAGAAACATGGAAAAAAATTCAAGTCAAAATCGGGAGGACAGACAGACAGACAATCGAATTATCTAAAACGGTTTTCGTGCAAACATATGTATATGGGGTCTAAAACCATTATTTCGATGAGACACGTTTTTTGTCATATTAAAGTGTATATAGCTGAGGGTATAATAATTTTTCTCTTCATGTATCTACCAAAAAATACACAGGTCACAAACGTAACGGCAACTCTACATTTTGAAATATGTATGTATGTACGTATGTATATATGCAAACGTTTCATCTATCGTCAGTGAGTAAATTGCATTAACTTTGGTATGTCCATAATTTGATGCAAAAATTTCGTTCAGAAACACGCAAAATAGCTCAAATATCTCGTTATCGGGCATCCTACCTACCGTACAGTTTTAATGTTCATTTTCATATCAAAATTCCCAGAAAGCATTTTGTTGAATTAATAAAGTCCAAATGTGAATGAGTTAAATATGTGTGAGAGCATGGGTGTGTATGTGTTTGTATGTGCGTACTATGAACTTTATGTCTATTTACGAAAATATTTATGTTGCTTCCCATCTCCCTTGATTCAAGTTGCATCCGAAGTATTTAATTTTCTGTTTCTCCGAAAATGTGAGTAATTATTTCAAACGCATTTCAATTGCGAATGAAAACAATTTCATTAAAATTGTTTTGCATTTTTGCCTTCATTAATTGTGCGTGTGGAGGGGTGTTATGTTTCGGTAAAAGATATTCAATTATAATTGCAACATTTTTTCGTTAGCATGAAGTGTGGAATATTTGAGGTGCACAGCGGAGTTTATTCCATGTTTTTTAAAAAGTTAAAGTTTTAAGTTTTAAATTAATTTTTAATGTAAGTAAATACAATCTATAGGACCTCAAAACCCGATAAAACAAAGTCTTAAAAAATAAATAAAAAATCTTGAATATCTCCGAAGACCGCGCGCTTACGCAGCTGTTTTGTAGCTTTGCTAACAGAGAAGGATCAAATCGTTCATATTATGTATATCTTAACACGGGAATGTTCGGAACTCCTTTTTGAAATATACACGGAAAATAAAAAAATAGAAACTTCAAAAAAGCACTTCTTTCCGATTAAAATTGCACTATAAGAATATTAGCTTTTTGCATTTTTTTTAAAGAGTGAAATATCATAACTGTTTTGTAAAATTGTAAGAAAAATAAATCATGACATGCTGACTTACCATTTTTCCGCGCCACTCCATTTTTTTAAGGAATCGAAAATCTATTTCATAGAAAAAAAAATATGAAACAAACATGCAACTTTAAAGTGCATTCTTTAAGTCGTTTAGCTGAGTAAATCGCCAATCTGACTATGGGCCATTAGCTAACGGTAGGTACTTAGCTAACGAATTCAATAAAAATTTTATTAATTTTATGTACTTTCAAAATTTCTTAAAGTTCCACTAAACTTCCCATATTTCGCACTGTGCGTCGAGTCGAAACGCCTAAATCTAACATCTCTAAATTCTGAGTAAGGTTTGCTATTGAAATGTACGTGTGTTCCTAAGAGAAAAGTACTAAAATCTAAAAAAAAATTACCTTTCATTTTAGGCGAACGAGTAGAGCTAGAATTTTTAGCGGAACATTGGTACTAGGACGGAGTTCAAGATATTTGTATTAAAGGGTTTTAGGAAATTTGAACAATAAGTTTACAACAAGTATTAAAAAGTACTTAAAGTGTAGCAATTGGATATTATGTAAACGAATAAAGTTAAAATCTTCAAAATTGTTATGCTAATTTCGGTTGAGATATTTTGTTTATTAAAAGGGAATTTGCCACCGCCGAAATATTGATGTTCGGGTCAGGAATTGAACCGCATACAATCTGAGTGCAAGGCGGACGTCCTTACCTCTGCACCATGGTGGTTCCCAATGTCTATGCAATAATTACCAAAAAAGCAGACAGGCAAAGCAGGTGGTAAATGGACGATAAAAGTGGAATAATGATATGGTTAAGGTACCACGAACAAAATAACCTTATTCTGACAATGCAGCCTGATAGAAGACCTAAATGAAGAGATACTTGTTTCGGCGTTTGTCGCTATCACATACACTTTAGCTGTTATGGGCCCCCAAAGATTAGATTTGACTTACTGCCTCAAACTCGTATCTCAATAAATGTGTTTCATGCTTAAACTAAAAAAGATTTGCATGTTATTCCTTCTAATATGTATAGATGTACCCAATCACCTAATAATTGCATTTAAACTTTTACCCAAACACCGATGTATCAAAAGATAAATTGTTTTTTGTCCCTCCTGAAAAGTTGTATTTTTTAAGATACGAGGTTGAGGAAGTAAGCCATGTATGTATGAACAAGTATCAGTTTAAAATGAAAGCTAGTAAAACTGACGTAAAGTTTGACTTAAATGAACTTTATATTCCATTCCCTATGAAAAATTCTATAAGCTTTAAAAATATGTCAAACTCAATGGGCAACAAAAATTTGGAATTATGTTGGCAGTTTCCGTACTGAGGTTCTCTACCTAACAGGAACTCATATGTGAATTTTAAACTTATTCGGTTGGATAAAAATTCGGTGTCAAATATGAATAATCTACCCTAAAGCTATACATTGATTTCGAAGACAGGGACATGACGTAGGGGATGAAAGATACCAAGGAACGGTCCTGACCGGCTTTAACATGGCAAAGTCCAGGATTTATCTTTTTCCCTTTTTCATCTCAAGTGGACACTGACCTCCCCGTGGTGTCACCTGGGGTAGCTGCCTTTAACACCCGTTAAAGGTAGTGAGCTAAAATGTGCCGCGTGTTCACCCATAAGAACGTTAAAAGCTTGGGTTTGAGCGCAGGGTTTAATAACTCTCCCCTAGAAAAAGCAGCCTACTATAAAAAAAAATAAAGGAAAAGAAAAACAAATCCCTCAAAAGTTGACGAACCCCGCAAAGGTTTTAAGGACCATGATCTGCGAATCTGCACCTGGAATGTTCGCACTCTTTATAGAGAAGGTGTAGTTTACGCATTGGTAGATGTACTTGCAAAGTACAAGGCCGACATTACTGCGATACAGGAAATACGATGGAACGGATAAGGCGTCACAACAACACCTAAAGGTGACGCACTGTATTATGACTGCCATGACACAAAGCATGAGTTTGGTTGCGGATTTGTAGTTGGTCGGAGGTTAAAACACCTGGTCTCCAGCTTCACACCAGTGAATGAATGACTTGCTACAATTCGAATAAAAGCAAAATTCTTCAACATCAACTTTATTTGCGCTCATGCTCCCACTGAAGACAAGGACGAACTGACCAAAGATATATTTTATGAGCGCTTAGTAGAAACTTATGACCGTTGCCCTGCCCATGACATTAAAATTATTCTAGGCGATTTTAATGCCAAAATTGGAAAGGAGTATATATTTGGCCAAACAGTCGGAAAATTCAGTCTCCACAGTGAAACATCTGACAATGGTATGAGGCTGATAGACTTTGTAGATGCAAAAAACATGGTAGTTAGCAGTACCAGATTTAAGGCACCTGACTGTCTCCAGATCTAAGAACAGATAATCAAATTGATCATGTTGTAATAGATGGAAGACATTCATCGAGCGTGTTGGATGTACGATCGTTCCGAGGAGCAAACATATTTCGAACCACTACCTTTTTGCAGCAAAGGTACGTACCCGTCTAAACGTTGTAAATAAAGCACGAACAGATACAACACGGAAGTTGGACATCGGTAAGCTGCAAACACAACAGGTAGTCACAGCATATTCCACTCAACTGGCCCAATTGCTTAATGAAATCACTCCTCGTCCCGATAACTTATCAGCACAATGGCAAAATATTGCCCACTCCATGCAAACAGCCGCAAAATCCATTCTTGGATACCAGAGACCTCCACCAAGGAATTCATGGTATGACCAGCAGTGTAGTGCTGCTACCGAAGAGAAAAATGCGGCATATAGGACTACTCTACAATCAGTAGCAACGCGCAGCGCACGAGAATGGTACCGGGAGAAAAGGGGAGAGCAAATACGTCTTTTCCGCAGGAAAAAAGAGAGAAATGGAAAGGCGGGAGTGTGAAAAAATAGAGATTTACAGGACCCAGAATGAAGTCCGAAATTTCTACCAAAGAGTAAAACATCAAACTGATGGTTTTGGTACAGGCGCATCCTCCTGTAGAGACTAGCAAGGTAATGTGGTAACTGATACAGATAGTGTGCTCAGGTTATGGAAAGAACATTTTTCCAAATTGTTGGTATCCGATAGTAGCGATGACGGCGAAAATACCACAGATCCAATCCCAGAGATGGTATTGAATGTATACCTCCCAGCAGAATGAGGTAAAGACAGCAATTAATCGGCTGAAGAATAATGAGGTAGCAGGAGGCGATGGCTTGCCAGTCGAGCTGTTCAAAAACGGAAGCGACACACTGATAATGTGTATGCATCAACTAGTTAGCACCATCTGTAGTGGGATTCTGTAACACATTTTTGCTGTTACCGACAAAAATCGGTAAAATTAAATCGCAAAATTATGACTAACAAGTAAGAAAAGTCTATAGTCGGACGGAGCCGACCATGGCATACCCTATACCACTATCCCTGGACAATCGCTCCCCACGGAACTTCTCTTCAATGATTGTGAAAATTTAATTATTAAGTACCAGAGATGTAATGTTTAATACTTATGACCAAAACCAAAAAGTTTTCTAGCATGACAAAGACATTTTTGTAGCAGGAAATGAAAATTTAGTTCACACAAACTAAAATGTAATGAAACCCACTTATGTAGTACTACTTCTTCCGTTGTTTAACCGCTACGTTATTGAAATTTTTACCAATTTCACACAAAAGTTTCAGTCCATTTAAGCCGCTAAGTATTATCTGATCTTCACGTTGGTTTGTACGCTTCTTCTTCATCATAAACTCAAACTTTGTTTAAAATTTTGCGGGTTATTATTTTGACCTACAGAGCCGCTACAAAATTGGTTTGTTTTTGGTCCATTTCATCCTCTGAACATTTCACGATCATCACCAAAAACTAAAAAACTTGTTTACAATACATAATGGACGGACACACATCGTTAAATCGCTTTATCTCGCCGAGATATGAATTTTGGCATACTAAATAAGGGGTCTAGGACGAATATTTCGTGGTGTTACATAAACTTTTGGAGAGACAATATCGACGCCTCCAAATAATAGTATGCTAAGTCGACTTAGCATGTTTTCAAGTTCTTTACATTTTTATATTTAACGTCCTTTAACTTAAATTCTGTCAAATTTTGGTAATGATCGGACAATCCGAACAGAAGTTATTAACAAATATTTACTTAGCATAGTACAGAAGGTCAAAGAAGTTTCCAAACTTTTAGAGCTTGTCCTGCAAAACTCGCTTTTCAGAATTAGCAAACTATTATTTGGAGTAGTCGAACGTCCTTTAACTTAAATTCTGTCAAATTTTGGTAATGATCGGTCAATCCGAACAGAAGTTATAAACAAATATTGACTTAGCATAGTACTGAAGTTCAAAAAAATTTCCAAACTTTGAGAGCTTCTCCTGCAAAACTCACTTTTTAGACTTAGCATACTATTATTTGGAGGTGTCGATATGTAGCATGGGATAAAAATGTGGTTCTCTACACAGAACCCATTACATATTAGTTATCTAGCAAACACTTTATTGCAATTTACATCAGAGGAAAGGTCAGTAGTTTTTTTTTCATATGTAGGCTACTTTGCGAAATATATATGTCCTCATGGAATTAAAATATCGACCAAAAATAAAATTTTTATATTTTTTATACAAAAGTAATGGTCCATTTCACCCGCTAAAGAATATCAGATCATTAGTCAAAATCGTAGGCATCTTTTTCGACCTATACTCTTACCCGGTGCAAAATTTCGTGACTATTGATGTATAATTGCGACTTCTAGCGAGTTTATTATTACACTACAAACAAATAACGGAATATATTAGGCTGTAACTCTGTTATCTGATCATGCACACCAACATAATTGGCATCAATTGAAAGGTCAAGCGTTCCACTGTCAAGTATATCTCACTTGTCCGGAATGTCATTTCCAGGAATTAAGATATAAGCTGTATACTAAAATTGTTCACAATTTCCACACAAAAGTTTTGGTCCATTTAACCCCTAAATATTATCCGATCGCCATCTCAAATTGCAAGCTTCTCCTTTGTGATATACTCTTACCCTATTTAAAACAAGTGAGCCAAGGTTATAGTCGGGTCGGGGCCGACTATGTGATACCCTACACCACTTCCCCTGTGCATAAGCTTTTGACTGGTAAAATTCAAAATATTAAAATTGGGATAGCTTAGAGCCTTTGCTCTGAATGTCTTCATTAATACAGGTAAATTTTATTGAAACGCGTTTAAGTGCATCGTCAGAATAACTTAAATAAAAAAATAGAAAAGTGGGATGTATGCCAACCATCAAACATCACATTCCGACCCCAGAATAATATCCGACCATTACCAAAATCAATTGGTTTATTCCTCTGTGGGACCCCCATTAACACCCAAAATTTCGTGACGATCCAATCAAAATTACGACGTGTAGCGTGATTACAAAAAATTAAAAAATAGGAAGTATTACCGACTGTTGCTATATCTTCGTTGTTTGACCACCTACAACAACCTACTTTACATCGTTTCAAAGGCGATATTTTCTACTTTCATTAGCAGGTTTTGCTTTTGGCATACCCCCTATAGAAGCTGAGATATTCGGTTTGAAAAAAACATTGTCTTTTTCTCCAAAAAAGTTGTTTGCCCATTTCGACCCCTAAATATTATCCGACCATCACCAAAATAAATATGCTTTTTCCCCTGCGGGACCCCCATCAACACCCAAAATTTGGTGACGATCCGATCAAAATTACGACCTGTAGCGTGATTTCTTTAAAAGTGGAAAAATGGGATGTATTACCGACTATTGTGATATCTCCGTTATTTGGCCACCTACGCTAACCTTCTTTGCATCATTGTAAAGACAGGATTTTCTACATTCATAGCCAGGTTTTGTTTTTGGAAACTATCCAACAAAAGCTGAGTTATTCGTAATTAGAATTAAAATCGAATAAATGAAAAGTTGGGTTCTATAAGCGACTATTGCGATATCTTCGTTGTTTGACCACCTACAAGAACCTACCATACATCGCTGTAAAGGTGATATTTTCTGCTTTCATTAGCAGGCTTTGCCTTTAATATACCCCTTATAGATACGGAAATATTCGCTTTGAAATAAAACGTTGACTTTTTCCGCAAATAAGTTGTTTGCCCATTCCGATCCCTAAATATTATCCGACCATCACCAAAATCAATAGGCTTCTTCCCCTCCGGGACCCTCATCAACATCCAAAATTTGGTGACGATCCGATCAAAATTGCGACCTGTAGCGTGATTACAAGGTTTAGATGGACAGACGGACAGACGGACAGACGGACGGACGGACGGACACACATAGCCAGATCGACTCAGCTCTTCGAGACATTCATTTTGGTATATATAAGTATGGGTCTACGACCATTATTTCGATGCGTTACAAACTTTTTGGCCAAAACCAACTTATAATACCCTCCTCACATAGTGGTGTAGGGTATAATTACGCGTTGATCGGACTATTATTGAGACCTACAGAGCCGCTAGAAAATTGGATAAATATTATGTTTTTGGTCCATTTCACCCGCTAAATATTTCACGATCATCACCAATAAGAATAGGGATCTATTCTGATCTGAACCCGACCTCCATACAAAATTGTGTGACGATCGGTCCATAATTGCGGCCTGAAGCGTGTTTACAATTTATAATGGACAGACGGACACACATCTCAAAATCGCTTTATCTCGTCGAGATATGAAGAATGGTATACCACATTGGGGATCTCCGACGAATATTTCGCCGTGTTACATGAATTTTTACCAAAATAAACTTATAATACCCTTTTCCACATTGTGGTATAGGGTATATAAACATGAAGAAAAGTTGGCATCACTGTTTGTGTCGGTAGAAGCTAGCGACTACTTTTTATTCATCGTTAACTTTTCGAAAATTTTCGTTAATTATCGAAATTATAAGCATTTTAATTTTACCGTCAATTATCGATAACAGCAAAAATGAGTTACAGAATCCCACTACTGGCAGGAAGAAAGCGTACCCGAAGATTGGAACGTGGGCATCCTATGTCCAGCCCACAAGAAGGGAGATAAGACTGTCTGCTCCAATTACAGAGCATAAGTCTGCTCCCTATTGCATATAAGATAGTATCTGGCATATTGTGTGAGAGACTAAATCCTATGGTCAATGAAATTATTGGACCTTATCAGTGCGGCTTTAGAACGGGCAAATCCACCATTGACCAGATATTTACCTTGAGACAAATCCTGGAAAAGACCCAAGAAATGCAGATCGACACCTTCCATCTTTTCGTCGATTATAAAGCAGCCTTCGACAGCCCTATACGTTCAAGGTGTTCCAAGCCATGTCTGATTTTGGTATTCCTACAAAGCTTATTCGGCTTTGTAGAATGACATTAATTTATACTCGGTCCTCGGTTAAAATAGAAAAGAACCTCTCCGAAGAGTTTATTACCAAAAGAAGTTTCAGACAAGGAGACGGCATGTCGTGTGATCTTTTCAACATCTTGCTGGAGAAGGTCATACGAGACGCGAAGGTCAAAAGAAGTGGCACAGCCATATGTTACTTGCTTATGCCGACGACGTTGACATCATGGGTCGATCGGTAAAGGAAGTAACTGAAACCGTTGCAAAAGTCTAAAGGAAATCTGCTAAAGTGGGTCTGGCGGTAAACGGCGAGAAGACCAAGTTGATGGTGTTGACGCGCAATGCGTCCATAGAGATCGGGTCAACTGCTGACGTTGATTCCTATAATTTTGAGGCAGTAAAGGACTTCGTCTACCACGGCACCGCCGTAAACACAACCAAAAACATCAGTTGTGAAATACGAAGAAGAATAGTGTTGGCCAACAGATGCTACTTCGGTCTGAGTAATCAGTTTAGGAATAAAGCCACATCTCGTCAAACAAAAACTACGCTTTACAAAACACTGATACTACCCGTGCTGATGTATGGTTCCGAAGCCTGGGTACTTGCGCAACCAGACAAGGCAGTGCTTGGTGTGTTTGAGAGCAAAATTCTTCGAAAGATCTATAGACCAACCTGCGTTGACGGTGAATATCAACGTCGTATGAACCACGAGCTGTATCTGCTATACAACGACATCAGTATAGATAAACGTATCGAGATGCAACGATTGCGTTGGCTAGGCCATATCATAAGAATGAGCGATGATGAACCCGCTAAAAAGGTGTATAAATACGTGCCACATGGCGGTGCACGCAGAATTGGCAGGCCTAAGCTTAGATGGAGCAAACAAGTGGATGAAGAGATGAAAAGGCGCGGTATTCCAGAAAGCGAAGCAGTAAACAGAGAGAATTGGAGATCTTTTCTTAGTTCGATTTAAAGAACAAATGTTTGTAATGGGCCAGCTAAATAAGTAAGTAGGATCACGTTTTGGAATAGCCTCCATATAACGGTACCACTCCAACAACATTGGATATATCTTCGCAGCAATTCCTTATTTGTAGACTGAAGCTAAACATACTGGAATTATACATACATACATTTTGAAAAACTAACTATTCTCTTTCATTGATAGGCTAAGAAGTTTCCGAATCGCCCTCGTATGTACTAATGGATAGAACTAAAATTACAAATTCTCTACAATTTCATTTAAAGCTATTTTATTTTTATGTTGTGTTTGTCTAAATTAATTAATTACATTTGTTTTATTATGTGACATATTATTAAAATATCCTCGGCATTGTAAAAATTACTACAGCTGCATGAAACTTTCTGTGAACATTTCTCTCCACATTATGTCATAATTACAATGTATTATCATTGTTTGCAATCTGACATCAAGTGAGTTTTTTCTTCTTTATTTCATTATGGATCGGCAGATAGCCTTGTATAGAAAAGATAGTGATGAAATTATTAAAACTAATTATTTAAGTTAAATGTTATTTTATTCGAAAGATACATTTATGCATTTCCAGCAGAAATTAATTAAAATTCTGTGTACATAAGTAGATGGATATTTTAAGAAAATGCTGAAGCAGAATCAATCCTTGTTGGTGTTGCAACTGTGAAATAAGATGACTGTGTATAAAATCGGATAATTAAAAGAAAAACGGCAACACAGCATCTTGAGGATCCTTAACAAATACAAACATGTGCAGATGAATATTGTGTGACTGCAAGCAGGCTATTGGTGAACATATGACTGGTTGTATATACATACATATGTTGTTGTGTTGCTAAAGGCAAAAGAAAATTCCTTAAAAATAGATTTCCGTAAATAAATCATTAAATTTTGTGGCTAGCACATTATGTGCAACAAAGAATAGCACCACCACTAAACAACAACACCATTGAACACCATAATTGATTTATAACCTTCAAGAACTAAATTTAAAACATATTATGCCATTATTTGTGGTTTGACTTGTGGAACAAGCGGCAAAGTTTAAACAAACTAAACTCAGAGACTTTCACGCGTATCCAAGGGAGTAAATTGTTTCACAAAATTGTTAATGAATGAGAGCATTTTAGTAAAGTTGTGGCAATGGTTAAATTTCTTATACATTCAAGTATAATAAGCGAATATGTTGACTAATACATTATTAGATTAGATACACTAACATAGGAGTCTCTTAAAGAACAATATACCTACATATGTCATGAAACTAGACATTAGCTTGGCTGTGGTTTTGTAGTTTAACGGCGACTAAAACATCTCGTTTCTAGATTAAACCCAGAGTAAGAGTAGCAAATTTAAAATTATTTTGTCAATATCAGCCTAAATATTTGAATAAACATTTCCAAGGGACGTTATATCTATTTCGTAGTAAATTTATTTATCCTTTATTCGTTACGAAAAATTTGTTCTTGTGGCCTGATTAATTTGAAATACGCGCTCCATACCATGTTGTCTAAATTTTTCCTTCATCACTTGGAAAAATCATTTAACAAATGTAAAAATTTAATGTTATTGCTGAGAGCCATTCATCGCTCCAAAGACTGTGTGTGTTAAATGCCATATGGTGTACGAAAAATCTGTTATTAGTAAAGCGTATAAATTCTACATCACTCCATTCTCCTCCTCCTTGCTGCCAGTAAGATTCTCTTCCGCATTTCACTAAAAAAATATGAAACGAAGTATAAATCATACATACTATGTGTATATCCATAATATACATACATTCATCCACATGTGCCGCAAAGATTTTCTTTGGAGATATGTTTTTCACGCCGGTCTATCTAAGAAAATGTATCTGTAAAAGAAAGACAAGAAAACCTAAATTTCTTCCATTGTGTCTAAGTACAAAACGCGAAATTTCTTAAGCATCGCGTACACCAACCAATCATCCAACCAAACATATGATTTATGTTATTTTTCCACATTTGTCGAGTTTATTAGAGGCTGCTTTTGCCGCAAAGGAATCTCTTCTAAACATCTTTTCATATATTCTGTTTCTTTTTTTTTGTGCGACCAGACAAACTAATTCTGTATCTTGTCGAAAATACTGACACTTTGCAATGCCAGCATTTTAAACTAATGAACTACAAGGTCAGCATTTAATTTTTCACAAAATCCTCCTTTGTTGACACTAATTAAATAAAATGACCAAAAATATATTCTTTTGTAACGCAGAGTTTAAGGGGATGTGCAAAAAAAGAACCAATGCTTTTTTATAACATTCACCTTGAGATGTCATTTCATTTGGAATATCTCTAAACATTCATCAGAGTCCCCACAAAAATAAAAGTATTCAAATAAATTATATATATATATAATATATATATATATATATATATATATATATATATATATATATATATATATATATATATATATATATATATCGCCACAAATCCAAAAGTAAATCCAATTCGTCACTTACCTAAAAAATCTCAACATGAAAAAAATCATAACTTCTCAAACTAATGGCAGACAACAATACATTATATCGCTAGACTGACAGTAGCCTTGTCTTCTGATGTACACGATCAACACACGCCATCTGGTACATCTGGTTGTGGTGCGAGAAGCAATATTCTGAGTGGATTGCAAAAATCTCCAGTTAGTATTACTTATGGGTTCATAAGTTGTCCATATCACCTCTTTGTTATTGTCCCACGTTATGCATGAGATGGCTTTTAGCTCTTTTTATACCCTCCACCATAATATGGAGGGTATATTAAGTTTGCCATTCCGTTTGTAACTCATCGAAATAATCATTTGCGACCGTATAAAGTATATATATTCTTGATCAGCGTAAAATTCTAAGTCGATTTAGCCTTGTCCGTCCGTCCTTCATGTGTTTTTGGTCTGAACATAGATCAAGTTCGAAGATGGGCTATATCGATCCACGGTTTGGT
This sequence comes from Musca autumnalis, assembly GCF_047663935.1. NCBI lineage: Eukaryota > Metazoa > Arthropoda > Insecta > Diptera > Muscidae > Musca > Musca autumnalis. The sequence goes on along the minus strand of NW_027411977.1, from coordinate 177,811,443 downwards.
GCAGCCCCCATATAGCGGTACCGCCCGATTTCACCTATTTTGACGCTTTTAGCTACATTTTCCGACCGAAATAGCTATAATTTGACATTTAGGGTTTCCAATGACCAAGAAACTTCACCACCAGGGACGTACGCAGGGGGGGGGGGGGCACTGGGGGCCCGTGCCCCCCCCGAAATGGTTTGGTCAACTACATTTTCTTGAGCTACTTATCAAATTATTACCATTTATGCTATAAAATATATTTTGTTTTTAAAATTTCAAATGATAACTGATATTTTTCTGAAGGTTCTGTACTGAAAATGTACTTTGTCATCAAGTTGTCTAAGAAATATTTAAAATTTTTTTGTTTGAATACTCTTTTTAGAGAAAGTTCCAGTGAAACTGGAACTGCCATGCCAGTGTTTTGGAGTTCTGTAATAAATATAAAGGTCTTGAGGCTTTAAACTCATTTTGTATTCAAAATATTTACAAATTCAGTATTGTGCGGATTAGAAGTACATAAAATGAAATGTCTATTGGACAATATATACGACATATCAAGGGTTTTCCGTGGAGTATATCTCGAAAAGCAGTTAGAACATTGTTTTACTGCCTTAATAAAAATGTTGTATTCCTATTTTATATCAACTTGTTGCTAAACATTGGGATAAAATAATGGAGAAAAATGTATTGTTGTGCATAATAAAGTGATAATATCTGCTATAAATAGCGTGCCCATCTGAATTTTTTCCTATCAGTAACAAATTTGTAGCAGAAAACTACTATAAACGAAATTAATGCTCAAACTTTCGTTATATGGTATTGTATTAAAATCTGCTGTTATTTGTATCGTATATTACGGTGCTCTTGAACCAACTTTAAATGAAAGAAGAAAATCAAAAAACAAAAAATTGCATTTTTAGGGTTTTTTAGGTTTTGACGGTTTTGCTGGGAAACCACAAGCCATATCAAAATGGAACTAAAGAAAATGTTATAGCAGTAAAAATTCTCTACAATATTGTTGATATTTTGATAGGTATTTTCGTAGGTTTTACCATTTCTGAGATATAGAAGTTCAAATTTAAACAATTCACTGACTGTATCTCCTTATAAAACAATGTCAGGACTATAATTTCCCAACTTAAGTTAAAAAATGGTACAACCGAGTAAAAAAGTTACGAATCCCCATCTTCTAAAGAATTCGACAAGACTTACTGTTTTGACGCAAATCGTGAAAACCTAACAAAAAACCCTAAAAATGTGACCTGAACTTCTATATCTCAAAAATGGTGAAACCTAGGAACAAATCAAACAAATTTTCAAAGTTACAACATTTTCTTTAGCCCCATTTCGATAGGAGTTGTGGTTTCCCAGCAAAATCGCGAAAACCTAAAATAAACCTAAAAATGTGAACTTATTTAAAAATCCCTCCATCGATTTTTTCTTGTTTTGGGATTTTTCTCATCTATGAACATTGCTGTTTCAGAATCCACAAAAACTTCCCAGTTGTAAGCTCCATTCATTTAACGTTGGTTCAAGAGCACCGTGATATTGAACCCGCAACCACGATAAAAATGTACCTCATCGAAATAATGTTCTTAGACTAATCATATGTTTGGACGAAACACGCTTCAAACAATTTGGAGTCGATTTATCCCAGTTTGTCCGTCTGTCTGTCTCGGTCCTATTATAACTCTCGAACAGATCAACAGATTTGGTCCAAATTTTGGATCTCGCAATATTTTGTCCAACCTTCCTTTGGACATCAGACTTCAAAATGTTTCTCTAAAATCTTGAGCAAAGTCCAATCCGATTTTTTCGAGACCTAGAGTAGGTTCGAAAGTGGATTATATCGATTTACTCCTTCAGATACCTCCAACACAAAATTTCAATTATCCGATTTGACCGAAAAATCCTAAAATAACGTACATATTAAATTCTGAAACTTCTTTGCTATACAATTCATAGAAAAAAATTGGCTATCTTGCCCCTATTCGATCTGTCTATATATACAAGTCTCAACTCACACAGGCTGAGGGTATATATGGGGAATTCCAAGTGAAATCGGACAGTTCGGAGAAAAGTAATTTTTGATTTCAATTGTTTTTGGTTCAATTAATGCTCCTAGCCAACAGAACATTTTAGTATATTTTAAAATTTTTTTTTTTTGACCAACGGTACAGAGATATCGCCTATTGAAATTATCACATTTTTAAAGAACTATGTCCAAATAAATACTCATAACTTCTTTAATATTGGTCCAAATGGGACCATCTTTTTTTTGAATTGTTTGTTTTTTCATCAGCTATCGAAAGAAATACTTAAAAGAGAAATGCACAGTGGGCTTCAATGCAATTTTCGGGATTTAATATTTAAAATCAATTTTTAAATATGATTGTACCCTTCGATTTTTTCAAAAAAATTATATGTTAAACTACGTTCAATTACAAAAATTTTAAGCTCTAAATCGTAATGGGATGCGAATAAATACTATTTTTTCTGAATTTTTTTAAAATTTGTCGATACAATTTTTCCTTAATACCTTTGTCCAAAATTTGTATTTCCTGTATTTTTGAAGCTAAGAGTACATATTTATCATTATATGTTATATATTTATCATAAAAAATAGAAAAAAAATGCACAGTGGGCTTTAATGGAATTTTCGCTGATGCATTTTCAAAATCGAAAAATGACGCAGTTTTTAAGATGTTTGAGATAAATTCATAAATATAAAATCAAAACAAATATTTATAAATGAAACTTTTAATTTTTTTAATAAAATAATAAATTTTAGACAAAGGTATTAAGGAAAAATTGTATCGACAAATTTTAAAAAAATTCAGAAAAAATAGTATTTATTCGCATCCCATTACGATTTAGAGCTTAAAATTTTTGTAATTGAACGTAGTTTAACATATAATTTTTTTGAAAAAATCGAAGGGTACAATCATATTTAAAAATTGATTTTAAATATTAAATCCCGAAAATTGCATTGAAGCCCACTGTGCATTTCTCTTTTAAGTATTTCTTTCGATAGCTGATGAAAAAACAAACAATTCAAAAAAAAGATGGTCCCATTTGGACCAATATTAAAGAAGTTATGAGTATTTATTTGGACATAGTTCTTTAAAAATGTGATAATTTCAATAGGCGATATCTCTGTACCGTTGGTCAAAAAAAAATTTTAAAATATACTAAAATGTTCTGTTGGCTAGGAGCATTAATTGAACCAAAAACAATTGAAATCAAAAATTACTTTTCTCCGAACTGTCCGATTTCACTTGGAATTCCCCATATACAGTCTGTCGCAAAAGTTAGTATACACTGTTGAAACCAAAATGTATTAGGGATAAATATCACTATAACTTATTGAAAACAACAAACAATAATAGGCAAAATTTTCAACAATTCGTTTTATTTGATAGACAAGAAGGTTGTCTTCCGTAATAACAATTAAAAGTGCGCAATATTTGCATACATTACCAAATGTACGGTTCGAATCCCAAAAATACCAAAATTTATGTCGCAAAAGTTAGTATACAACGGAGAATCCTCGTGGAACTGTATAAAAGATTCTTGATATTTTTGAACAAAATGAAACTAAATCTGTACTTAAGATCATAAAGAGTGTATTAATTGGTTTTAATGGCAGCTATAGTACTTATAGTGATAAGTCCAACGTACTCTGGATCGTAAAATCCAAAAAAAATTGTCATCTACAAATACAACAACTGTAGCCACAAAATTTTGGGTGTTATGTCCTGTATATGGATTCTACAGCCATGAAATGCTCAGAAAAGCTCTAAAGTTTCAATATGGGGGATCTTGATCGAGTTTCGGCTTGTCCTGTTTGAAAAAACGTGAATTTCTTGAAGAAAACACATACTTTTGAGGCCGTTGTCCTTTTGAAACATGTAATAATCCTTAATCCTTAAACATAAGGACTTTCCTTTTCAGTTAATTTTCTCACAAATTATGTCCCTTTCACATTCCCACCAAAAATAAATAGTAGGAGAACCTCAAGTTCGGGTGTACGCCCTATAGTGATACTCCACCACCACAGAAGGATATGATAGCTCATTTAACATTTTAAAACAGAGCTTTCTCTGCTGTTATATCGCATGGATTGTGCAAAAACGTTCTGAAAAGCTATGTTCGCTTCACTTAGGACCAAAATACAACTAAATGGATCAGTTAGAAGTAGTTCATTAGACATTAGTAGTACATTAGACACTAGGGACACGAGAAGCATGTCCGATACTGCTAAAAGGCCAGTAGGACAGTATAACTGTAGCGCTTACAACGGACCTTGAGGTTCTCCTACTATTTACTTTTGGTGGGAATATGAAAGGGGGCAACATTTGTGAGAAAATTAACTCGAAAGGAAAGTCCTTATGTGTAAGGATTAAGGATTATTACATATTTCAAAAGGACAATGACCTCAAAAGTATGGGTTTCCTTCAAGAAATTCCCGTTTTTTCAAACAGGACAAGCCGAAACTCGATCAAGATCCCCCATATTGAAACTTTAGAGCTTTTCTGAGCATTTCATGGCTGTAGAATCCATATACAGGACATAACACCCAACATTTTGTCGCTACAGTTGTTGTATTTGTAGATGACAAATTTTTTTGGATTTTACGATCCAGAGTACGTTGGACTTATCACTATAAGTACTATAGCTGCCATTAAAACCAATTAATACACTCTTTATGATCTTAAGTACAGATTTAGTTTCATTTTGTTCAAAAATATCAAGAATCTTTTACACAGTTCCACGAGGATTCTCCGTTGTATACTAACTTTTGCGACATAAATTTTGGTATTTTTTTGATTCGAACCGTACATTTGGTAATGTATGCAAATATTGCGCACTTTTAATAGTTATTACGGAAGACAACCTTCTTGTCTATCAAATAAAACGAATTGTTTGTTGTTTTCAATAAGTTATAGTGATATTTATCCCTAATACATTTTGGTTTCCACGGTGTATACTAACTTTTGCGACAGACTGTATATGTAGGCAAACCCGATTTTTACTTTTTACTTGTTTTACAGAAAACAAAAGTTATGAATTTTCATAAGTTTGTCTCCGCTGTACCGACAGAAGTGATTGGTCGTTGGAAAGTTTTTAAGGTCATCGAGTCCATAAACATCTAGTCATACAATTAAGATAGAAATGGAGAAATGGATGGAGTTTTTCGTCTTAAGCTATTTCTTCAGGATTTAGCTAAAATGTTGCCGATCTTTTTTGAGAGATATTTTTTCGACCATGTGTTTGCGTAGTCTCAAACAGTACTGCGAGTGGGATTCGGAGTCTATGAGTCGTAGATTGCATAGCCCGGCTCCTGATATATTTTTCTTTTATTAATGTAATTTGCTGAATTATTAGTTGGCTTTCACGGATTCTATCACTTCTGGTAAAATAGTAAAGTTTTGGTGTTTTTATGCACTTAAAGAATATTATTTTCTTACAATAATACAAAACTTTTTTAATGGCACTGAAGTTAGCGTGTGATAAAGAAGAAACGGCGTTATGTTCAGATCGAACTGTTTATATCCTCCAAAAAATGTATATATCTATTCGACATATTCGCGAATGCAATCCCTGCGTTCGAACGTGGATCTATTTTCACCACTTTTTGTATGGAAATTCCCCCAACAAAATGATTTCCAAAATCCATATTACTGACGATATTTTTAAAAACTATGCCAATAGCCTCGAATATAGAAAATGTTTCGAAAGCTATTCGCTGCGGGATTTAGAACCCAAAATGTCAAATAAGAGCTAATGTGGTTGAAAATTCTGGGATACACCAAAACGTACATCTATATGGGTAATATCAAATTGAAAGATTTTTTAGTTATTACTTCAGTTCTGTTGGAGAATTTGGTTAAAAACTTTTGTAAGGAAACTATGCCGAACGTGGTCTGATATGGTTCATCCAAGGACTAATATATTATAATCAGTTCCAAATTTCAATCTTGTATCTAAAATATTGTGATCTCTCTCTTTTGAATGTATATATTTTGTGGCAATATTGAATATACATAAAATCAATTAAAACCCCTTTAAAATAGCTTTACGTAACGACACACAAAATTTTTAATTTTCATGATTTTTGGTCAAGTTGGGCCCCCCCCGAAATGAAATCCTGCGTACGTCCCTGTTCACCACCATAAATTATGGGCATAGGTCCACATTCTCTTGTAGCCCCCATATAGCGGTACCGTCCGGTTTCCGGTATTTTGAAGTTTTTAGCTACATGTTCCGGCCGAATTGGCTATAATTTGGCACTTAGGGTTTCTAGTGGTCAAGTGACTCCTCCAGCTAAAATTGTGTGCATAGGTAATTCCATATTAGCTCAGAGTATTTTATGGTGAAGGGTATAAAAAGTTCGGCCTGGCCGAACTTAACGCTTTTTAGCTTGTTTATGTCCTCAGCTTTTAGGCTAAATAGGCTAAATATGCACATATAGCCATATAGTATATGGTAAAAACCAAAAATGTTTTACAAACGATGAATCCGAGTTTCAGCCTTTCAGAATTCGCGAACTGTTAACATATTATACATAGTATGACTGAAATTCTTTAAAATGAAGTATTTTAGGAGGGATCCCATAATGTCGACCAATAAAATTAATTTTCGTGGAAGCTGTGTTGGCATCAAAGTAGAAAAATATTATTGCACTTGACGGAGTAGAGACGACACAGTAGTTTTTAAGTTTTTATTATTTTTAGTATTTACACAACATTTCCCTGAAGATAAAATTCACTGAATTTCGAGCTATTGGAAATTAAATAAATAAAACAACAAAGGCCTCAAGCTCGAAGAACACTTCTTTTATTAACAATAAAAAGGTCGAAAAACATATTTGTACATATTTTTTCTGTAAATTTGAATAAAAACCGCTATAACTTTATCGCGCATCGGCCAATTTTGTGAACGCGAACGGATGTGAAACTAAAATTTGTTCCTCAACCTCTATACCAAAAATCGTAGATGGGCTCGCAAAAAATTTAAATTTTTTAACATGGAATTGCAAAGAAATTTGATTTTTACCATATGTGTTACCTTCCTTTCATACGGCCAAAATGTTTCTCATCGAAATAATGTTTTTAGACCCCAAGCATGTTTGGACGAAATCCATTTTATATCTGTCCGTCTGTGTGGGTGGAGTGCACGACAACCCACGAACAGAAAAGCCGATTGGATCCATAATTTTGTTCACGAAGGATTTTGTCCAAACTTAATTTAAGTTGGAAAATACCTCCCCCACAAAAGTGCAAATGTGCGTCCGATAATTCTCGAAGAAAGTAACCTATTTGGTCCATACTTTGCACATCGAAAAATTTCTACCAGACGTAGAACAGATTCCAGCATGGACTAAATCCGTCAACACCTGCGGGTATCTCCCACACAACATTTCGAAAAAGTTCAGTTTAAGGCCTGATCTCGAATCGTTTTGATTTCGAGGAAAAAAAGCTTTTTCAGGGGCAAGTCAATGCTTCCTGAGAAAATGGCACGAAATCTGTAAAAACCCCAACGGCGACCATGTGTAGTGGCTGGTGCGCCCAACAACTTTCGAAATGGATACTAGGTTTGTCTAAGCTTAGCAGGGACGTACGAAGGAGGGCCGGATGAATAATGAATATACTCCATGTTTGTTATGTCATGTTCGAGCTATATAGACGTCTCGAGCCTTTATACTCATCCTGTATCCAAAAATGAAGTACATGAAAAAATGTCTATTGGACAAAATGAATGAATGATTTTTCGTGGACTATATCTTGAAACTCACTTAAGGCCGTGACAGAATCAGCTCGTTACTTGCTTTCAAATCGCTCATTTACTCAAAGAGTGACACATCTCAAAATATCTAATTTCGAGAAAAACTCGTTTTAAGTTGACGATTGAAATTTGACCATTGACTATTGAAAAGACTATTGCTCAAAAAATAAAATAACTACTTGGGCCATATTTTGCAAACAGTTATTCAGATATCAGTGCTAAATTTCTGTGCAAGATCATGATTTGAATTGCTTAAGTGCTTCATAAACTCAAAAAACTTTTTTGTTGAATTATGCCAAACCCGCAGTAAATGAGCTGTAACTCGATGAGTTATAGAGATACAGCATGGAAATTTGACACAAGATAAAGTAGAAGTCTTAGAAAAATAGAAATTGCTAACTCAGAAAACGCATTTTTTGAGTTATGCCACTCTTTGAGTAAATGAGCGAAATGTCAAATTATATGGGGGAACGCCGGCGGAATTGCAAAGAGGCTCTGGCATTCCTTTATAATTTGACATTTGGGAAGCAAGCAAAGCAAGCAACGATTGATTCTGTTCCTACCTTTAGAAATTGGTTTCTCTGCCATCACCAAAATTTTGTTATTCCATTTTAGACAAATTTGTTTCTAAACTGTAGGAGAAAATAATGGAAAAAAATAATTTTTGTGCGACTAAATATTTAGCATACCCACTTGAATTGTTTTCCCTTTGCACTTTGTATCATCTAGATATTGATTTTAGACTCCACAGACATTAGTTTCAGACAAACTAGAATTACTTATCACAGTCCCCCCGTCTGTATCTCTGTTTGTCTGACAGGCTGGAGCACACGATAACTTTCGAACAGATCAACCGTTTTTGGTACATGTTTTGGATCTCGTAATATTTTGCCCAAATTAAATTTAAATCATATTGGTACCTCCGGTATAAAAGTTCACAATTTTTGCTAAAAGGTTTGTACGATAGCTCTCGAAGGGAGTAATAGATTCGGTCTGAACTGACTCTCAAAATCCATTTCCAAGATCTACTGTGTAGCTACATTTTTCTAGAGGTACCGTCTTCTAAAAAGTTTAACTTTTCACCGCTTTAATCTAAATGAAATGTATTAGCAAACATATGAATTTATTCCGACCGTCCACAATCGTTAAGATAAATATCCCAAAAGTTTCAATATTTTTATTGGAATATTTGTTCGTTCAAAAAGGTCACAACATTCTAAAAACTCTCTGAATACATCATTTTTGGGGAAAAATATTTTGTTTTTTTAGCCGGTATTCGATCTGTTCATAGTAGCAAATTCACACAGAATTCAAAATTTACTGATAGTTTTAGTTCGTTTCCAACCGTTTACAAGTTATGGCAAATATAAAGCGTTTTTGGGCATAAGTGATCAACCGACAAGCTTAGAGGCCTTGTTGATTAATTTGTTTATTATTAGCGAAAATTTATGTGGGATTCTATAAAGACCAAAGGATCTATAAGGGATTGAAGCAATAAATTTAATTTAAGAAAATTTTAATTTCTAGTTCCAACAATGTGTTTAATGTCATCGAGTCCAAAAACTTATAATCGTACAATATAGAAATTAATAAAGTTTTTTCTGTAACATTATACTAAAAGTACAGAATACAACCGAAACAACCATCATGGATTTTTTCGACTTATAGTATTTTGTCAGGATTTAGCTAAGCTTAGTTTGCAGATTGGTTTCTGAGATATTTGTTCGACCGTGACCCAAACATGAGTTTTGTAGTCTGAAACAGTACTGCGAGGTTCGCAGTTTGTATCGTCCGATTTTAAGTTTCTAATTGGCTTGCACAGACCCTATCACTTCTGGTAAAGAAGTAAAGCTTTGGCGTTTTTATGAGATAAAGGAATATTATATTCTTAGGTTGTCAACATAATTGCTGGATATAAAAGTCCAATCTGCACTCGCAGATTCGAGTTATTCTTCTTTTTGGGGGTATTTAATTCATAGAAGTCGTTTAGGTATCTCGGTATGTACTTAAAAAAAGACAGGCATTATGTTCGGGTCGAACTATACCTCCAACACATTAAACCCTTGTATAGCTCTATTAGACCTCCTCTACTAAAACGTAGATATATATTAACCAACCAAAAGGAATCAAAAAATCTGTATTGCGGACGATATTCTTAAAAATTAGGCAATGATCTTTAAAGTACTGAAAATCTAGCGATAGCAAAAACAATGACAATTCTCTGTGATTGTAATTCTGGGATCCATCATAATGTGGACCTATATGATTTAATATTTCAAAATATTGAAAACTATTCTCTAGAATTTCTAGTCTTTATGACTCAGAGGTATTACCAGCTGATATTGATCGACTATTTTCCTGGTGTCAATTAAGCAAGCTTAATTTCAATATTTCTAAATGTGTCCACCTTCCATTTGGAAGGCGTTTTAAAATGATAAATACTCATTATCATATTGATAATGTTATACTTACAAAAGTGAGTACTAAAGTTGATCTTGGTGTGGTATTTGATGAAGAACTTACGTTCAAATATCATATTGATTATATTTTGCCTAGTGCGTACTCGGCGTTAGCCTTTTTGAGACGCAACTGTAGAGAATTTTCCGATCCATATACCCGTAAGATATTGTATACAACTTTCGTTCGATCTAAACTGGATTATGCGTCAGTAGTTTGGAATCCGTATTACGCTGCACATATAAATCGCATTGAAAGACTTCAAAAAAATTATCAACTTTGCTTTATATTCATTGGATTTTTTACATCCATTGCCATCATATGAATCTAGGTGTAATCTGATACATCTGGATTTACTTAATGATCGTAGGTCAAAACTGGGTATTATGTTTCTTACTAAATTGATTTGTGGATATATAGATTGTCCGGAATTACTTGGATTGCTTGGTTTCAAAGTGCCATCAAGCTGTTTGAGATATGCTGAATTTTTTTAATGTAACAACTCATAGAAGCAACTATGCTCAATACCCAGCAAAAAAAGTCATTACTAAGTAATGACTTTATTCAGTAAAATTTGGCAGTAGTAACTACTTACAAATATACCGTAAAAGTCATTATTTTCACATGGGGATGTCATAGGGCGGAAGTACTTCCTTAAATATGTTTTTTAAGTACATACTTAACCACATACCGGCAGTCGAAAAGAATCTAAGAAGCATAGTTCTATTTTTAGAAAAAATTGAGGTGAAATTATATTCAAATTCAACACTACACATTTTTTGTTTTTTTCTTTTTCATTCGATACATGCTAGTTTTGAACACACGAACTTCTGATTTGTAGTCAAACACACTACACACTAGGCCACTCGCTCGAACAGCAAGGGTTGGTTAAACTCATCCATGTACATCAACATGTTTTTGTAATTTTGTAAACAAAAAACACACATGCCGTCGCTGAGCTTTGAACACACAACTCTAGAATTTGTAGTCGGACACACTAGCTCTGTGCCACCATACTCATTACTTAGTAAGTAAGTAGTAAGTAAGGATGTAATTAGTTATGTGTTAACTGTTATATATGTACTGTGTGATAATGCGGAGGGTAATGAGTACTCATTACCTGATAATGCAGAAAGTAATGACATGTGCCTACCAAATTTTTGCTGGGTATGAACCAATTTCAAGAATATTAAGTGAATTTAATGTTATAAATATGAGACTAAACTTGGATTTTACATTTACTTTTGATAAATTTAAAAAATGTTTAGATTTATATTACTGCAATAATATCTAGTCTGCAAGGATTGTATTTCCATAGACTGAATAAATAAATAAACCGAATGTTGTCCTATATGGTTTATTTTTAATTCTAAATATCCGAGGACTTATATTTTATACTCTGTACACATTTAAATTTTTATCCTAAATATTGTCAACTCTCTCTATTGAATCTATATTCAATACTTCATATAAAATCAACAGCTTATAAAATAGCTACACAACATTTTAAATTATTATGATTTTTGGACAAGTTGGGCAACACACGTGCCACTGGGGCCTCGAAGTTTGCATAGTTATTTGTTTAGGGCCAAACCGACCGAAATTATGGTCCAATCAATGAAAAAATTTTACCAGTTCATTGTTGTGGTTAAAAACTAATCTTACAAAAACTGTGAAAATCGGTTCGGATTTTAATATTAGCAATATATAGGGCCCAAGTTACCTATAATTGGTCAAATATGCTATTGGAGCATTATAAAAAGTTTACCCGATTTTTATAAATTTTTGTAGGATTCGTTTTTTAGCCACAGTAATGAACTGGTAAATTTATATCATCAATTGTACAATAAATGTTGTCTGTAGAGCGATTTCGTGAAAATTTGCCTTTGGCCCCATACAAATTATTATGGAAACAAAGATCCCTCTGGTGCCACGGGTTAACGTTAACCGATCGCCATAAAATTTCATATAAAAGGTTTTAGGGTCAAATGGATAAAATTAAGGCGGTAGGCGTTTCAAACAAAAAAAAAACTTTGTCTTTTATTAATTTTCTCGTTTAGAGTTAAGCTTAATGATCGAAAATTTTTTCCAAGTGAAAAAGGAAAGCCAAATACCACTGTGAAATTTTCTTTTGGAGATGAAAGCCCTTGATGAGTATACTAAGAAACCAAAAGGAAATTTTTGACATTGGTCAAGTTTCAGAGATATCGCGCGTTGAAGTTTTTGATGTTTTTCCTATAATACTTGGGAAAATAGCTCCATATCTCTGTTTGGGGTTTTTGTAGCTTCGTTTTGAGGTGACATGCCTTTAGTCAAATCGATTGGCGAATCTTTCTGTAGAACAATCTTTCGAACAATCTTTCGGCGAATCTTTCTGTAGAACATTTCATTATTCAACCTCAATTCCTTTCATGTCCTTTTTGCCCTTTATTTCTTGAACCGTAGTGAAAGTACCACAAGATGAGATTTTTCAGAATCCAAATATTCTACAAAAATGTTACTCAGAAGATTTTAGGTACGGTTATCTTTGAAAACTAATCGATTTTTCCCGTTTTCATTGTCATTTTTGACATTTATTCGGACTTCGTTCAGAATTAAACTATGTTTTCTTTTTCTGTATATTCGTAATTGGTTATGTGTAGGTATGTAGGCATAACAATTGGTTATTGCTTATGTAGGGGTGCTTCTTAAATATTTACCACAAATAGCTTTTGTAATTATAAACACGTTAATAACAAATATTCTTGGAGGATAAATCCGGTTATCATAATTTTTCAACCGGATATTCTGACATTAAAACCGATTTTTAACATTTGATGTTCACTGCAGTCACGAAACTTCCCCACCAAAAATTGTAACATGGGTCCATGTTTAGGTATAGCCTCCATATAGCGGTACCTCTCGACTTGTGGTGTTTGTGAGGGCTTTACCTAAAGTTTTCGATTGAACTACCCGTAATTTGACATTTGACTTATCCACCAAAAATTGTCTACATATGTACACGTTTGGGTCCTGCAAACAAATATATGTTTGGGTGCAAAAAAATTATATGTTTGGGTGCAAACCAATTATATGTTTGGGTGCAAACAAATTGTATGTTTGGGTATAAGCAAATTATATGTTTGGATGCAAACAAATTATATGTTTGGGTGCAATCAAATACAAACCCAAAAGCCACAAAAAAAAATAAACACATGCACCAGTGGGAGCTTTCCGAGAGCAAGGGAGCGTAAATGTCAATGTGTAATAGATTGAAATGTATGCTCAGTTGCTCTCAGCAAGCACTCACTGGATATCTCTAACATATACACACATTTATAAATGGTGGTGTTTTATTGAAAGGCATAGAAAAAAGGCAAAAACACAGCAGACACAAAGGTACATAAAAAAAAGAAAGACAAAACTGTGATTAATAAAAGAAAAAACTGAATGAAATAATTTATAAAAAGTCGCACTTTTAAAAAGAAAAAATTATATAGAAACGCTTGAACACTTCTCCTTAGTTGTGAAATAAAACACTTTTTCTTCAAAGTTCAAATCATCAGCGGGAAATCGGCATCTGGAATCAAATGATTATATAATGTAATAAATAGGTACATCCATATTTCAAATATACATATCGTCTGCTCCGTCGGAAAAGGTCGTAAGTCCCTCTCAATAAATTTTTTAGTAGGAAGAAAAAACATTCCAGCGCTTTCTGTATTAAAGATTTTATTATGGTGGTAAAGGCAGTATTTTTCGTTTATTTATTCCGCTTCAATACCTGTACTTTGTTTGATAAAATTCCATCGCGTTTGGGAGATAATTGTATGTCTTTGGACTTACAACCTTTTCCTTGTACAGTTTTGTATTTTTGTAGGGACTTACGACCTTTTCCTACAATTTACGGACGTTTTTAAAATAAAATATTTATACTTTACAAAAAAATGTGCAAAGGGTATTATAAGTTTGCTTTGTCCAATATTCGTATAACATCGCGAAGTATTCATCGTAGACCCCCTCTCCTTGCCATTTTTTCATATCTTGACTAGATAAAGCGATCTAGCTATGTGTGTCCGTCCATCCATTAACAACTGTAATAAAACTCCAGGCCTCAAATTTGGAACGATCGTCACTAAATTTTTGTGGAGAGGTCGGGTTCCGACCAGAAGTGACCCCATTAGATGTTGTTTATGATCGAACTGGACCAAACTTACAATTTTTACCCGACTTTGTAGCTGTCCTGTAGATCGCAGTAATATTCCAATCGGAGCGAAATTTTAAGAATGATTTGAGTTTAAGATAAAGAATAAGCTTGAAATTTAACATGGTGATGAGATAATTATTAGCGGGTTTAATGGACCAAAACTTTTGTGTGAAATCTTATATATAAAAGACAATGTGTATATGTTCCGCATTGACTCAAAAACGGCTGAACCGATTTTTTTGAAAATTTCAGAGAATATACAAGGAACAACCGAGGTAAAAATAGGCTATATATTTTGTTGAATTTCGAAGGACGGGTTATAACTCTGCCCTATTTTTTTTAAATGCGCTATATATAAAACTTACGAACGATTCCGTTTCCCCATATTTTAGCAATAAGACCCGACCAGAGTAAAATTCTTAGTCGGTATAGCCATGACCGTCTTTTGAAATTAAGATACAGTTCGCAATTTTTAAGATAGATCTTCGTGATTTGGTATAGAAGTTTCTATTACTTCTAGGATGTTTGGTATTGACACCTTCGTATAGCCCCCATAGAACGGCACCTCCCGATTTCCGGTATTTTGAAGGTGTGGACTCAATATTCCTCCAATCTGGCTAAAATTTAGTATTTATTCTTCGTTTCGGGTATAAAACTTTCTCCTATAAATTTGTCTATATAGGTCCACGCCTTCATATAGCCCCCTATAACAAGTTCGGCCTGGCCGAATTTAACGACGTTCTTACTTGTTATTGATATTCACTTGCAAATCCCAACTAATTTGCGATGCAAAAAAATTTTATTGACATAAGAAAAGGTAACATAAACTGTTTCAAGGGCCAGTAACGTGGACCGGTTCGGCTAATATTTAATATAAAACATGACAAGTTGTACTTACGACCTTGTATTTCTGCCTTACGACCTTTTCCTTCAATTAAATTTCATGATTAATTCCGTTAATGTACGTGGTTTCTTAGCTACATTGTAATCCCAAATAGTGTCCTTTTTTGTCTTCCCAAGTATTTCTGCCCCAACTCACTGCATCTTTTGTTTTTGTCTGCAAAGCATGTAGAATCTTCAGCATGTAAAGTTTAGCATCAGAGCTTTCAGAATCACCGTGAAAACCATAGACAACTAGACCCATGACACCATCGTCTAATTCCATTCCAAATTCATACTGTTCTTTGTTAGCAAAAACCATGATGTCTTCTTAGTTTAATAACATTTCAATCAATTATTGTTTTAGATTAATTTACCCGTCCGTTAGAAGGTATTACTTTATTGAATTCAGAATACAAACTAATCTCGTTATGTGAATAAATGTCCCTAGAGAAACCACAAATTACCAGTTGATAAAGTTAAGTAAGATATACGACAGTAAAAAGAGTAAAAATTTTGATTTTTTTTTTAAATTTTTCGATATATGAGGTATTTGAACACAAACAGCATCCCAATTTGTATCAATGAAAAGGCCAGAAGTCCATCTTTCATAATCAGTTCGCTTATAGGGAAAAATAGATTTCAAATGTAAATTTTCGTTGCAATATAGAAATTATCATATTTTTGTTCAAAAGTTTGGTCCACAGGCTCCGCCAAATATCATCCGATTATCATCCAAAGGTGTAGGCTAGTTCTTTACATTGTACCCCAGCCATGGATGACGTTAAACATTATATCTGAACTACATTAGTTGTAGTATTCTTTTAAAGTATACATTTTCCTGTGGACTTACGACCTTTTCGTACTCAAATTTGTACGTTTTGTGGACATACGACCTTTTCCGACAAGGGCAAAACATATAGAAAAACGCGACATACTACCATTTTCTTTGTATCATACGACGTGTTTTGACTTGTACTATCATCCTGTAACAAAAACGCGATTTCCAAAAAAAGTGGACTTACGACCTTTTCCGACGGAGCAGACGATATGTATGTATATGAAAAATGTATTGATGTAATTACCAATATTAAATAAGATTTCTTCCTTGTCCAATAAAATATTTCCATTCACCTTTTTGATTCAATTATAAAATGTATTGTACATTTAATTTACTAAAAAGCACAATTTTTTTAAGAAAAGACAAAACACTGATTTATTCACTCACTTTACCGTCTTTAATCAACGATTGTCTCTAGAACAGTGAAAAAAAAAATTAATACTATAACAATCTTGTATGGATTGTATAGGAAAACACAGACGAGGATTGATGTAGACTGCCGGATGGACAAATTGTCTCATTGTGATCTTATCTGATAGTTACCATAACGTGTTAGAATGTAGATCACCCCTTGTGATCTTATCTGATGGTTATGTATTGAATTTTGTTTATTGAATTTTGTTCTAGCTTAAGTACTCATCGTTAGAAGAAATAGTAGGGCGTAAATATATTAGTAATAGTTTACAGTTGCATAAAATGGTATATCGAAAGTAGTAATTAATGAGTTGTTTTACAAGAGTAGTAGAATAAATTATTTACATAGTTGCATTCTGTCAGTTAACTTTAAAATACAATGAATCAATCACAATGGGAAATGGGAATATTTACAAACTCACAATGACAAACGTACAAAATTATGAAAATTGTTACTATTGAAATGTAGAGGGCATGAAAGTGTAATTATTGAAATATGGATTGCTTCAATACCATTTTTTATTTTCCTTTTCGCTTGCTACGTTGGTTAACAACAACAAAGCACGAAACGCACGTATTTTACGCATACACATCACAAAACTTCTGCGTCTCCTATTACACCATACACACAGCTCTTTATTATAATCCTACGTTCCGCAGCCCCGAGAGCCCTGTTGTTACTCCCTTTGACAAACATCCTCTCTTCACAAATGAAAATATGTTCTAACATAAAAAATATGTTGGTACCCAAACATATAAAATTTACATATGTTATAAAATGTTGCAAACATATAATTTTTTGAACCCAAACAAATTATGTTCGGATCCAAACATATATTTGTTTGCAGTCAGTCCCAAAAAAATATTTGTTTGGATCCAAACATATTTCTAACATATATTTTTCTACGTGTAGCTTCTATTATATGTATTATCTTTAATGGAACACCTTTCGCCAGAAGTACAGCCCATATCGCTGTTCTTTTATGGAATCGAAGACTTTTTAAAGTCAATAAAGACTAGGTATAGCGGGGTTCTCCATTCTATCGATTGCTCAATGATTATCCGGATGGTGTTTTTTAGCCTGCCATTTATTATTGTTGCAAGTATTTTTTATATGTACTCGTATGGTGTTGAGGAGGGTAATGCCTTGCCAGTTATTGCAATCTGTCAGATCGTTTTTCTTTGGAAGTTTTATGATTATTCCTTTCGTCCAAGTGTCAGGCAGTCTCTCATCTATCCACGCTTGTTGAATATATGGTAGCAATATCTCTGCAGCTGTTACCGGATTTATCTGAAGAAGCTCTGCGGGTATACCGTCCTCTCCAGGGCCTTGTTTCTCTTTAGTTTTATTTCATCTGCGTCTGGAATGGAAACATTAATTCTTTGGTCGATCGCGGATGTTTCGAATTAAATTGGAGTTCCCATAATCTTTGTTAGCCCGGCGTTATCGTTAGCAATTTCGGAGTTCAGGTCGCTATTGTGCAATGTGGCTGTAAGCTGGTCGTAACATTCAATTTCAATTTCAATTCAATTTATTTAACTTGTAATTCAAAGCCAACCGGCCCATCAGTGTAAATTACAAAATGCATAAGAATTGCTTAACCAAATAAAAAGGAAAAACTACTACATTCATCTCTTATAGAGTGTTCAGACTCATCTGTTGGACCGTAGCATTGAACAATGGCAATGCTTTTTTAATTTTGTTGTGTTCGTTCCGCTTTTTAGCCATCTCATTTTACTTATCTAGATGTCTCTTTAAGTGTCCTGATGTTCCATTGCCCTATTCGTATCCTTTTCCGTGTTAATCTTGTTTTGATTCGGACTAGTGGTTGATTGGGCTACTGAGTCCTAGGATGGTACTGGGGCTGCCAATTTGGAGGTTCCATCCCGCCTCTTTTTAAACTATTTATAGAGCAAACCGCTTGCTCCAAGTTCGACGTCTGCATTTCGCTGTTCGCGTGCCGCTTACGCAGTTCTAGCCGCGCCACTCGCTATCCAAAGACGACCATACCAGTCGACTCGATTTCTGCCCGTCAGTGGTACTAAGGAACCAGCTGCCGTCTCTTAGGCTAGATTTGGTCACCCCCAGTTATTTTATATCCCCGGTGTTCTGTTTGTTGTTGAAAAAAACCGAACGTCCCCAATTCGCCAATGGGAGTGTCCCGATGGAGGATCTAGCAAACCCCACACGGGTTGATCCTAATTAATTATTCCATATAAGTTCAAAATATTTCATGGTGGAGGATATAAAAAGTTCGGCCCAGCAAATTTAACGCGTTTTTACTTGATTTAGTTCATATGGTTGAACGTGCCATGCAACACACCTTGGATCACAGCCTTTAGCGGGTGCTTAAAGCTGTTATCCTTGTGAAACCACCATCAGTTCTGTGTCCACCTGAAATAAAAGAGGAACAATAAAAAGTTCAGCCCGGCCGAACTTAACGCGTTTTTTACTTGTTTTAGTTCATATGGTTGAACGTGCCGCGCAACACACCTTGGATCACAACTTTTAGTGGTTGCTACAAGCTGTGAAACCATCATCAGGTCTGTGTCCACCTGAAATAAAAGAGGAACAAAAATAAATCTGGGACTTTGCCATATTTAACACGATCGTAAACCTTCATTGTTATGTATCGGCCTCTACGTCAACCCATTTGATATTTATACTCTGTTAATAATGTCATCTGCGATTGTATCATTTGATTTATATCCCTCCAAAATGTTTCACATAATTGTTTATAGTTTTCGTTCACAAAAAGTTTAATTAAAATAACTTTGTCATGAAAAATAGGAATTTTATCAACACAGATTCGAATGAATGAAAAAAATAACAAATGTCATGTTTTGTGTCCTCCCGTAATCAAATTGTTTAACATGTTACGCTGTTGTCCCTTTTCACATTGAATATTTTGACTATCGAACTATGTTTTTTCACACCATAGTTGAATTGTTTTTCAATACGAGCATATTCTTAGTTCTTTCGTAACATTTCATTTGTTTTCAATTTGGAAATTCTTTTCAATATTTTCATATTGTCATAGTAGCAAATAGATATGTACACACATACACAATGTGAATAGATTTCGATATGAAAATATAGATTTAGATACGAGTGACTATTGAACAGTACACTAAAATGGCAAATGACAAAGCAGAAAACACACACACAGACAAAGATAAAAACGGAAAAATAATGTCACATACCATGAATAGAACCCATAAATCTCTCAGTGATTGTATCTGCACAACAATCGGATGGCGGTGCCAACTGAAAACATGTCATGCCATGCGACAAATAAAACATAATATTTTAATTAAATTTTCATATGTTATAGAAATGAATCAAACAAATATATTTTCAATACAATTTCAAATTATTGTTTTCCAGTTTTCTTGTTTTCATTCTAACAAAATGTTCATGGCACTAAGATATTTGTTTTTACAGATTTTGCATTCATTTAGTTTTGCCCCAACTCAATCGTTCGCATTCCAAACAGCATTTACAACGCAATACAATTTTCATTAGGAATTAATGACTTCTTCGTAGTGCATTCCAAGAACAAATATTTACTTAACACCAATTATAATAATGGCGCAGATTGCCATAACAACAACTACTAATCCCACATGATTTTGTGGTGGTACTGTGTGAAAACAAGTAGTCGTCTTCATTGTCGACGACTTTGTCCGTCCACATGGAAGACTGGCTGGATGTCTATGGCAGTCCAGGGTAGTCATAAATCTATCAGACATCATTACATTTCACTCCCATAGAATATGATTAGACACTCCTTTGTCTACTGTGCGGCAACCGAGTGTATGTGTGCAGCATCAGCTTAAACACCGACAACATACCCAAATGCATTTGGCTTGAATACTTGTCTTGCATGGTCTGACTTGGCTGGGTGATTGTTGGCGAAGCATGAATATCCGTCCCAAACACGAATGGCAAGTGGGATTGGTAATGTGTCTCTAATTCTTCTTTCAAACAACTGTCATAATTGCTAACAAGTAAAACAATTAGTTTATAGAAAATCTTGTAGTTTTTATCGCTTTTCTATTGAGAAGTGGTGGTTCTCATCGTCTGCTAAACATAATACACAGGTGAAAGTATTGAGAAACGATATTGATAATTTTGTACAGTGTTCACATGAATTATCAGCAATCGTTGCCTTAATTATTCCAGATGTTTTTATAAGTGAAATAAATATAGAACTTGTAAAAAATTTTTATAATGGGCAGGGCCGAACTCTTCAATCGGGCGTACCTTTACATGAGAGCTACATCAAAGTGTGGATCTCTGTTGACAATATTTGGTGGAGAGTTTTGTGACAACTTTGAACCTCAAATATAATATTACCGACAGTTCTGTCAACAAATGTAGCTAAATAGGTTAAAAAATCCTAAAATCCTGAGGTATCGTTATAGCCGGACTATACAATTTTAGGTGAAGAAGTTTCGTGACTGCGGGTAGTCCAGTCAAAAAATGCTGCAAAACCCTACAAAGACTGAAAATCGAGATGTACTGAAACTTGGGCAAAAAATAAATTTCATCGCATGTTCTTTCAAATGATAATAAACATTCCAATTCAATTAGATTTTTCTGTGTTTTTTTACCCTCCACCATACATTATATGGAGGGTATAATTAAATTTGTCATTCCGTTTGTAACACATCGAAATATTCATCGGAGACACTATAAAGTATGTAAATCCTTGATCGGGGTAAGATTCTAAGACGACATAACCATGTCCGTCTGTCCGTCCGTCTGTTGAAATCAAGATACAGCTCGTAATTTTTAAGATAGAGCTTTGTAATTTGGTATAGAAGATTCTAATACTCCTAGCATGATTGGTATTGCAAATGGGCTATATCGGTCCACGTTTTGATATAGCTCCATAGAACGGTACCTCCCGATTTTCGGTATTTTGAAGGTTTTAGCCCCATTATCCCTCGAAAATGGTTGAAATTTGGTACTAAATCTTCGTCGGAGGTATAAAACTTTCTTCCAGAATTTTGTCGGTATAGGTCGACGCCTTCATATAGCCCCCATAGAACGATACCACCGAATTTTCGGTATTTTGAAGGTTTTGGTTTCTTCGTCGAGGGTATAAAAGTTTCTTCCAGAATTTTGTCGGTATAGGTCAACGTCTTCGTAGAGCCACCATAGAACAGTACCACCCGATTTTCGGTATTTTAAGGTTTTAGCTTCATTATCACACCGAAACGACTGAAATTTGGTACTTAGTCTTCGTTGGGGGTATAAAATCTTCCAGAAGAGAATTATCAGTACAGGTCCACTTATATTCCCCATAGAAGCGTACCTCTTGATTGTCGGTATTTTGAAGGTTCTACCTACATTATCTTACCGAAATATCGGACGTTTGGTATTTAGTCTTCTTTGAGTCTAAAAACTTTCCGCCAGAAATTTGTCAGCATAGCTCGTAGTTTTAATATAGCCCCCATAGAACGGTACCTCCCGAAGTTCAGTATTTTTAAATTGCTGAAATTTGAAATTCATAAACGAAAGGAAACTAATTGTTCGATTTTAATTCAATACAACTCGTGGTGGAGGCTATAACAAGTTCGGCCCGGCCGAACTTAACGCCGTTCTTACTTGTCTTTAAAGAAATGGATCACCCTTTATTTTTATAATAGTTGTGGAGGAATTTGTTTTCAATTTCAACAATATTTTCATTCTATTCTTCTGATTTGTAGCCGTACACACTACACACTGTGCTACGCGTACGAACATTAAGGGTTGTTTAAACGCTAACATGTGCACCACCATCTGTTTTTTATTTTGTTAACAAACTCTTTATAGCCAGACACATTCGCTCTGTGCCACCGTACTCATTACTTAGTAAGTTGTAGTTTTACCTTGTTACATTACTTTGTAATGTAATACATATCGACTGAGGGATCCAAATTTTTGTTGTTGTGTGGTGAAGAAGTTTCGTTACTACAGGGAACCTCAAATGTCAAATTATGGGTAGTTCAGATAAAGTCCTCAAAGTACCGAAAATTTGGAGGTACCGTTATATGGGGGTGGGTATACAAAGTAAAAACCTGCGCATATTTTAATCATTTTCAGTGGTTTTGTACATTACCCGCGAGTCGCCATGGTTCCCTTCATCATCTTTCCAGGACAAAGGATTTGGAACGAGCATTTTATCAAGCATTTGGTATCGAATATGGGCAGCGATGAGGATACCCCAGAATTAATCCCAAGTAATGACATTGAATGTTTACCATCTTGCCAAAGTGAGCAATTAATCTACTGAAAGGCAAGAGCAGATGGATGTTCAAAACTTATCAGAAATATGCATCAGTTGATTAGCAAAATTTGGCGGGAGGAATGCATACCCAACCATTGGAACCTCAGTCTGCTATGTCCCGAGTACAAGAAAGACAGACCCAGAACTAATTCCAGATCTCATTGATTTCTTCATAGTTAAAAATATACCAACATCACACATAAATATTGAAAACTACGTCGGTTTGTCATCGGAACACTCTCCCCTCATCATGACAGTAGGTGACAGAATCTTTGAGAAACCAACCATTGCAAGATTGGCAACAAACAAAACTAACTGGAACTTCTTCAAGTTTCTGCTTGATAAAAAAAACTCTCAACGTTTCCCTTAAAATATCGTACGAAATAGAAGATGAATTGGTTAAATTCAATGAAGCTATTCAACAGGCGTGCTGGGAAAGTACACCAGTAAACAAATCCCATTTATTAAGTTCCAAACATTATCCTAAATATGTAAGAGATCTAATATCTACAAAACGTAGAGCAAGGAAAACGTGTCAAAACAAGTAAAAAAGTATCAGTCGGCTTGGCCGACAGAGATATACCCTCAGCCTGTGTATATTGAAACAATTTTTTCCCAAAAAAACGCATGTATTTAGGGAATTTTGGGCGTTTGAACTGACAAAAATGTTGATTAGGATTAGAGATCAAAAGTTTTGCGGAGGAGATACTAAAAAGAATGGATCTCCAGCCACTACATATGGTACCATAGGGGTTTTTTACAACTTCAGGGATGTTTGCTCAAGAAGTATGGACTTGCCCCTGAAACAACTTTTACCATCGCAATTGAGGCAGCGAATGCAAGTTGCTTCAACAAAAATCAAAGTGATTCGAAAGCAGGTCTTAAAGTGAACATGTATCCGAAATTTTGTGTGGGAGGTACGGGATGGAGTGGACAAATATAGTCCATATTTGAAGCTGATCTATATCTGGTAGATATATTAAGATGTGTAAAGTATGGTCCAATTCGGCCACTCTCTTCTAGAGTTATCGTACGAACAATTTTACCGAACATTTTTGAACTTTTGTGGGGGAGGTACCTGAAGGAGTGGACCGATATGGCTTATCTTCGAACTTAAACTATGTTTGGACAAAATATTACTAAGACCAAACTTTGGACCGAATCGGCAGACCTGTTCGAGAGTTATTTTGCCCTCCAACCTCCTCACACGGTGTCATAGGGATTTTTTGCAACTTTCAGGCTATTTTCTCAGGAAGTATGGACTTGCCCCTGATGAAACTTATACCGTCGTATGGAGGGCAGTGAATACAAGTTGCTAAAGCAAAAATCAAAGCGGTTCGAGAGATGGTCCTAAACTGAACTTTTCCAAATTTTTGTGTGGGAGGTACCCGACGGAGTGGACCAATTGAGTCCATATTAAAACCTGATCTAAGTCTGGTACACGCTCCACGATGGGCAAAGTATGGACCATATCGGTTACTCCCTTCAAGAGTTATCGTGCGCACAAATTTTCCGAACATTTTCGAACTTTTGTGGGGGAGGTACCGGAAGGAGTGGACCGATATAACTCATCTTCGAACTTAAACTAAGTTTGGGCAAAATATTACGAAAGCCAAAATTTGAACCGAATCGGCTCATCCGTTCGAGAGTTATCGTGCGCTCCAGCCAGCCAGACAGACAGACAGACAGACGGACGGACATTGCTCAATCGACTCCAAATTGTCTGAAACACATTTCGTCCAAACATACTTGGGATCTAAAACCATTATTTCGATGAGGCACATTTTGCCCGTATGAAAGTGTATATACCCTTCATAGCCTAAAGGCTGAGGGTATAAAAAGCTATTCGTAAATTATTGTATATAATAAATGCATGTTTTAGACTGAAACATGTTCCAGCACAATGGAAAGTTGAGGAAATAATAGAACTTGAAAATCTGGTAAACCAACTGAAAGAAGCTTATACCCTCACATCAATTTGAATTCCGTGAGAAACATTCTATGATAGAACAGGTCCACAGAATAGAAAACATCGCAGACAAAGCTTTCGAAAGAAAAGAAATATGCTCCACAGATTTTTTGGGCGTAGGTCAAGCTTTTGACAAAGTATGACACGAAGGTCTCCTCTTCAAACTACAGAAGTATCTTACAACTGAATTATACGAAATTCTAAAATCATATCTAAAAGGCCGTACCTTTA
This sequence comes from Musca autumnalis, assembly GCF_047663935.1. NCBI lineage: Eukaryota > Metazoa > Arthropoda > Insecta > Diptera > Muscidae > Musca > Musca autumnalis. The sequence continues at coordinate 177,786,418 of NW_027411977.1, read as the reverse complement.
GAGTAAAAATTTAATCAGATTTCTCATCACTGAGACCAATAAAAGCAGGAGTACCCCAAGGTAGCGTCCTCGGTCCAACTTTGTATCTCCTCTATACACTTGATATGCCGTTAACACCTAAATTTACAATTGCCACATTAGCAGATGATACCGCAATCTTTGCATGTGGGAAAACTGAACAACTTGACACAAATAAACTCAAAAAAATCACTTTACAACGTATTCTCATGGACAACAAATTGAGGATACAGTTAAATGAGTACACATGATATTTACGAACAAAAATAATATAAATCGATCACCTCTATTCATAAATGACATTCAAATTCCGTACGCAAACACCGCGAAATATCTAGGCATGACTGAACACAAAAATTAAATGGAAGGAGCATGTAAAGAAAAAAAAAAGACATGAAATCAAGTTAATATTGAAACATTTTAACTGGTTCTTCAAGCCAAAATCAGGTGTTACCATACGAAACAAAATGCTAATCTATAACTAAGTTATAAAGCCCATATGGACCTACGGTATTCAACTTTGGGGCTGTGCAAATCAAAATGATATTCAAAAGTTCCAAAAACTCGAAAACAAAATACTACGAAATATAGTAAATGCACCATGGTACATCCGAAACACCGATCTAGATCAAGACCTCGGCATAAATTTTGTAAATGAAAAAATACAGAAACAGGCACAGACGTACATCATGAAAATACGTCATCATACAAACATATAAACAGTAGCAGCAGAAGACTAAGAATGACATGTCCGATGGATTTAGCCACATAAGTCTTAAATGATGTATTCATTAGAGTATAATTATTGAATTATTTACTCCCCAAAAACTTTACCATTAAACTATGAATGTAAACTTTAATAAGACTGATGAGTTCAACTCAGTTGCAATAAATAAATAAAAAACCTTTCTGAGCCAAAACGAGGTTTCAGACAAAGTGACAGTCTATCGTATGTATTTAACATAATTTTGGAGAAGGTAATACGAGATGCGAATGTATATACGACTAAAGATAAAAATAGCACTATATACACGAAAGAAATAAAAATTCGAAAGAGTCTGCCAAAGTTAGTTTGGCAGTTGATAATTATCATATAACTAACACCATAAATTAAATCAACAATATTAGTTTTGAAATAAAGAGAAGAAGATTACTGACCAACAGATGCTACTTTGGACTAAGTAAACAGTTTAAACAAATCACACTCCCTCAGACACTGACACTATCCGTACTTATGTATGAAACCGAAGCATGGGTACTTGTGAAATTAGCTGGCTTGGTCATGTCAATAGGATGTTTAAAGATGAGCCGTCAGAAAGGCAAATGAATACGAACCATTTGACAGTATACGTATAAAGAGAAGACCAAAGTTGAAACTGATGCCACAAAACATAGCATCCAAAACTGGACAGGTAGCTCGATTTATGGAATATAACGTTCTGTTTAGAATATAGAGTTATCCAAGTAAGTGGTGTAGGTTATTTCATGGTCGGCCCGTCTGACTATATGTTCTTTCGGAATTATACATTAAATTAATTACTTCTTTGGTATCAAACAATGTACTGTGAGCGCACAGACAGAATGAGGGCAAATGGAAAAATATTATGACGTAAAATAATTTTCTTCTGTAGAATGTTCATGTCCAGGAGTACTGCTGTAGGGTATCACTTTCTTACTTTTTGTTTGTAGTTACCGCCAATGTAAATTGATTTCTTGTCCTTAGTTACCTCGATTTACTCTTTATATACTACATTCGCTCCACGCGATTTTGGGCACTTGAAAACCTCTGTTATTGGTATTTCAGGTTAGTGAAATATTTGTTGATCTACATTTGTTTGGCCCATTAGGAACAATATTTATTTCGATGTACGTTTTTCATAAACTAGAACCATATTTTTATAAAATTGCAATTTTTTAAAACAATGTGCACTGTGTCTCACAATTACCAACTATAGTCGCCAAGGAGTCCGTCATAATAATAAAGTAATATCATGCGATGATGTTTTGGCGCATTTTAAGATTCATGCTTAGAGTGCCATAATCAATGACTTCGTGTTCCAATCGATGTCAGTACACATAAACTAACCATGCTACTGGCATCTGGAGGAAATATCTGCCATTTACAACAACATTAAGAAATTCAATGCGTAGCACACTCGTCTTTTTTCAATTTTAAGAACGTGGGAACATTATCGCTGAATGGCAGTCATAGTTGTTTTTTTCTTCCAAGCCTTAGTTTCTTTTCGTCTAACGCTCAATTCCATTTTTCGAGTCAGTTTTCTATTAGTTTAAATTCGTATCATAGCACAAAGTAAACGTAGAAGATTTATGAAAACAATAACAGGATGCACACGAAAAAACATTTTCTAGAATTGGTGCTGCAGAGACACAGACAGTCAGTAATGCACGTGTCGTGCAGAACTGAACAGGGGATGAAGTTAACTTAGCTGACAAGAAAAAATAAATAAATAATAGAAAGGACAACGAATAAACACACATTCACTCGTTGCCGCCCAGACCCTTAGCGGTGTTGTTCCTCATGTTGAGGTCCCAAAACAAAAGCACAACAAAATGGCCAGGTTTCGGACACAAAGTGCCAAACTGCAATGCAATTACAATTTATGGCACCAGTGCATGTTTGCTTTCGTTTTTTATTGAAATTTAATTTTGTAGAGTAAGATTTGTGTTGGGATTATTGTCCCATGTCACACAATGCTACTTGTTTTGCTTGCCCATTGCTGGTGACAAAAATGTTAGAATTATTGTTTTGATCACGTTTTTTGTGTTCTTGTTTTTTGGAAGGTAGACAGACACAGGTAATGAATTGTTCACAACAGTAGCACCTTTTTGTGTAACAATGAGCTTGAACAGCCGGAGACTAAATGCGGCCTTAAATATTGTGTTGACTTCTTTATTTCGGCACACTTAAATGATTATTGCCGTCCTAGGTTAATTTTGTCACTAACGAACGATTGTCTAAATCCGACAGTTGCAGGATCAATTGGCTTGAGTAGTATCACCAAACAACAATATATGTGTCAAGTACATCCCTGAAGAAATGCGATTTTGTTTGAGAGTAAACAGAGACTGTAGTGATAGCGGTCAATCAAAATGTTTTGAATCATTCTACAATACAAAATTTCCAGTGAGGTTTCTAGCAAATATGCAAGAAAATTTTACAAATTTGCACAAAAATATTGGCATATATTCATAATGCTTAATTTAAATTTTTAATGAAATTGGATAACATTATAGGCTTCTATTTTTATTCGTATCGGCTCTAAACTTATCTACGAATTCAGATGAACCTTCTTAAGGACAATAATTAATAGGTTTTCCAAAATCGAAAGTAACATTTTTCAACAAGACTTCATTCCACTTAAGTTAGTTTTGTTGAAACACCTAGTAGTAGGAGGAGACAAATGTAACTATCTTCTATGTGTATCCTTCCATCTACCTGTTCTTTGTTATTTAAATCATTTCAATAGCACATTTCAAATTTTTATTTGTTACTTCATTTTAGGGAAGGATCTGGTTTTTTCTTTATAGTATATTGGCTCAGACCCAGAGCAATAAAAATCGCCCAATATTTTAACGGTTAACTTATCTTAAGGCCAACATTGGACCCTATTATGGAATAGGATTCATAGGTATTTGAAGTTTCAGGAAGAAATGTACCCAAATTTCAGTAGAATCTCAAGTTTATTTTGCACCATTTGTCTTCTATCATTCGCTTTTCATTAAAACTTTATAAATCTAACAAGAAACTGACAACTTATGCCAATTTTTTAATGTGGCCAATTAAGGCCACAGCCTTCAAATCGTCTTATTTCCCCAGTATTAAAGACATCGTTTAACTAATTTTAGCGTTTTAAACTTGAAATGGCTTTTATTCGTTCCAATTTTAAAGAATCGTAACAGTTGTATTCAAAATTTGCAGTCGTACTCAAATTTTTAAAGAATGTGCTATTTCGGTGAAACACTTCAACCAGTATAAATGTTGGGCTTTTTGAAAGAAAACAAGTAAAAAAGCATTAAGTTCGGCCGGGCCGAACTTTTCATACCCTCCACCATAAAATACTCATTCCTGTCCCCAACTTTAAGTGAGTACGTTAAAATGTCAGATAATGTACATAAAATGCTTCATTCGGGAGGCCCTTTTTAATGGTGCCTATATCTAACTGTTGACAATTTTTGGTGGGCTAGAAATTGGGAGGTACTGTTATATAGGGGTTATAAAAAAACATGGGCCTATGTTGACAGTTTTTGATGGGAGCCTTTAATGTCAAATAACTCCTAATTCGGTTAAAAAATTTAGCTAGAATCCTCAAAATATCGAAAATCGGTACATAACGTGGGAACTTCAAATGTCATTAACAGCTAGTTCGGAGGTATCTGGGCTATACGAAAATATGAACTTAAATGAACAATTTTTGTTACAGAATTTTTGTTGACTTTTAAATTTCAAATTACAGAAAGTTCGTCCAAAAAATAAAGCTAAGGTATGGAAAATCGGGAGGTTTGTTTTGGGGCTATACAAAAACATGGACCTACGTTCGGTTAAACATTTTCAGTAAAATCCTCAAAGTACCGAAAATCGGGAAGTATCGTTATATTGGGGCTATGTTGAAAATTGTTGATGCAGATGTGTGGTGACCACTACAACCTTCAAATGTCAAATTACAGTTAGTTCTGTTAAAAATTGTAGCTAAAATTGCCAAATTACTGAAAATTGGGAGGTACCGTTACATGGGAGCTATATCCGAACATGGACCTATGTTGACAATTTTTGATGGAGAGGTGTTGTGACCACTAAGAACTTCAAATGTCAAATTACCGCTAGTTCGGTTTAATATTGTAGCTAAAATCATCAAATTACTGAAAATCGGGAGGTACCGTTATATGGGGGCTATACCAAAACGTGGACCTATGTCCACAACTTTTGTTATATAAGTTTATTGATACTTAAGAACCCTAAATGTCAAATTATAGCTAAATCGGTCTGAAAATGTAGCTAAAACAGTCAAAATACCGTAAATCGGGGGATACCGTTATATGGGGGCTATACCAAAACGTGGACCTATGTCCACAACTTTTGTTATATAAGTTTATTGACATTTAAGAACCCTAAATGTCAAATTATAGCTACATCGGTCTGAAAATGTAGCTAAAAACGTCAAATTACCGCAAATCGGGGGGTACCGTTATATGGGGGCTATACCAAAACGTGGACCTATGTCCACAACTTCTAATATATAAGTTTATTAACACTTAAGAACCATAACTGTCAAATTATAGCTACATCGGTCTGATAATGTAGCTAAAAACGTCAAAATACCGTATATTGGGGGGTACCGTTATATGGGGGCTATACCAAAACGTGGACGTATGTCCACAACTTTTGTTATATATGTTTGTTGATACTTAAGAACCCTAAATGTCAAATTATAGCTAAATCGGTCTAAAAATGTAGCTAAAAACGTCAAAATACCGCAAATCGGGTGGTACCGTTATATGGGGGCTATACCAAAACGTGGACCTATGTCCACAACTTCTAATATATAAGTTTATTAACACTTAAGAACCATAACTGTCTAATTATAGCTACATCGGTCTGATAATGTAGCTAAAAACGTCAAAATACCGTATATTGGGGGGTACCGTTATATGGGGGCTATACCAAAACGTGGACCTATGTCCACAGCTTTTGTTATATATGTTTGTTGATACTTAAGAACCCTAAATGTCAAATTATAGCTAGATCGGCCTGAAAATGTAGCTAAAAACGTCAAAATACCGCAAATCGGGGGGTACCGTTATATGGGGGCTATACCAAAACGTGGATCTATGTCCACAACTTTTGTTATATAAGTTTATTGATACTTAAGAACCCTTAATGTCAAATTATAGCTAAATCGGTCTAAAAATGTAGCTAAAAACGTCAAAATACCGCAAATCGGGGGGTACCGTTATATGGGGGCTATACCAAAACGTGGACCTATGTCCACAAGTTTTGTTATGTATGTTTACTGAATGAACAATTTTTGTTACAGAATTTTTGTTGACTTTTAAATTTCAAATTACAGAAAGTTCGTCCAAAAAATAAAGCTAAGGTATGGAAAATCGGGAGGTTTGTTTTGGGGCTATACAAAAACATGGACCTACGTTCGGTTAAACATTTTCAGTAAAATCCTCAAAGTACCGAAAATTGGGAAGTATCGTTATATTGGGGCTATGTTGAAAATTGTTGATGCAGATGTGTGGTGACCACTACAACCTTCAAATGTCAAATTACAGTTAGTTCTGTTAAAAATTGTAGCTAAAATTGCCAAATTACTGAAAATTGGGAGGTACCGTTACATGGGAGCTATATCCGAACATGGACCTATGTTGACAATTTTTGATGGAGAGGTGTTGTGACCACTAAGAACTTCTAATGTCAAATTACTGCTAGTTCGGTTTAATATTGTAGCTAAAATCATCAAATTACTGAAAATCGGGAGGTACCGTTATATGGGGGCTATACCAAAACGTGGACCTATGTCCACAACTTTTGTTATATAAGTTTATTGATACTTAAGAACCCTAAATGTCAAATTATAGCTAAATCGGTCTGAAAATGTAGCTAAAACAGTCAAAATACCGTAAATCGGGGGATACCGTTATATGGGGGCTATACCAAAACGTGGACCTATGTCCACAACTTTTGTTATATAAGTTTATTGACATTTAAGAACCCTAAATGTCAAATTATAGCTACATCGGTCTGAAAATGTAGCTAAAAACGTCAAATTACCGCAAATCGGGGGGTACCGTTATATGGGGGCTATACCAAAACGTGGACCTATGTCCACAACTTCTAATATATAAGTTTATTAACACTTAAGAACCATAACTGTCAAATTATAGCTACATCGGTCTGATAATGTACCTAAAAACGTCAAAATACCGTATATTGGGGGGTACCGTTATATGGGGGCTATACCAAAACGTGGACCTATGTCCACAACTTTTGTTATATATGTTTGTTGATACTTAAGAACCCTAAATGTCAAATTATAGCTAAATCGGTCTAAAAATGTAGCTAAAAACGTCAAAATACCGCAAATCGGGTGGTACCGTTATATGGGGGCTATACCAAAATTTGGACCTATGTCCACAACTTCTAATATATAAGTTTATTAACACTTGAGAACCATAAATGTCTAATTATAGCTACATCGGTCTGATAATGTAGCTAAAAACGTCAAAATACCGTATATTGGGGGGTACCGTTATATGGGGGCTATACCAAAACGTGGACCTATGTCCACAGCTTTTGTTATATATGTTTGTTGATACTTAAGAACCCAAAATGTCAAATTATAGCTACATCGGCCTGAAAATGTAGCTAAAAACGTCAAAATACCGCAAATCGGGGGGTACCGTTATATGGGGGCTATACCAAAACGTGGATCTATGTCCACAACTTTTGTTATATAAGTTTATTGATACTTAAGAACCCTTAATGTCAAATTATAGCTAAATCGGTCTAAAAATGTAGCTAAAAACGTCAAAATACCGCAAATCGGGGGGTACCGTTATATGGGGGCTATACCAAAACGTGGACCTATGTCCACAAGTTTTGTTATGTATGTTTACTGACACTTAAGAACCCTAAATGTCAAATTATAGCCAAATCGGTCTGAAAATGTAGCTAAAAACGTCAAAATACCGTAAATCGGGGGATACCGTTATATGGGGGCTATACCAAAACGTGGACCTATGTCCACAAGTTTTGTTGTATATGTTTACTGACATTTAAGAACCCTAAATGTCAAATTATAGCCAAATCGGTCTGAAAATGTACCTAAAAACTTCAAAATACCGTAAATCGGGGGGTACCGTTATATGGGGGCTATACCAAAACGTGGACCGATATAGCCCATCATCGAACTTGACCTGCCTGCAAACAAAAGACGCATTTTCCCAAAATTTCAGCGTCCTATCTCCATTTTTGTGGATGCTAGAGTGATTACCACAGACGGACGGACGGACGGACGTGCTCAGATCGACTTAGAATTTTTCCCTGATCAAGAATATATATACTTTATAGGGTCGCAAATGAGTATTTCAATGCGTTACAAACGGAAAAACAAACGTAATATACCCTCCATACTATGGTGGAGGGTATAATTATAAAAAATATAACGGGACTTTATCAAAGCAACACTTTTTGTGGAAAGATACTTCATAAGTGCACGAAACAAGATATACAAACATATCCCCAGATATTGGACTAGTGTCAACTAAAATGAAGTAACAAATAAAAATTTTAAATGTGCTATTGAAATGAAACGGAGTGTATGTCTGGGTAATGACTCAACTATATTTTATGCAACAATTAAACCAAATTCTGAGTAGATCTATGGATTTCCTCTAGCGTCTGAAGGGATTGAAGTAGTTGGATAATATATTGGTCAAATATATATAACTTTTGCATTTTGAAATGGGCAATATTAGTCGACGTTTTGGAAACTCTGCAAACTGAATATTTGTACCAAAATCATTTATATGGGTCCTCGTTTTGGCATAGCACCCATATAACAAACCATACCACGCGACACGTCACTTTAAAAAATGTTGAAGGTATTAGTCGAATTGGTTGTAATCTGGGTTTTGGTGTTTCTATATGGACTATATATAAGGACTTTCCTTTTCAGTTAATTTTCTTACAAATTATGTCCCTTTTCACATTCCCACCAAAAATAAATAGTAGGAGAACCTCAAGTTCTGGTGTAAGGCCTACAGTTATACTGTCCTACCGGCCTTTTAGCAGTATCGGACATTTTTCTCGTGTCCCTAGTGTCTATCCCAGATATAAAACAACATAAATCAAATAAAAAAATTACCTCAATGGAAAGATCAAGAGTTTGTATTCCATATACGAGTAAATATTTCTTCGCATTAATGTGTCTTCCTGGAATACGAATATAGCCTTTAAAGCAACACAATTTAATAAATCATGAATCGGACATAATACGTTTGAAAGTATTAGAAAAATGGAGTAAAGTGGCATTTTTGATTTTTCGTTTTCTCATCCTGTTGACTTTTCAAAGGACTTTCATATTTCAAAGGGCAACATTTTTCAAAAAAATATTTTAATTACTTGTAATCATCGCACGATGTCATATTAAAGAGGATAAGTATTGGCTTTATATAATAATTACTAATTGCTGCATTCCAGGATAAGGGGAAAAATGTCCTTGAAAAATCCAATTCTAAAATCCTTTAAAATATCCTTAATTTTTTTTTTTCAAAATATATATGTTAATATCCCTTATGTAGTGCAACACTTCCAGAAATTTTTATATTTTAGCTTTATAAGTTATTTTTTAGTAAATATTTACATGAAATTTACAAATTTTGTTTGTTTTATATGGCTGTGTAACACGAAAAAATTAACCATATCCTGACACCACATAGTGGTGGCACAAGGAACTTTTTATCATGGGGTCCTAGTGGCCTAAAAACACTCTAACAAAAATATCCCATGTCCCATTATCCTGAATTGAAGTATTTTACTGTTACCAACAAATGTTCAATCGAATTTGCTGCAATACTGGTACAGGATTGCATAGATTGTCTAATCATCCTGAATTGAAGTAGTTTACTGTTAACAACCAATTGTTCAATCGAATTTGCTGTGATCCTGGTCAGGGTTTCGGAGTCGAGGTATTTTTGGAACGACGCCGACTCCAGACCAGTTTTTTTCATACTCCGACTCCGGGTCGACTCCGAGAGTGAATTCCTGTAACACTAAAATTAATAAAATGTGCAAACATTTTTAACTTTTTTTACTATATTTTGGCCTATATAGGCTAATCTGTTGGTTTTTCTTTACATATGCTTTAGAAATGGCATTCGTTTGAATATAATACTCAACTACAGAACATAAATATTAATTGAAATTCGTATCTATATTGAAAAAAGCAAGAAAGTTTTTGCCGGTTTTACGAGTTTTTGCACGAGTATATTCTGGACGGAATATGGAAATATGAAAATGAAGGGGTAATACAAATCATAAGTACTAAATGCGATAAAAATTATAAGCAATTCAAAGCCATGTTTTAAACTGGATGGCCGATTTCTAAATGTCATTTCGAGAAAAACACCCTCACATCTAGGGCAATATTGTTCCGATTGACTTGAAAATTTGACCATATATTCTATGATATTTATCCTTTTTTCAGGAATTGTGGGGATCACCCCACACTAAAATTCTGCGCACACATTTTGAACTTTAGTGTCCTTTATTACTTTTCCCCGACCCTACATAAAATTTTCGGTGAACGTCTATATATGTACGTATAAAATTCTTTAAGTCTGCCATCATGTTCGAAATTAAACTCCTCTAAAACTGCTGGACCGAATTTAATGAAATTTTGCATGTGGTGTTTTTAGATCTGAGAATAGGTGTTTAGTTACTTTTTGTACTGGTCAGCGAAATGACCAGGGTACCTCTCCTGGGTAAAGATATTTTTGAACGTAGTATTTAAAAAATGTTTGCAATACTATGGTAATTACTGTCTTGACCCTGAAAAGTCATCGCGGAAGTAAAATATCGCGGTCTCGACAATTACAAGTTGCATTTAAAAGTATTTTTTTAGAATTACTGAAGGCTTCATATTTAGGATAATAAAATAATAAAAACGTGTTCAATTAAACAGTACATTGTTAACAAAATGTAAAAACGGCGTTAAGTTCAACTGGGCCGAATTTCAGCTTACAAGGAATAGCATACCCCCTCCCCCACAAAAAAAACGGGCCAGAAACCGGGTCATTATTAGACTATTTAACTGAAAACATGTCATCTCAAAATTATGAGACAATATCTCCAAACGGAGATATAAAGCTATTTTGTCAATCATTGTTGGGGGTCAATCAAAAAAATTCATCACGGCCTTACACAGATATTTCAGCTATGTAATCCTTTGGGGTTCTTAATATTGTCAACAGGGCTTTCATTCCGAAAGAGAATTTTCCACCCCAGACATTCCTTGACTTCCATTTTGTGACACATGGTATTCACTACGATTTCGCATAGAGACCACAATGTCTTCAATAAAATACAAGGATGAAAATATCAGAAGTCCAGTGGACCTTTTGTTTGCAACAATTTAAAGTGTCAATCGGATCAACAAAACAGGGATGAATAGAGTAGACTTCAGAGGATAATAAATATCCTGTGAATTGTCCCCTAACTAAGAATAATATACCGTTTGTAGGTATGGTTTCTTATATCATTATTTTAAAATAAATAATGATTTTTGAAAAAAATATTGGTGTGCCGAATTTAACGTTATATTTCTATAACATAGAAAAAAATTTGCACGGAGTCGGAGTCGAGATATTTTTTTCGACTCAGACTCCGACTCCAGCAAAATTGCTCGACTCCGACTCCGAAACTCCGAAAAACTGTCAGTATTGGTCTATGATTTGGTATAATCCCATATGATTTATATCTCGATTTATTTCTGCAGATTTTAACCAAATATTCAAACCCAATGGTTTTTAACCCAAACAAGAAAAAATATTTATTACCTTTTATTTTTCTTTCACGAGTTTTCAGTGCGGCTCAAAGTTACAATGATAAACGAAATCACTAATAACACAACAAACAATATATTGAACATAAATGTAAGGAAGGATAATAAAATTAATGTAAAATATTCTAAAAAATATATATTCAGCACATAAAAACCGGGCTATTTTGGTACAATTGTTGCATATACTTGGAAAGTAACAACAACTTTAGCACAATGCATACATCTACATTAGGCCGGGGCGATTTAAAAACCTTAATGGGCCCCTCGCGTTTCTGATTTCTGGGATTGAACTGAGCAAAAAAGTCCACTGGACCATATGTCTACCAGTGTTTGAATTTGCTGCTAGTTTTTCACAGCACAGCACAAGGTCTATGCTGGCGCTGTGAATGTGACGCAGCATAGCACATAGTCACAGCATCAAAAATAAAAACGAGTGATATTGCTATGCTGTGCTGTTTTCAAAAACAAAATCGAAAACTGTTGCTGTGCTATGCTGCGAACATAAACGTAGCATAGCACAAGGTCTATGCTGTGCTTCTGAAATCTTCACAGCACATAGCATAGCATAGTCAACAAAATCAAAAACGAATGCTGTTGCTATGCTGTGCTGCGAACATAAAAGTAGCATAGCACATGGTCTATGCTGTGCTTCTGAAATCTTCACAGCACATAGCATAGCATAGTCATCAAAATCAAAAACGAATGTTTTTGCTATGCTGTGCTGTTTTCAAAAACAAAAACGAAAACTGTTGCTGTGCTATGCTACGAACATAAAAGTAGCATAGCACATAGCATAGTCATGAAATCGAAAAACGATTGCTGTGCTCTGCTGTGCTGTAAACATTTCTACATAGCATAGCATAATTAATGTTAACCCAGCAAACTCACTAACCCCCATTATTATAAATAAGCTTTCTTTGGTTATAGTTTGGATTTTTCGATCAGATTTTTTAGCGTTCCGGTTAAAATAATATTAAAATGTGAAAATTATATTTTTAATGTCTTCAAATTCGTTTATTTTGCGTTTTCAAATACATCCAATAGTAAAAGAAAACTTATAATAATGGCCCTATGAGTTGTTCAGTGCTGTTTATTGCTTACAAGGTACATACATGGTACTTTTTTGATCGATTGGATAATAAATGTGGTCAATAGAGTGATTTTCTGAAAATTTGCCTTTGGCCCTATAAAATGGGGACCAATTTTACTTTTAATTTGTATTGGCGAATTTTCACTTTACAGATCACATTTATTGTCCAATCGATGAAAACAGTTTACAAGTTGCTAAACAAGTAATCCCACAAAAATTTTTGAAAATCGGGTCAGATTTTAATTTTGGCTATATAAAGGGCCCATGGAAACTTTGAGGCACCAGTGGCACGTGTTAACATACTCCGATTGAGCTCAAACTCTGTCAATCTTAATTTTTAACAAAACTAAACGTTTTAGGAGGGTGCCGCATAAAAATTGGACATCGATTTTTAAAACCACTCTAGTACATATATTAAAACAGGTGCAAGTGGCAATAACATGCATTTAGAAACTCGAAGATCGCTTCCATAAGCCATAGACGCCAATAGCGAGAATTTTATTAAATTTCATGAAATTAGGCGTTCTTAGAGCGAATTCTCCACTACATCAATTTCACGATTTTACTCTACTGTGGAACTTGATCTAGAAACACAAAATGTTATTAAGTTGTTTAATGAAATTCATGTTAGTGTGGTTACCGACTAAATAAATTAGTTGCAAGAAACTATTTTTACTATATTTATACCCCCAGCCTTTAGGCTAAAGAGGGTATTTTCACTTTGATACGACCAAAATGTGCCTCATCGAAATAATGGTTTTAGACCCCAAGTATGTTTGTATGATATCCGTTTCAGACAATTTTGAGTAGATCTAGCAATGTCCGTCCGTCTGTCTGTCTGTCGGTCTGTCTGGCTGGCTGGCTGGTGCGCACGATAAGTCTCGAACGGATCAATCGATTCGGTTTAAGTTTTGGGTATCGAAATATGTTGTCCAGATTTGATTTAAGTTCGAAGATGGGCCATATAGGTCCGCTCCTTCAGGTACCTCCCCCACAAATGTTCAAAAATTGTCGCAAAATTTGTGCGCACGATAACTCTCGAAGGGAGTAACCGAATTGAACCAAATTTTGCATATGGTAATACTACCTCTAGGCATACATCAGGTTCGAATATGGATTATATCGGGCCACTCCTTCAGGTACCTCCCACACAAAATTTGAAATAAGTGCAGTTTAGTGACACCTCACGAATCGTTATGAAATTTTTTGTAACAGGGTGTTCGTGCGGCCTCTATTACGTCATTGTAATTTTTTCGAGGGCAAGTCCATAGTTCCCGAGATAATGGCGCATAACCTTAAAAAACGCTGCACTATGTCGCGAGTTCGAATAAACGGTGGCCAAATATAAAAGGAGTTGGCGTTGTCAGATGAATTTTGGCATAAATACTTATAGTTCACTGACAATGTTGAGACTCAATCGGTCCACTCCTTCGGGTACTTCCCACACAAAATTTCGGTAAAGTTCAGTTTAGGGCCTGTTCAAGAATCGCTTTGATTTTTGTTGTAGCAACTTGCATCCACTGCCCCTCATATAACTGTATAATCTTCATCAGGACCAAGTCCATACTTCCTGAGAATAGTCCACAATTTGGTCTTTGTAATATTTTGTGCAAACTTAGTTTAAGTTCGAAGATAAGTCATATCGTTTCACTCCTTCATGTACCTCCCCCACAAAATTTAAAAAAATGTTCGGAAAAATTGTGCACACGATAACTCTTGATGGGAGTGACCGATTTGGTTCATACTTTACACATCCTAAAATATCTACCAGATATATTGGACTATATTTGTCCACCCATTCGTGTACCTCCCACACAAAATTTTGGATAAATTCACTTTAAGACCTGCTCTCGAATCACTTTGATTTTTAATTAAAAGACAATAAAAAGACAATAATAAATAAACACTTTGATTTTTGTTGAAACAACTTGCATTAACTGTTTCAATAACGACAGTAAAAGTTTTTTCAGGGGCAAGTCCATACTTCTTGAGAAAAGAGCCCGTAAGTTGTAAAAAACCTCTATGGCACCATATGTAGTGCCTGGAAGGCTCGAACCGAATATATTACCGAATATAGCTATATTATGTTTTTCGCAGGCTAGTGTGATAATCCTATCCATACTTTTGTCGGTGCATACGGCCAACATTTTGAAACCCCCCCTAAATACATAAGTTTTTTTTTTTTTTTTTTTTTTTGAAAAAAAAAGTATTTCTATCCATACAGGATGAGGGTATATCTCTGTCGGCAAGGCCGACTGATACTTTCTTACTTGTTTTATAATATTTTGTGTCAAATTTGTTATATTTTAGCGGTCTATCGAAATGTTTTTATATTTGTCCTAAGAATAGTTTTAGAACGATCAATTATTCAATATTTTCTTTGAAATTTTGTTTTCTATAACAACAATTATTTAGTTGCAGAACATACAGGAATGTTTGGGCTTTTTACAGTAGACCAATAATAATAATAATCAGCAAATAGACATGGGGTTTCTTTCCTTATTTCTCAAATTTTTCATTCAGGTAAAGAGATTCGTAACAATTTGACATAAGAGATTTTTTGGTACTTTAAAAAATTATATATTACTGTTTTGTCAATTAACAGACATAGTAGTGTGTTAAAATTATCGAAATGTGCATTTAGTCATGGTTTCACAGGTCAATAGCAAATTCTGTTACATTTAAAATACATACATACTTCTTTGCCATCAAACATTTTTCTGGGTTATGTTTGATGCTATGCTGTTGACTTTGTTCATAGCACAGTACAGCAATAGTTTTCGTTTTTGTTTTCTTGACTGCGGCTGTTTACTATGCTGTTAAAATGTCTGCAGCACAGCATAGCAACAGCATTCGTTTTTGATTTTGATGACTATGCTATGCTATGTGCTGTGAAGATTTCAGAAGCACAGCATAGACCATGTGCTGTGCTACTTTTATGTTCGCAGCACAGCATAGCAACAGCATTCGTTTTTGATTTTGATGACTATGCTATGCTATGTGCTGTGAAGATTTCAGAAGCACAGCATAGACCATGTGCTGTGCTAATTTTATGTTCGCAGCATAGCACAGCAACAGTTTTCGATTTTGTTTTTGAAAACAGCACAGCATAGCAATAGCATATTTTTAGTGATTTCAGTGCTGTGCTGGTAGGAAATTCAAACACTGATGTCTACAATGAAAATCGAGCCTTCCGATTTTGACTTGAAGTTTTTATTGGCGTTTTTTTTTTGGATATTTTGGCATATAACAGCCAAACCATTGAGATTTGCTTAAACTGAATTTCTCATAAACTGAATTTCTCATAATTTTCAAAATTAATATTGAACAAAACACAAAACAGTTAAAGTACAAAGTAATTGTATTGGTATGAATCAACCACTATAACTTAGCCATTTATTAACCGATTTGAACAAAGCTTATTCGAAAGATATTATTCACCCCCTTAAAAGGAAAAAGGATCAATAGAAATCCGTTGTAAAAAAAGATATGCCCGTTCAATTTGAAAATGTAAGAAACCCAGTTATAAAATAATAAAACGAAATGACGCAAACGAACCAAAATTATTTTCATTGTCTATGGACCCCAATACGATAGAATGTTATAACGGAACGCTTGAATATTTTCTGATAAACTTTTGTAGCACAGTGTCATTTATCGATATTTTCCGAAAATTGTGCACTTTCTCAAGGCCAAAACTGCCTGAAGGAACATTCCAATACTATTGCGATGTACTAGAGAGTTCTTAATTATTGTGTTGGCTACAATTCTGTTCTTTGTGTGGGATCGCAAATCTCAATGGTTTGGCTGTTATATGCCAAAATATCCAAAAAACGCAATAAAAACTTCAAGTCAAAATCGGGAGGCTCGATTTTTATCGTAGACATATGGGCCCATTAAGGTTTTTTCCCTTCCACACAAATCGCCCCGGCCTAATCTACATATATTAAATATTTTTATTTTCACCAATAGTATAACTAAAATATTTGGTAACCCGTGCAAATTAGCAAGTATGAAAACGAAAGAGATTTAATAAATCATTCAGCTTAAGTTAAGGCGTGAGTAATAGTCCTTTGTTTCAGAATATCGCTTATAATACAACCACTAGGGTTACGAATCGCGATTCAAGTCGGCATTTTTAAGGGTTTTTAAGTTTTCACGATTTTGTTTAGAAACCGGAAGTCCTATCGAAATGGGACTTAAGAAAATGTTGTAGCAGTGAAAATTCTGTACAAGATTGATCCGCATAATATTTTCGTAGATTTTACTGTTTTTGAGATATAAAAGTTCAGATCAATCATTCAGATTTTTTTCTCAGGTCTTCAGGACTTTTCATAAAAACCGCAAGAATGGGACTAAAGAAAATGTTGTAGCTGCGAAAATTCTCTATATGATTGGCCTTCGTATCTTTTTTCTAGGTTGTAACATTTTTGAGATATAAGTTGGGAAATTGTAGTCATGACAATGTTTTATAAGGAGACGATACAGTCAGTTCATTGTCCCAATTTGAACTTGTATATCTCAAAAACTGTAAAATCTACTAAAATACCATAAAGGTCTATCATGTAGAGGATTTTCATAGCTACAACATTTTCTTTTGCCCCATTTCGATAGAACGTGCGGCTTCCAAACAAAATCGTGAAAACTTAAAAAACCCTTAAAAATGCCGATTTGAATCGCGATTTATTTAAAAATGGCTCCTGCGATTTTTTATACCCTACACCACTATGTAGGGAGGGTATTATAAGTTGGTTTTGGCCAAAAAGTTTGTAACGCATCGAAATAATGGTCGTAGACCCATACTTATATATACCAAAATGAATGTCTCGACGAGCTGAGTCGATCTGGCTATGTGTGCCCGTCTGTCCGTCCGTCTGTCCATCTAAACCTTGTAATCACGCTACAGGTCGCAATTTTGATCGGATCGTCATGAAATTTTTGATGTTGATAGGGGTCCCGGAGGGGAAGAAGCCTATTGATTTTAGTGATGGTCAGATAATATTTAGGGGTCGGAATGGGCAAAAAACTTATGTGGATAAAAAAACAACGTTTTTTCCAAAGCGACTATCTCAGCTTCTATATGGGTATACCAAAATCAAAGCCTGACAATGAAAGTAGAACATATTACTTTTCTAATGATGTAAAGTAGGTTCACGTAGGTGATCAAACAACGAAGATATCACAATAGTCGCAAATAAAACCCAATTTTTCATTTTTGCGATTTTAATAATAATGACGGATATCACACCTTTGGTTGGGGACCTACTAAAAGCAAAGCCTGACTAAGAAAGTAGAAACTCCCATATTTAAAATTATGCAAAGTAGGTTGGCGTAGGTGGTCAAATAATAGAGATATAGCAATAGTCGGTATTGCATCCCTTTTTTTCCACTTTTTCTGCAATCACGCTACAGGTCCGAATTTTGATCGGATCGTCACGAACTTTTGGTAGTTAATGGGGGTCCCACAGAGGAAGAAGCCTATTGATTTTGATGATGGTGGGATGATATTCAGGGGTCGGAATGGGCAAAAACTTATTTGGAGAAAAGGTCAACGTTTTATTTCAAAGTCAATAGCTCTGTTTCTTTAAGAGGTATATCAAAAGCAAGGAAAGCAGAGAATATCACCTTTAAAACGATGTAAAGTAGGTTGTCGTAGGTGGTCAAACAACAGAGATATCGCAATTGTCGGTAATGCAACCCATATTCCGACTTTTTTTTAATCACGCTACAGGTTGCAATTTTGATAGCATCGTCACGAATTTTTTGACAAAGAAAGAAGCCTATTAAGTTTGGTGATGGTCGGATAATATTTAGGAGTCGGAATAAGCAAAAAGCTTATTTGGAAGAAAGTCAACATTTTTTTCTTATGCGAATATCTCCGCTTCTGGTAGGAGTATTCCAATAGGAAAGCCCATCAATGGTAGAAGAAAAGATCTCCTTTATATTGATGTAAGTATGTTGGCGTAAGTGGGCAAACAACCGAGATATCCCAAAAGTCAGTATTATATCCAATTTTTCCATCTTTTGTAATCACGCTACAGGTTGGAATTTTGATCGGATAGTCACGAAATTTTTGGTGTTGATGGGGGCCCCACAGAGGAAGAAGCCTATTGATTTTGGTGGTAGTCGGATAATATTAAGGGGCGGAATGGGGAAAAACTCATGTGGAGACAAATTCAAAGTTTAATTCTTTGTGAATATATCGGCTTCTATTAGGGGTGTTCCAACGGGTGTTTGTCAGTTCTCCTACCGGGCGCGTCCCCACCGGCGGATAGGGGGAGGCGGATGACCGTACTAATTTGTTCTGGATCTAGGGAATTCATTTGTGATTAAACCTGTTCCAGAGCGGATTAGTACGATCACCTGCCTCAGGGAAATTTATTTTCCCCGCGGACAAAAAACTGACTATGGGGGTGTTCCCCTAAAACAAAAAACACAATATGAAGAAAGTTGGACAAAGTAAAAAAGTTACGGTGCAGGGCTTAATAAACCCAGTACCGGCGGGTGATGTTGATCTGCACACGAGTCACACCCCGTCGTCATCATGCGATCGTGAGCAAATCTCTCCCACAGGTGTGGGTGCCTTGGCACCTGTGGTCGAAGGTAATGCGACAAGCACACAGCCTAAGGCCAAATACAGGGAGGAAGAGACTGAGAAGCTAAGGGGAAGTTCATGCTCGACCCAGCCTTCAGATACAGGTAGCGACTCAGACTCCAAATCCGATAGCGAAAGCAAAAATAATATAACCGTCATGGAAATCCCAGAAAAGGAGGAGGTCCACAAGATGGTAGACGAAGTGAGCGACAGCATTGCAAAGCTCACAACACACAAGAAGCAGCTGTCTGGTGCTCAACGACGAAAGTTCAGGAAGCAACGGACAAGCAAAAAGGCTATATCGCAGGATGCTCCCACAGGGACCATGAACACTCCCTCCACTTCTTCGGAAGCGGCGAAGAGGATCAGATCCCCCGAAGAGCAGAACACTGTAAAGCCGACGAAGAAGAAAAAGAGCTCCACATCCCCAAACGTTCCGAGTGCACCGCGTCAAGTACCACGCAAAGGAGACTGTTCCGAGAATCCTTTGGCAGAGGGCGACAAAGTCAGCTCGAACGTGAAGAGGGTGTGCCCAGCCGCGGAATCGACTGCAGTGCCTGGGGATTCTGTGAAGAAATCCCGGACCCGGCAGAAGAGGAAGAGGGCTGCGGAGACTGGTAGAGAGCCGCCATCTTACGCAAAGGTAGCCAAGAAACGCTATAGGGACGAACTCTGCTATGCAGTGATCGATACCAATAGAGGTTCCGGAAAGCTACCCAAAGACCATCTTCGAGCAATTGAGGAAATGGTCAACAATAAGATATTGGATCACATAATGATTGGAGGTGATCCAATTCAAATCATCAGCAGCGGGGTCAAAGGGGACGTGATGGTGTTCCAATTTGCCCAGCATGCAAACGTTGCCGCCCTCAAGGATATTATCAGCAGCATAATACCTCCATGGGAAAACGGCAAACTAAAGTTGGTGAGGAAAGACCAAATTCCTCAACTAACAAAAACTTCTGTATTCGTCAGAGGATGGGGCAGCAAGTTCGAGACGGAACGCATGCTCGAAGTCTTTGGTCGTCAAAACAAGGACTTGGACGTGAAGAGATGGGAGGTCTTCCACAGGGAGGAGCAGGAGGACGGAACTCTCCTTGTGGTCGGAATTGACCATCTCTCCATGGCTAGTCTGACAAAGACTAAGGGCAGGGCTTTCTACATCTCCAACGCTGTCCGCTTCAAAGCAGGAAAGGCGGTAATCGGCGAAAGCGAGGAAGCCAAACAAAATAGCGAAGAGGTTTTACCTCCCAGCAACAATGTAAAGGGAGTCGATGCCGTAATCACCGACTCTCAAGAAGCCCGTTTACTGGAGGACCAATGATTGAGGTCATCCAGATAAACCTCCATCGGAGCGAGACGGCAACCATGGCCCTGATGGAGAAAATCAATACAGGTAAAATCCATATTGGCTTGATCCAGGAACCTTGGACTATTCAGAACAAGGTCTCTGGACTAAACCATATAAACTACCAATTGTTTTATGCAAATACGGGGTCTCGACCGAGAACCTGTATAATATGTCACAAAAACTTAAGTTTTCTTTTCTCTCCAGAGTTGTCAACATCGGACGCAACTGTGCTGAAGCTGGGGAATGGCAATATATACCTTGCATCAGTATATTTACCGTTCGACTCGCCGACACTACCACCTTCGTCGGAACTGCAGCGGTTGGTGAGGAAAGCAAAACAAACAGGTAACGAAGTACTAGTAGGTAGCGATGCTAACTCACACCACATTGCGTGGGGTAGTACTAATACTAACAAAAGGGGCCAAGCCCTTTTAGATTTCTTGAATACTAACGACCTAATAACCCTTAACATAGGCAATAAAGCCACCTTTGTTAACAAGATTAGGGAAGAGGTATTAGATATAACAATATGTTCCGAAAATCTTATAAACGAGGTGCAGAATTGGAGGGTCTCGGAAGAGCACTCCTTCTCGGATCATCGTTATATAAGATTTGAACTAACACGGCCACCGCCGAAACCTATAAGTTTCCGAAATAAATCCAAAACCAATTGGATAAAATTTGGGAAACTAATAAAAGATGGGTGACGTAGGGGATGGAAGATACCAAGGAACGGTCCTGACCGGTTTTAACATGGCAAAGCCCAGGATTTATCTTGGTCCCTCTTTCATCCCAAGTGGACACTGACCTCCCCGTGGTGTCACCTGGGGAACTGCCTTTAACACCCGTTAAAGGTAGTGAGCTAACATGTGCCGCGCGTTCACCCATAAGAACGTTAAAAACTTGGGTTTGGGCGTCGGGTTAGTAACCCTCCCCTAGAAAAAACAGCCTACTATGAAAAAACGAAAGAAAAGAAAAACAAACCCCTCTAAAGTTGACGAACCCCGCAAACGTTTTAAGGACCATGATCTGCGAATCTGCACCTGGAATGTTCGCACTCTTTATAGAGAAGGTGCAGTCTTCGCATTGGCAGACGTACTTGAAAAGTACAAGACCGATATTACTGCCATACAGGAAATACGATGGATTGGGAAAGGCGTCACAACAACACCTAAAGGTGACGCACTGTATTATGGCTGCCATGACGTAAAGCATGAGTTTGGTTGTGGATTCGTAGTTAGTCGGAGACTAAAACATCTTGTATCCAGCTTCACTCCAGTGAATGAAAGACTTGCTGCTATTCGAATAAAAGCTAAATTCTTCAACATCAGCTTTATTTGCGCTCATGCTCCCACTGAAGAAAGGGACGAACAGACCAAAGATATATTTTACGAGCGCTTAGAAGAAACATATGACCGATGCCCTGCCCATGACATTAAAATCATTCTAGGCGATTTTAATGCCAAAATTGGAAAGGAGAATATCTTTGGCCCAACAGTCGGGAAATTCAGTCTCCACAGTGAAACATCTGACAATGGTATGAGACTGATAGACTTTGCAGCTGCAAAAAACATGGTAGTTAGCAGTACCAGATTTAATCATCTCGATATTCATAAGGGCACCTGGCTTTCTCCAGATCAGAAAACAAGAAACCAAATTGATCATGTTGTGATAGATGGAAGACATTCATCGAGCGTGTTGGATGTACGATCGTTCCGAGGCGCAAACATTGATTCGGACCACTACCTTGTTGCAGCAAAGGTACGCACCCGCTTAAACGTAGCAAACAAAGTACGAACAGACACAACACGAAAGTTAGACATCGGTAAGCTGCAATCACAACAGATAGCCACAGCATATTCCACTCAACTAGCCCAATTGCTTAATCAAAGCCCTCCTCATCCCGATAACATATCAGCGCAATGGCAAAGCATTGCCCACTCCATGCAAACAGCCGCAAAATCCATACTTGGATACCAGAGACCTCCACCAAGGAATCCATGGTATGATGAAGAGTGTCGTGCTGCCACCGAAGAGAAAAATGCGGCATATAAGGCTACTTTACAATCCGTAGCAACGCGTAGCGCACGAGAGAGATACAGGGAGAAAAGGAGAGAGGAGAAACGTCTTTTCCGCAAGAAAAAGAGAGAGATGGAAAAGCGGGAGTGTGAAAAAATCGAGATGTACAGGAGCCAGAATGAAGTCCGAAAATTCTACCAAAGAGTCAAGCATCAAACTGATGGCTTTGGTACAGGCACATCCTCCTGTAGAGACCAGCAAGGTAATTTGGTAACTGATACAGATAGTGTACTCAGGATATGGAAAGAACATTTTTCAAATCTGTTGGTATCCAATAGCAGCGAAGACGACGAAGATACCACAGTCCCAATCCCAGAAGATAGTATTGAATGTATACCGCCCAGCCAAGATGAGGTAAAGACAGCAATAAATCGGCTGAAGAATAATAAGGCAGCAGGGGCCGATGGCTTACCAGCCGAGCTGTTCAAAACCGGAGGCGACACGCTGATAAGGTGTATTCATCAGCTAGTTAGCACCATCTGGCAGGAAGAACGAGTACCCGACGATTGGAACCTGAGTATCCTGTGCCCCGTCCACAAGAAGGGAGATAAGACTGTATGCTCTAACTATAGGGGCATAAGTCTACTCCCTATTGCCTACAAGATCGTGTCAGGGATATTGTGCGAACGACTAAAGCCAATGGTCAACGAGATTATTGGACCATACCAATGCGGCTTTAGACCTGGCAAGTCCACCATTGACCAGATATTTACCCTGCGGCAAATCCTGGAGAAGACCCAAGAGATGCAGATCGACACCTACCACCTTTTTGTCGATTATAAAGCAGCCTTCGACAGTCCGCTGCGCTCAAAGGTATTCCAAGCCATGTCTGAATTTGGTATTCCCGCAAAGCTCATCCGGCTTTGTAAAATGACTTTAACTGACACGAGGTCCTCAGTTAAAATAGGAAAGAACCTCTCCGAAGAGTTTGGTACCAAAAGAGGTTTCAGACAAGGAGACAGCCTTTCGTGTGACCTCTTCAACATCCTGCTAGAAAAGGTTATACGAGAGGCAAACGTCAAAAGAAGTGGCACAATATACACCAATAGTCACATGTTACTTGCTTATGCTGATGATATAGACATCATGGGTCGATCAGTAAAAGAAGTAACTGATACCTTTATAAAGGTCGAAGGAGAATCTGCTAAAGTGGGTCTGGCGGTAAACGGTGAGAAGACCAAGTTGATGGTGTCGACGCGCAATGCGTCCATTGAGCTCGGACCGACTGTGGAAGTTGGTTCCTATAATATTGAGGTAGTAAAAGACTTCGTCTACCTCGGCACCTCCGTCAACACAACAAACGACATCAGTTGTGAAATAAAAAGAAGAATTGTATTGGCCAACAGATGCTACTTTGGATTAAGTAAGCAGTTTAAAAACAAAGCCACATCTCGTCAAACAAAAATAACGCTCTACAAAACACTGATACTACCCGTGCTGATGTATGGCTCGGAAGCCTGGGTACTTGCGCAAGCAGACATGGCAGTGCTTGGTGTGTTTGAGAGAAAAATTCTTCGAAAGATCTACGGACCAATCTGCGTTGACGGTGAATATCGACGTCGCATGAACCACGAGCTGTATCTGCTATACAACGACATCAATATTGTTAAACGTATCGAGAAGCAGCGATTGCGTTGGCTAGGCCATATCAAAAGAATGAGCGATGATGAACCCGCTAAAAAGGCGTATGAATACATGCCACATGGCGGTGCACGCAGAATTGGCAGGCCAAGGAATAGATGGCGCAAACAAGTGGATGATGAGATGACAAGGCGCGGTATTCCAGAGTGCAAAGCAACAAATAGAGAGGAATGGAGATCTCTTCTTAGTTCGGCCTATAGAACAAATGTTCTGTAATGGGCCAGCTAAGTAAGTAAGTAATAAAAGATAGGCTAGGGCACGATAGATATGAATGCCTAAGCACGGAAGATGTAGACAGAAATGTCAACATAACGGAGGTCTTAGTAAAGTCATTCGAAGAAAGTTGTCCCCTTCGAGAGAGGAAATCTGCCTACGAAAAACCCTGGATGACAGGTGAAATTCGTAACAAAGGCAAAGAGGTCCGAAGGCTTTACAACAGAGCTCGACGAAAGAAATTAGCTGTATTCTGGGACAACTATCACACAAAACTTAAAGAATACAACAAAATGACTAGAACAGCAAAGCGCAATTCCTGGAAACTTTTCTGTGAACAGGTAGACAGCGTAAATGATGTATCCAAAATAAAAAAGTTTCTATCGAAAACCCATACACAAACCGAGATCATGGTGAATGATATGGGAAATAAGATGAAAACAATCGAGGACACGCTGGGGCTTTTGATGAATACACATTTCCCGCCGAACACTGCGACGCACGCAGGGCTGCCGGTAATGAGGGAATGTGATACAGAGGAAGCACCAACAATTGATGAAGCGATGGTAAAGGATGCCATCAAGAGCTTCAAACCTTTCAAAGCAGCGGGGCCGGATGAGATATTTCCGGCCTTACTCCAGAAAGAGATGGACTACATTGCGCCCAAACTATCTGGAATTTTTAACGCATGCTTAAAACTTGCGTATACTCCTAAAGCCTGGCAGGAGGCGAGGGTAGTATTTATCCCCAAACCTGGGAAGGCTAGTTACGCAATTCCTAAGTCTTATCGTCCGATAAGCCTAACATCCTTCCTGCTTAAAACCATGGAACGAATAGTCGACACCATGATTAAGAGCAAGATTCCAAACGATATGCTTAAATACAAACAACATGCATACGTTAAAGGTAGATCAGTGGAAACCGCATTACATGAGGTTGTACACCACATCGAGAGCACCTTCGACAGGAAGATGTATACACTGGCGGTATGCATTGATATCGAGGGTGCTTTCAACAACGTCAGCACCGAAACCCTTATCCAATCCTTAGATAAGTTTCAGGTGAATCGGGCCCTCAGGGACTGGATAAGCCACATGCTAAGGAATAGATGGATAAGCTGCGGGCTACTTGACGTAAAAATAAAGGACAAAGTTGGTCAGGGTACGCCACAGGGGGGGATTTTATCCCCACTCCTATGGGTCACTACCATAAATGGTCTATTAAGGACTTTAACCGATGAGGGATTTGACCCAGTCTGTTATGCAGACGACGTTATAATACTTCTGAGGGGTAAAAATCCAAACTTGCTATGCAGAAGAGCTGAATCAGCCCTAAAAATAGCGTATAACTGGGCTAGACCAAGAGGTCTTAATGTAAACCCGGAAAAAACGGAAATATGTCTGTTTACTAGGAAAACAAAACTGGGACACTTTGAAGAACCAGTTTTCCTAAACAAGACGATCAATATTTCCAATAAAGTCAAATATCTGGGAGTAATTCTGGATAGGAAACTTAAATGGAAAGACCATATTCAGGAAAGAGCCAATAAAGCTCATAGATGTTGGTCAACCTGTAGAAGGGCTATAGGGGTCTTAATCCTAAGATGACACACTGGCTATACAAAAGCGTAGTTAGACCTATTCTAACATACGCTTCAGTAGTCTGGTGGACAGCTATGGATAAAAAGTGTAATATTAAAATACTACAGAAAGTCCAACGAATGTGCTGTCTAAGTGTAAGCGGCGCAATGAGGACAACATCAACGAGGGCTTTAGAAACTATTCTATATATACACCCAATAGAAATCCAGATAATGTATGAAGCGGCTGTCGCAGCTATTCGACTTAAAGCGATGGACGAGTGGATCAGTAAGGACCACGTAACATACCATCAAAACATTCTACAGGTAACAACGGGAGAGTCAATGGATAACATTGCATCGGACCGTATACCTGAAACATTTGTAGCTGCCTCATGCGAGGCATTAATTCCAGACAGAGACTCGTGGATCGGCGGAAATCTAGCACAAATGCCGACTGGAAACTGATGTTATACAGACGGCTCAATGCTAGGTGGGAGAACGGGACTGGGTCTCTTTATTGAAGAACCAGAGACCGAAATATCTCTTCGTTTGCCGGATCACAATACGGTCCATCAAGCGGAGATCCGAGCGATCACAGAGTGTCTGAACTGGCTTAATGCCAACACGAGACCAACTACTGTAAACGTCCTTACGGACAGTAAAACTGCAATCAAAGCAATAACATCCAAGACAGTAAAATCACAAACAGTCCTGGATTGTATAAATTCGATCAACAGCTATACTCAGCATGGCACGGTGCGTATAATATGGGTACCGGGACATGCGGGGAATAGAGGTAATGAGATAGCAAATTCTCTGGCAAAAAAGGGAAGGGAATTAGCAACTGTAAACCTAGCGAACGCAAAGCCACTAAATGCGTCTCGGCTAGAGTTAAAAAATTGGGCAAAAAATGCCCACTTATCCCTATGGAATAGAGAGGAATTAGGGGAAACCACAAAAATCCTATGGGGAGACCCAAATGAGGAAAAAACTAAAAACCTACTACTGCTAGGTAAAGCAGAGTTGAGTAGACTTACAGGTGTTCTTACAGGTCACCTCGGTTTACAAGCTCATCTGCACAAAATTAATTGTGCAGACAACAGCGTTTGGAGCATTTTCTCTGCAAATGCCCGGCTTTCGCAAACATCAGATCCCAGTTCTTAGGGAACGACACAATACCAGATCTTAATCAGGTAATTGTAGACGACCTAAAACAATTACGGGATTTTGTTAAGGGAACAGAGTTCCTTAATTAAATTATAGTAGAGTCCCCTTCTTCAAAAACTTAGACTAGAGCGCACAACAGGCCTACTTCATGGCTTATGTGTATGTCCACCAGGACATGTGGCGAGTACTCGCCCCTCTTTTCAACCTAACCTAACCTAACCTCCAACGGCAAGGCCTGTCAATGGAAGAAGAAAATATTACATTTACATTGGTGTAAAGTAGATTGGCGAAGGTGGTCAAACAAGGGAGATACCACAATAGTCCAATTCTCAAATTTTTTGCATTCACGCTACAGGTCGCAATTTTCTCGGATGGTCACGAAATTTAGGGTTATGACCACTTTTTCTCATTTTAAAATAAATTTTTTTCTCCAAAATTAGTCATGTTTGTAAGCCTTTTTCTCCTTAAAAACTTCTGAACACATTAAATCCACCAACCTCATCTTCAAGCTCAAAATCGTCAAGGTCAAGTTTTCTTTATAATTTTTTCTACGGTTTTGGTTTACAGATATCAAACTGATCAAAATTGAAGCAAACGACCAACTACAAAAATGTAACTTAGGCCTCAAAAACCGAACAAACTCAAAATGGCTTTTAAAAGTCAAAATAGTAAAATAAATGCGATTTTGATCTTTATTCTTTGGTTCCGGTCCAAAGATACTAAACTGCTCAAAATTTAAAAAAAAAAATTAACAACAACGTAGCAAAGATATCAGTAAAGAACTTTCTGCAACATATGAACTGTCTATGAAAAGTTCTTAAAGGTCAAAATAGCAAAACACTTAGAAAATATTCGAACCAAACCGTTTAAAATTCAAAAAATACAAGAAACTACAGAAATGTACCTAAGAACTCAGTAAACAACTTTCTAGAATATATGAACTTTCTACGAACGGGTTTTCAAGTTCGAAATTCGGTTATCTTTGCTCATTCTTTCCTGTTCAGCTTCGTGAATACCAAACCTTTTAAATATCCCTGAATTTCCAACAGTTTGTTATTTCCAAACCTAGAATCTGCTTATGTTCTAGAAAGTTGGTTATTGAAATCTTAGGCCTAAAACTTTGGGGGCCCATAACCGCGAAAATGGACGCGATGGGGAAAATCGACGCGACACGTGTCTTCTTATTTTTGGTCTTCTATCATGCTGCGATCTCAGAAAATGGTTAATATTTTCGTGTCGCACAGAGATATAGAACAAAATGTTTTGCATTCATTGAAAAATTTCATGTACATATTTACAGTCTGTTTCACTATGTCGAACGAAAATGAAAACGAATGAAAAACTACTTAACTCGTGTATGATTTACAATTCGAAGCAAAAAAGTCAGTATTACCATGAAAATCAAAGTTTAGGTGTTTTTCGTTCGCATTCATTTTATTTCGACATAGTGAAACAGGCCCTTATTACACTTATTAGATTTACATTTTATAGCCCACCACGAGTTGTATTGAAGTAAAATAGAACAGTTAGTTTCCTTTCGTTTATGAAATTACTAAGCTCTTCCGCCACGCTAACTGAGGGATATCACTTTCCTTAATCAATAATATATCGACATTTTGGTTACCGACAAAAATCGATATTTGGTGGCCTATTGGTGGTCAAATGAGACTAATACCTTCAAAATACCTTAAATAGTCCAGTCAAAATAGACATGCATATAAGGGGGAATTAGCAAATATTCCCACAAAGCTGAATTTTAGTGGAATTCCAGGGTTTGCCATTAGAAGTATCATCCTAAAAGTCCCCATCGATCCCATGTGTGCAAAGGTAATTTTTTTGGAGACCTTATTCAGTTTTTTTTTTATTTTTCTCAAAAATGGTAAGACCTATTAGAAATAGATTAAAGTAAAAGTTGTAGGCTTAAAAATTATCTACAAGAATGATTTTGTTGACTTTTCAATAGGAGTCACCATTCTGGAAATATCGTGATATAAGTGTCAAATCACACATGTGATCAGAGCAACAAACCCCACCTTTTGACAAAAATTTAAAAAAAATCGGACAGTTTTCGTTGATTTCGTTTCCGATGGTCTTTCGATTACACATGTTGCTTAAATGGGCTTTTTTGCATAACGCTCCGATTTAACAGATTGGTATAATTTCGCTCATCAAGAAAACATATATTTTTTGGGAGGACAGACCCGGTTACTCCTGCTAAATCGGCTAAAATGTTTCACCTGAATACGTGCGTATTTCCCGTACAAGTGCATATAAATGATGTGTTTTTTAGAACCGCTATATTTCAAGAATAGTTCCTTCTAGGAAAAAAACTATACAGACCACACTTGTAAAGGATTTTACTGTCTACAATATTTGCTTTAGTCACTTTCGATTAGACCCACCGTTTTCAAGAAAAAATACGAACATTTAAAAAATCCCTAATGTTGACCTTTGACCCCAAATAACTGTTTTTGAACACGTGGGATTAATAGGGACTTTTAGGCCAAGTCCTAGCTCTCCACCAAAATTCAGATTTGTGGGAATTTTTGCTATTTCAATGTCTATTGTGACTGGACTAAAAGTGACGAGTACTTTATATGGGGCGTTATATGGGGCTATACCAAAACGTGGACCTATATAAACATTTTTTGGTAGAAATGTTTTTCAGCCTCTGGAGACAAAAAATACCAAATTGCAACCAATTCGGTGGTCAAATATCTTAAAAATTCCTTAAAATGTCGACGCGTCATACGTTACTTTGTATGGGGGCTATACCAAAACGTGGACCTACATAACCCGTTTTCAATACCATAAGTTTTAGGTACATACAATAGATTTTTTTCAAAATTCCATCCACCTACTTCAATCCGTTCGAACGCTATGGCGCTATGGAATGACAAACTTAATATACCCTCCACAGTGTGGTATAATAATACCATTTCCACATTGTGGTGTAGGATATAATGAATGAGACTAAAGCCATGTTTACATTGGATTGACTTTAAATACATTATAGATTTTTGGTCTATGAGACAATTTGCCATACACGAAAATACAACTGCTTTCAAAAGTTGCAACCAAGGCCTATACACAGTCGGCCAGTTAGCCTACTCTTTATAGCACACATAACAGATTTTACATTAATGTGATTTGAGTTCCTTGTATTTCAAATATGTTTTATGTTTACAGCATGGCACAATTACCCAGGTAGTGGTATCACACCAGCTGTTCGAATATGAAAAATCAAATCAAATCAAAATCAAATATTTTTGTTGTAATTTCCCCAACAACATAAGGAAAGTTTTGACATAACATATTCAAAATTTTACGATGCCACTACCTGGGTAATTGTGCCATGGTTTACAGTAAGTAGGTGACAATTATAAAAGTCAGTTGGGCTTACTGTAACGCGTACTTAAATATGAACCAAAAGTATTGCTATTTAAATCCTCTCAAAGACAAACACAACACGCCCACTGGATGAAACCACTATTTAGTAAATTTGGAAAATGGTCAACAATGCAAGTGCTTTATAAACAAGACATTATGGATTTTCTGTTTTTTTTAACATATCCCTTAGTTTAGTAATATTCAAATTTTTCAAGAAAATTAATTTCAAGCAGACATTAGTGTAGTATATTTATTTATATGCTAAACATCAAATAACATTTATTTTAATTAACGAACGTCTAGTTTTTTTGCATTTCTTTTTTGATATTCTCTGAAATATTTATTGCTTTTCGGTTTGTTAAGAATTAAGGTAAAGTGTAATTTTGTTTTCGTTAAAATATGTCATTAGGTTGCTAATGGGCACCAACAGGCAAATTAACATATTTATTTGAGTGTCTCATACTGCTCGGTCTGCCTCCATCGCTTTATTTGCATTATCTTAAACTAATTTAGACGCCATTTTTGCTGATTATCTAAAGGCAAGAAATAGTTTTGACAATATGAAAAGACCTTGTGCATTTCAAAGGACAGCTGGCTACAGGTATAAATATGTAGGTATATGTGTATGTTTCTTTAAAGGTCAAGTGTAAGTATATATTTATAAACCATTCGTTCTACATAAACTGGATAACTTTGCGTGTCGATTAGATTACCTACTTTCTCAAAAAATAAAACAGCTGATAGCAACCCAACCAAACGAGACCAAAATACAAATATTCAATAAATTAAATATATGTAAATATATTAAAAGAATTATGTATGAACAAATAGCTACTCCCCTAAATATTCTTACCCTTAATAAATTAAAGTAAACATATGAACTTTTTGTGTACATAAGGCTACATACATTCATTCGCTTACAGCAGTTGGAATTTGAATAGGAACTTTAATCAAAAAATTTCATAATTTCGAGACAATGAACCAAAACATTCTCAGGTGTTGATTGCTAAAGCCTAATACCAAAACATTGTTCACGTACTCACGAGCAGTATAAATATTAGCTTATAGCATTTGATCAATATCATGACCGTATGCTGTATATTTTCAATACAATGTTTTTATTCAAAATCCCCTTTAATCAGCAGAATAAACTACATGCAACTTAATGGTCAAGTAATATTTGGTTGATTTTTTCTTTGTAATTTTTCACTTTGTATGAACTTATTTTACATATCAATATCAACCTTGCTTGCTATTGCCTGGATAAAATACATTCCGAAAACAGCAGCAACAAACGAACTGTCAGTCATTGTGTTACTAAATATTTATCTATTTGTTCAACAAAAGAAAAATGTATTGCTTAATTGTAACCACTCACGCACTTACTGCATATTAAACGATACACTGAAAGAAATCATTTTCTGTACAAAAAACTGTGCAGCAAGACTGAAGTTATTAGCAATAACCATATCTACATTAGGTAAAAAATTTCGGGCCACATGATCAGAATAACTCATTACATAATAATGTAAACAAGCTACCTTCAGAATTAGCAGTAGGCTAAAATAATTGTACACGGTGACATAGAGCATTTTGGTGAAACTAAAAACCGGAGAGTTGTGAGTTCAACGCTCACAATCAGCAAATACGGACAAAAAGGCTACAACTAACATCCAAAAATTAAATATTTTGGTTGACACATAAAAATCAAAAATGCGAAAAGTTTCGTCGTGGTACGCGTGACGCAGTATGTTGTTTGTTTAGTTAGGAACCAGAATTTCACATGTTCATGTTCACTATTTTAATAGTAAAAAATATGTTTTTGGTTCATTGGTTGACCTTTGGTGGCCACAGAATAACTAATTCGAATGGCATGCCCTTGTCAAAATATTATGTTAGACCTTGTAATGTAGAACCTCCTAAAAATTCTAAATGTGAAAAAGTGAAAACAATCAATCATTGTATACACAATTCGCAAAAAACATTTTCAAAATAAACGATTCCAATGTTTATACCTTACACCAAAATAAGGAGTATTTTGGGTCATTAATTATGTAACACCCAGAACTCAGCAAAAACGGAACGTCCGTCACGAATTTTGGAAATTGAATGGTGGTCGGGTTAAGCCTATACCATTTTCCATTGTAATTCAGAAAATAGCAGATGTTATTCAGAAATTCCATTTGAAATTCAGATATTTTATTTTTAACTCACAAATTCCATTTGTAATTCAGAAATTCCATTTGAATTTCAGTTATTTCATTTGAAATTCAGAAAATTTCAATTGCAATTCAGAATTACTTTATATCATATTTAAAATATATTTCATAACTTTACTATTCTCTGAAAACATAATTGAAAGGTTCTGAATTTCAAATGTAATATTCTGAATTTCAAATGAAATATTCTGAATATCAAATGGAATTTCTGAATATCAAATGGAAAATCTGAAATTTAAATCATATATTCTGAATTCGAAATGGAACTTCAAATGGAATATCTGAATTACAAATAAAATATCTGAATTTTAAATAGAATTTCTGTATTACAAATAAAATATCTGAATCTCAAATAGAAATTCTGAATTAAAAACAAAATATCTGAATTTTAAATGAAATTTCTGAATTACAACAGCTATTTTCTGAATTACAGTTGAAAATGGTGTAGTAAAGTCGCTTATATATTTTGAAGAAAAGTCAAAGCTCTATATTTTATCCAGACCATTCAAGCGCTCTCCGGGTAAGCCAACTGACCGCGAGCACCGGTTACACGGATTGGGAATTGGAATATATAAACGAGACTAAATAGTGTGTGTGAGAATAATGTGGCTAAAACTTTCAAAATACCGAAAAGCGGGAAATGTATCAAAACGTGGGCCAGTTCCGACCATTCTCAACGGAAATCGTTTTATCCCCCAAAGAGGGCTTTATAACAAATTTCAGTTTGTGGTTGGATAATGTGGCCAAGACCACTTTAAAATGCTACATCAAAACGTGGACCTATACTGACAAATTTCTGGACACAAGTCTTGCCAAACGATGACTAAATACCAAATTTCTAAGCCGATAGCTTTTGCTCCTGGTGCTTTGTAATTATAAATTTATTATAATAAAATTTTTAAATAAATAAACCAAATACCAGCCATTCCTATGGGATAATAGGGCCAAAAACTTGAAAATACCGTAAATCTGGAGTTACTTTTCTAGAGGGGGCTATATCAAAACGTGGATCTAAGTGTACTATTTTTGATGGAGAAAAACACACTACAATGAGAATACGAAAGAACGGATAAAATAACCTCTGAAATGTGATAACCCCCACACGTGGTAAACACCAAATATGCTATAGCGAATCAGCATTAATAATATCTAGACTCATTACTGAAAAGCACAGAACTAAGGTCAGGCAGTGCGATGGAATGGTAACAGCGACTTAATAACAACTAAAAGTGAAGCATTGTATGGCAAGAGTTTGACGGAAGCCAAAACATAACGTCTCCAGATTGATCCGACTGGACGAAATACTGAGACAATTCCAGTAAAAGCTGAATTCTTCAACATCAATCTGCGAAATCAAATCGATCATGATGTTAGAGACGAAAGGAATTCATAGAGTGTGTTGGGCGTATGACCGATTCGAAGAGCAACAAGTAAGCCAAGGGTATAGTCGGGCGGGGCCGACCATATGATACCCTACACCTTTATCACCGGGAATTTGCTTTTCACAAATCAAAATTTCTTTATGGAACAAATAAACTTATTGTAAGAAATAACTTTGTGGATTCTGGTACCGTATCACACCAAGCATAAATAATAATTGTTTCACAAACAAATCATATCAATGAGTGAGTGTACCCCGATTCATATTCGCTCAATGATATGGGAACACAGCTTATCTCCGAGTCCGAACGACGTGCCCAAAGACACCATTTGTAGATAAGTTGTATATGGCTGAAATTCTCAGAAAATGTCGCAAGCCTTATTGAAAATTTGATTTTGCCTGGCTGGGAAATCGTTTTGCAAAAAGGTGGCAAAGCGACACATGCTGCAATGTATGTATAAAAATCCAATTGGACAATTAAAACGTTAGGGCACCATGTAATTTGCAATAATGAAAAAAACTGGGAATAGGAAAATGTGGTTCTCTACGCAAAACACATTATATATTAAGCAGTAGGCCCGTTATCTAGCAGACACGTGATTGCAATTTGCATCAGGGGGAAGATCAGTAGTTATATTTCCATATATAGTCTACTTTGCCGGCATATGCCCTCCAGGGAATATAATATAGACCAAAATTATTTTTTTGTATTTTTCATACGAAAGTAATGGTCCATTTCAGCCTCTATATAATATCGGATCATCATCCCAAATTGTAAGCATCTTCTTCTACCTAAACTTTTACCTTGTGCAAAATTTCGTGATTATTGAGCTATAATTGCGAACTCTAGCGTGTTTATGATAACACTACAAGCAAATAACTGCGTATATTAGGCTGTAACTCTGTTATCTTATCATGTACACCAACACAATTGAAATCAATAGAAAGGCCAAGTATAGCTTACTTTCCCAAAATGTCTCTTCCATGAAAAAAGGTATAAGCTGTATATTAAAGAATTTCACAATTTTCACACAAAAGTTGTGGTCCATTTAAACCTCTAAATATTATCTGATCGCCATCTCAAAGTGCATGCTTCTTCTTTGCCATATACTCTTGCCTTATTTAAAATTTCGAGTCGATCGGACTATTATTGCGACCTACAGAGCAGCTACAAAATCGGATAAAAATTATGTTTTTGGTCCATTTCACCCGCTAAATATTTCACGATCATCACCAATTAAAATAGCGATCTATTCTGATGTGAAACCGACCTCCATACCAAATTTCGTGACGATTGGTCCATAATTGCGGCCTGGAGTTTGATTACAATTTATAATGGACAGACGGACACGGACGGACGGACACACATCTCAAAATCGGTTTATCTCGCCGAGATATGAAGATTGGTATACCACATTGGGGGACTCCGACGAATATTTCGCGGTGTTACATGAATTTTTACCAAAACAAACTTATAATACCCTTTCCATATAGTGGTGTAGGGTATAAAAATCAACATGGATCACAAACTTGTTGCAGCAGACTGAACATAGCGAATAATGTACGAAGTGGCGCAGCACGAATGCTGGGTATAGAAAAGCATCAATCACAACAATCTGTTGCGGAATACTGCGCTCATCTTACCTTGCTACTGGATGAAAGCTCTCCTTATCCTGATATCATGCTAACGAAATGACAACAAATTTCTCATTAATTGCACGGGTCAGAAAACTCAGTATTCGCGTACGGAACGATCAGGGGCTTCCCGATGCTACAAAAAAAGAATGTACCTGTAGCACACGAGGGAAATATATGGTGAGAAAAGGTGGGACGAAAAACGGAATAGAAATAGATGTGTACGAATAAGAATGAAGTCCGAAAAGTCTTCCAAAGAAGCCTTGGTACACGAACGTCCTCTTATTACAAACCGGCTTAAAGATAATAAATCGTAGGAACCGATGGTTTGTCATCTGAATGCATCAGTTAGTTAATAAAATATGCCAGATGATTAGATCCGATGATTAGATCCTCAACATCCAAACCCCTTCCACAAAAAAGGACATAAGCCTATATGTTCGAATTACATATAATGACAAATGGTATTAAACATACTGCGTGAATGTTGCTGTTGTAACAGCATATGATATGTTTGTAAAGGTAAGGTCACATTAGGCAAATAGTTGCTCCAGCGACCGACAGTGTGCGCTTACTGAGAGCAAGTGAGTGTAAATAATAGACTGAAATTTATGCTCACTTGCTTTCGGTATGCGGTGGCTGGAGCAAATATTTGCCTAATGTGACCTTATATTCAGTTCATTTTTCTGCTTAATCTGTCTCTGGGTCAATCCGCAGTTCTAGAAATGTGGCTGCTTCGATGGGTTGTAACCACAAATATACTGGAGTTGGATGCATAAGTTTGGCAGGGCAATTGCAAAGGAGCAGGGCGCCGTGCGGGCCTGTGTCCCAAGCTTGGCAGACGCCTGCACCATTCCGAGCTTAATTGAGCCAAAACTACTACAACTATAGTCGTCCTCAGCTGCGATAGATGGGTGATGTACTAAAAAGACTGCACTA
The DNA here is from genome assembly GCF_047663935.1 of Musca autumnalis. Classification (NCBI taxonomy): domain Eukaryota; kingdom Metazoa; phylum Arthropoda; class Insecta; order Diptera; family Muscidae; genus Musca; species Musca autumnalis. Next base: position 177,749,530 of record NW_027411977.1, on the reverse strand, counting down.
CAATGATGTTTGTCTATTGCAAACGCAACTACATCGATGTGAATGCTATTCTAATCTGCCTAAAAGGCTTGTTTATATAGGTGTTCTCTCTTGTAAGCTTGCACCTCTCTTTCTTGATCATGAAGATCCCTCTTGACATGCCTGGGACAGTTCTCATTGTAACACCCGAGCAAGTACTGCAACAACAACATGTCAGTGTATTGCTACCGGAAAAATCTTTGTCTTCTCTTGTATATGGTCCAATTACGATATGAGGGCGACATTCTGACAGCTTTAACAACAGCATAAGTATTTCTAACGCTGGGGAGGAGTAAAGCCTCAGTCTCCTTAAAAACCAGAGTATGTGCTACAGACGACAAAAGTGGTCTGTACGATTAATTTTTGCTGGTACCCTTGCCCACATAAAAACTTACCATCCTCATGTCGACAACGACGCGTTACATTTTTGATTAAATTATCTGTATCCGTGGTGCTGGTATGCACGCCCGCCTTACACGCTGAAGGTCGTGGGTTCGATTCCCCGGCCAAGCAACATCGATCAATTTTCAACGGTGGCAAAATACCCCTCAGTAATGTTGGCGACATTTCCTGAGTATTCCAGCCATGTAAAACTTCTCCACAAGTGGTGTCTTAAAACACGCCGTTCGGACTCGGCGATAAACAGTAGGTCCCATATCATTGAGCTAATATAAATCGGTGTGCACTCATTGATATGAGAGAAGTCTCCTTTGTCCCGTATGGGATGTATTATTATATGTACAAATATTTCTTACCTCTAGAAGTAAGCCAAATAGGGCAAAACTGCTTCATAAGGGAACCAATGCAATAACAATTGTGTTCTCGTACAAAATACTAGCTGTTTCTATTTGACACACTTTTCAATTTTTTAATACATTTTTAACTCTTAAGGCAAGTTCTAAGCTGCTGTACATTTTCTAAAACATCCAACATTCAATTTCTGCTTGAGGTTCAATTAATTCGTTCAGTGTTGCAGCTTAGTGTAGAGTTATGACACAATTAAAAATCTGAATATTTTTGCCATTTTGGTTGTTAAAATTTCTGACATTTTGACAGGAACGACAGCATAAAAAGGGAGAAATTCAAAAAATACAAAGTATAGAGTAAACACTACAAACACAATAACAATGCACAGCACCAACAACAACCCCATGGAATATCTAAAGAGAAAGAGAGAATACAATCAACAACAACAAAACCGTTTACTAATGAGGTTAGTGAAATGGATTAAAAATTTTCCTCGAATATTTGTTACGCACTGTTGATTTTCAATAAAGAACACTACTCATTCATTCCAGAGGCTTGAATGACAGCATTCGAGACGGTCGACAGGCCCAACAGACAGGCTAAAATAATAATGGACAGGCGGATGAATAGTCGGACATTGAAAACGATAGACATAGATGCCTATGCAATAAAACGGCGACAGTAACGACCGTGGTCTACGTTTTGTGGTGATACCCCAATATTCGTGACACCGACTGTGTACGGCTACCCAGTCGTCAGTCAATGGTAGCAAATGTTAATATAAATATTAACATTTAATTAGTCAACGTTCCTTTTTCGTTTGGGTTCAATGCACATTCATTCATTTCCGTTTATAATTCGAATTGAGCACCATTTCGAATTGACCACAATTTTCAATATATTCGAAATTGATGAACAAACGCCACAGCAAAGGAAGTAATTTTCAAATGAATTTCCTTGATGTCTACTGTTTAATATTAGAATTTTTGTAGTTGGAATACAAAGGGCTTGAGTATGCTTTAATGGGTTTAAGCCCGGACACTTCGGTAGAACAAATCGTTGAGGTTTTCTCAAAACTAATGAAATAACTATTCTCTACAACAATTATCCTCATGTTTTTTTGCTAAGATCATCGGTCATTTCAAGAATGGTAGATTTTAGGAAAAACACAACAATCATTTTTAAGAAGAATTTAATGCCTATATCTTTTACTTCAGTTAGCTTACCACTTGAAAAAAAAAAAATAAAAAAACTGTTTTTTTTTTTCAATAAATTTTGGTGTTGTCGAAAGCTCACTTACGCAAATGCAAAGTCTTCAAAAGAATATCTTGTGAACAAAGAAAATCTTCGAGTTCAACTAAAATTAAATATTTGGGGTTCCCAGTGGTCTAAAAAATTCTGCACCTAAAGTTGTGGGCATTGGTACTTTCGTAACAGAAAGAAAACAAATTATTCCACATTGTTCAGAATATTTCATGGAAGAGATTACAAATAGTTCGGCTGGCCGAACATAATCCTTTTTTATGTTTAACGGTTAAGATGAGACGAGCTAATTCAACAGAAGGTTTTTTGTAAATGAAAAAGAATGTCGGAGAGATTGTCATCACAAACCACTACACTACATGTTTGACACTTGGTGACAGTGATCATCAGGTGTATCTTGTGCGGCAACTTGACTATGCCCCTACCTCAAATTTTTTTCGATCTATATATGGTAAAAACCAAAAATGTTTTACAATCGATGAATCCGAGTTTCACTCTTACAGAATTCGCGAACTATTAACATATTCTACATATTGTAACTGCAATTCTTTAACATGAAGTGTTTTAGGAGGGATCCCATAATGTCGACCATTAAAATTAATTTTCGTGGAAGCTGTGTTGGCTTCAATGATACTAGTGTATGATTTTTCGATATATCCACTGCATCCACCTAATTGATGCTGACATTTTGAAGCCGGAATTTCGGGGTTTTTTTAATTTTTTAAATAATCCAGACGAGCATCGAGATATTATTCAAAACACATAATAGGATTATAGAACTCGTGATTTTACATCGTTTAATATATTTCTCATGAGTGTGCTCCATACAGCATCCTAGCAATTGGACTATAGACCAAAATTTGATCGTGAATTTTCTTAAAAAACCTATTTATTGCATATAAAAATTACAAGTGTCATTGAATTTCCTTTCAACCCCGCGTGAATGTAGTATTTTTACGCGACAGATCTAATGACCCCTCCCGCGATCGAATCCATCCACTAAAACCGCGGATATAGATACGTTGAAAATAGGAAAATCAACAAAAATATATTTTGACAAATACGCGTACTAAACCGCGATTTTCTTTAAAAATTTTTACGTGAATGGAATCCCTTATACGCTATTATACTATTTGCGAAAACGCGTGTCATAAATTACAGTGATCCAAAAACGGATGCCCATCAACTGATTTTAACTAATTCGCGAATAATATGTTTTTTAATTTCCACATTTTTTAATGATTGTAATTTCAATATTACTCTTAATTTCTTATCCTTATAAGTTATCACAGTAAACAAATAAGCATTCACGATGGTAAACCATATTTCTTGATGAAGTTTTAGCAGCATACATTAATTATTGTATGGGATTTTAGCGAAATAGTTGGAGAACTCGCAAATATTTTACAACAAATAAGATATTTTTAAATATTTTTTTCTTTATATGAGAATAAAAACCGCTATAACTTTTGCGCACATCGTTCAATTTTGTGAACGCGAACAGATTTAATACCAGAATTTTTTCCTTAACCTCTATGCCAAAAATTGTAGATGTGCTAGCAAAAATTTTTTTAAATTTTTTCAAATGCAGGCAGATGGCATATGAAGTTTTTTTGCTTTTTTTTCGCCATTAAGAAGCGTTCATAGACAGTTCGTATGTTCCAAAAAGTTGTTTACTGATGTCTTTGCTACATTATTGTTGTTGATTGTTTTCTTGAATTTTGAACGGTTCAATATCTATGGAGCAAACACCGAGAAAAGAGGATTAAAATTGCATTTGTTTTCCTATTTTGTCTATTAAGAACCATTTCTGCAGATTTCGTATGTTCTAGAAAGTTGTTTATTGAGATCTAAGGACAATTTTGTAGTTGCGTATTTGCTTCAATTTTGATCGTTTGGATATCTGTAGACCAAAATCCGAGAAAACATTATCGCGGAAATTTGATCTTGATGACTTTGACCTTTAAGATTAGAGCTACAACTTTGCCTTCACTAAATTCCTAGGGGTTTAGAAGATAAGAGCCTGACAAAATGATCCCTTTCGATATTAAGGCCTATGGTCTTTGGGGATCCATAACCGCAAACGTGGAAGTGATAGGGAAAACGCCAGGACACGTGTCTTCTTATTTTTGGTCGTCTATCACGCTGCGGTGTCAGAATATCTTTAATAAACCGTGATTCAAAAAATTACACACAGTGTAACTTATCAAAGATATCAGCAAACAAGCAACGGCGTAAGGTTCGGCTGGGCTGAACGTAAAATTATATCGGGATGTACCGTGATTGTCAGTTTTTTGCGTGGATCTTCTCTATGTGTTAACGAAGAAACACTTGCTCTGTAAGAAATCACTATATTTTTTAACCAAATGACTCACTTTAAGCGGTATCGTTATACGATAAAATATGTCCCAATCAAACCCAAACCAATCAGGCGTATATGGCGGCTACATCGTAGAGCTATTCCTATAATTCCAAATTTAGGCCATTTTGTTGGATTATGTAGTAAAATATTTAAAAATACGTAAAATCGGTTGGAATCGTTCTAAGGTGGCTATTTTAACACGCAGACCTATAACAAAAATTCTCGACAAGAATGTTTTACTACCAAATGTTTTAAGACAGCAATTTCTGTTGAACCATGTAGCTGAAACCTTCAATCACCAAAAGTCAGGAGGTACCTTCTATGGGGTTATACGAAATCGTGGACCTAAACCGACAATGGTTCGCAAGAACGTTTTATGCCCCCACAGATACCAAATACCAAATTTTAGCCATATCGGTTGAATAATGCGCCCAAACCCCCCAAAATTGCCAAAATCGGGAAGTACCGCTATATGAAGGCTATATCAAATCGTGGATCTGTACTGACAAATTTCTAAGAGAAAGCTTTATACCCCCAACAAATTACCAAATATCAGCCATTTCGGTGGGATAATGTGACTTAAGCCCTAAACATGAAATGAAGACTGTTCTAATAAATTTTAATGCAAAAATCGGGAGGAAAATATCTTTGGCACCACGAATGGCAAGTTCAGCCTTCATGATGAAACATCCGACAACAGAATGAGACTGACCAGGTTCCAAGACTAAGGAAAACAATAAACTAGATCGATCATGTTGTGATAAACAGAAGACATTCTTCCAGTGTGTTGGATGCCCGATCGATTCGAGGAGCGAACATTGATTCGGACTATTTTCTCGTAGCAGCCAAGGAACGCACTCGCCTTAATGTTGCGGCACAAAGTACGACCTAACGGAAGCTGGATACCACAAGTCTACTCCGTCAAACTAACCCACATGCGGAAGACGGCACTTCTTGTCCCGATAATGTCGAAGCACAGTGACAAAAAACAGACCACACACATCAAATTGCCGCAATCTATACTTGGGTACAAAAACCTACCACCTTAAAAATTCATGGTACGATCAGAAGTATCGTAGAGAAACGCGGCATACAGAGCAACTCTGCAGTCAGTAGCAACACGAAGCGCCATTAAAGGAGTATGATTGTACACTTTGCATCATAGAAATATTGATTTTAGACGCTACATTTGTTTGGAAGAAATTAGTTTCAGACAAACTGGAATTACTTGGCATAGTCCACCCGTCTGTATCTCTGATTGTATGACAGGCTGGAGCGCATGATAACTGTCGAACAGGTCAACCGCATTTGGTACATGTTTTGGATCTCGTAATATTTTGCTCAAATTTAATTTAAGTCATATTGGTACCCCCGGTATAAAAGTTCAAAATTTTTGCTAAAAAGGTGTGTACGACAAATCTCGAAGGAAGTAATAGATTCGGTCTAAATCTTGTACATCGCAGTATTTCATCCAGAAATAGATCGAACCTAGGATGGATTATATCGTTCCACTCCTTCAAATATCGTAAAATTACTTCTAAACGAACATCAACTTCCAATAGAGTAGATATGGACAACATCTTCAGGTATCTCCCTCACAAAAGTTCAACATAAGCGTAGTTTAAAGACTGTTCGAGGAGCCTTTAGACATTTTGGCCAAAGGTACTTCTTCTAGGCTTGTTTAAAGCGATATCTTATTTTTTGTGGGCAAGTCCATGCCTCCTGACAAAGCTTTAAATATTACAGTGAGCAAATAAAATGACTTGTGGGCGCGGTAATTATCGAAAGGAGAGACTCTCAAAATAAGATCCATTTCCAAGATCTACTGTGTCGCTACATTTCTACAGGTACCGTCTCCTAAAATGTGAAAATCTTCATCGCTTTAATCCAAATGAAATGTATTAGCAAAACGTAGGAATTTATTCGGAACGTCCACAATCGTTAAGATAAATATCCCAAAAGTTTCGATAATTTTATTGGAAGGCCACAACATTCTAAAAACTCCCTGAATACATAATTTTTGTGGAAAAAATAGTTTGGTTGTTTAGCCGGTATTCGATCTGCTCATAGTAGCAAATTCACACTGATTTTTTTAGTTTTAGTTCGTTTCCAACTGTTTACAAGTTATGACAAATATAAAACGCTTTTGGGCACAACAGGCAAGCTTAGAGTCCTTGTTGATTAATTTGTTTATTATTAGCGAATATTTATGCGGGGTTCTATAAAGATCGAAAGAACTATAGGGGATGGAAGCAATAAATTTAGTTTAAGAACGATTGATGTTTGGGTAAAAAAAGTTTTTTGTTGAAGAAGTTATTGAAAAATAACTACGGTGGAGAATATCCACAAACAAGAAACAAGGGAACTGATGAGATCCAGTGGCGTGGATCGATGCTAGTCTTCCCTGCCTTACCCCTCGGCGAACATTGCCAAAGTTTTTCCACTAATAAATTAGTTGTTTTAAAATAATAAAAAAGCAACAATGGGATTAAACCAGACTATTTTGAAAAAAAAAAAAAAATTAGGCTAAGAACTTTAAAGTACTGAAAATCTAGCGATCGCAAAAACAATGACAATTCTCTGTGGTTGTAATTCGTGGACCTATATGATTTAAAATTGCAAAATACTGAAAACAGGGCGGAGCTTTTATATGGCGACTATACCGAATGTTGTCCGATATGGCTTATTTTCAATTCTAAATATCCGAGGACTTATATTTTATACTCTCTAAAAATTTAAAATTGTATCCTAAATATTGTGAACGCTCTCTATTGAATTTGTATACCTTGTGGCAATAATATTTCATATAAAATAACCTAACAACAACCTATAACATAGCTACACAAGATTTTAAATTTTCACGATTTTTGGTGAAGTTGTACCACCCCCTCTGTTTCAGAACTCCTTCATTAATTGCCGTACGCATTAAGGTGAAGTAAATTGACGCTCATGTCCTTAATAACTAGTAATGCCTTCCAGCACCATAAAAGCACATTCATCGCTACAGAAACAATTTAGAAGATGGTCTTCCATTCAATAGACGCGAAAAAAATAGTTCTATAGTTATGCAATTGTTTACTTAATAAGGATAGTCCTTACTAATTATGAAGGACTTGGGCGTCAATTTCTTTCGCCCTAAATGCGCACGACAATTTACAAAGGAGTTCTGAAACAGACATATCCAGTAGTGAGTAACCTTTTTGGATATCCCGTGTGGAAATTTCATCACGATTTTATAAACGTTTGTACACTTCGAGTCATAAAAACTTAAAATTTTGAAAAGAAATGCGGATGTCCTTGTGGGACCGCCATATTCTATAGTGGTAAATATTCTCTTAAATGTATGGGAATGATTTATGCGTAAAATATACGACTAAAGGAGACAGCACGCATCCAAAAGTAAACTTGTTGAATGAAAAAAGCAAGCTTTATTGGGCATTACACCCGATTATTTGAAGAATCCTTGCCAAAGCAGGATATACGGGTGTATCCTTAATCAGGAGGGATATACTTTTACTGAATATTACTGAAAATACTTCGTTTTCAATATAGAGTAAATATGCATCGATATTCTACTACAATCTTTCTGTATTCCCAAGTTTTAAAGGGGGGTTCTATTCAAATGAGCCAATTTCTTGACTTCAATTTTTGACTTTATTTTGTTTTCCTTGCATAATTCTTATACAAATTGGATTTGAATGCAAATGAATGACTAAGTTTACTCCAAACAGATGAAGCAAAATATAATAAAACTTAAAAATTTCATATCTTGTATAATTCGGAAAAAATGGAGGTTGAAAAAAAATTTGCACGGGGGTTCTATTCAAGTGAGCGGTAGTGTATATAGCGTGTTTGGTGCAGCAAATACATAAAATCGGGTGAAAATATACATGGGAGCTATATCCAAATCTGGGCCGATTTCGATATTATTTAACACATTTATTTCTAGATCGCATTCAGTCACACATTCCAAATTTCATTGAAATCGGACATATATAGCTTGTTTGGTGCAGCAAATACGTGAAATCGGGCGGAAATATAAATGGGAGCTATATCCAAATCTGGACCGATTTCGATATAATTTGGCACTTTTATTTCTAGACCGAATTTAGTAACACATTCCAAATTTCATCGAAATCGGACATATATAGCGTGTTGGTGCAGCAAATACGTGAAATCGGGCGAAAAAATATGTGGGAGCTATATCCAAATCTGGACCGATTTTCACCAAAAGCAATAGCGTTTTTCCTATGATTAGAAAAATGATATTCCCCACTTTTCAGCTGGATCGGGGGCTATATCCAAATCTGGACAGATTTCGATAGAATTTGGCACTTTTATTTCTAGAACGAATTTAGTAACACATTTTTGGAATCAAAATCGGACATATGTATATAGCGTGTTTTGTGCAGCAAATAAGCGAAAATATATATGGAAGCTATATCCAAATCTGGACCGATTTCCACCGAAAGCAATAGCGTTCTTTATATGGTTAAAAAATTATATTCCCCACTTTTCAGCTGAATAGGACAGTAAATGCGACCTGTACGTTGCAAACGGACGGACGGACATGCATAAATCGACTCAGAAAGTGATTCTATGTATATCCCCAAAATTTGCTATGGGTCTATCTTATGCATGTTACATACAAATACACACAGACATAATACCCCTTACCACAGTGTGGTGTAGGGTATAAAAACAAACAAACGCAATTATTTTGTCGTATATAATCGTCTGCTCCGTCGGAAAAGGTCGTAAGTCCCTCTCAATAAATTTTTCAGGAGGAAGAAAAAGCATTCCAGCGCTTTCTGTATTAAAGATTTTATTATGGTGGTAAAGGCAGGATTCTTCGTTTATTTATTCCGCTTCAATACCTGTACTTTGTTTGATAAAATTCAGTCGCGTTTTGGAGATAATTGGATGTCTTTGGACTTACGACCTTTTCCTTGTACAGTTTTGTATTTTTGAAGGGACTTACGACCTTTTCCTTTTTCCTTTTTTTAAAGTAAAATATTTATACTTTACAAAACAACGCGGAAAGGGTATTATAAGTTTGTTTTGTCCAATATTCGTGTAACATCGCGAAGTATTCGTCGTAGATCCCCTCCCTTGCCATTTTTTCATATCTTGAAGAGATAAAGCGATCTAGCTATGTGCGTCCGTCCATCCATTAACAATCACGGTGCTCTTGAAACAATTTTAAATGGAAGGTGCTTACACCTCGGAAATTTTTGCGGATTCTGAAACTACAATGTTTATAGATGAGAACAATCAAAAAACAAAAAAAATCGCCGGAGCGCTTTTTAAATAAATCGCGATTTAAGTTGACATTTTTAGGGGTTGTTTAGGTTTTCGCGATTTTGCTTAGAAATCACGTTTCTTATCAAAATGGGACTAAAACAAATGTTGTAGATATGAAAATTCTCTACAAGATTGTCCTTTATGATATTCTTGTCGGTCTTACCGTTTTTGAGATATAGAAGTTCAAATTGGGACAATTCAAATTCAATTCAATTCTGTATCGGCCCCTTATAAAACAATGTCATGACTGCAAATTCCCAACTTAAACTCATATATCTAAAAAAATGTTACAACTAAGGATAAGTTACTTAAGCCAGTCTTGTAGAGAATTTTCACAGCTTTAAGATTTTCTCAGGTCACATGTCGATACGACTTACCGTATTCAAGCAAATTCGCGAAACACTAACAAAAAAAAAAACTAAAAATGTAAACTGAGCTTCCTTATCTCAAAAATGGCACAAGCTGGGAACAAATGATAAAGTCAATCCTCTAGAGAATTTTGACAGCTACAACATTTTCTTTAGCTCCATTTCGATTGGACTTGCGGTTTTCAAGCAAAATCGTAAAAACCAAAATAACACCTAAAAATGTGAATTTTGACCGCGATTTATTTAAAAATCCCTACATCGATTTTTTCTTGTTTTTGGATTTTTCTCATCTATGAACACTGCTGATTCAGAATACATAAACACTTTCCCTGTGTAAGAGGTTTTCATCAAAAGTTAGTTAAGGCGCACGCTACATGACATTGTTTTATAAGGGGGCGATATAGTCAGTGCATTGTCCCAAGTTGAACTTCTATATCTCAAAAATGGTAAAAACTACGAAAATACCATAAAGGTCGATCTTGTAGAGAATTTTCATAGCTACAATATTTGTTTTAATCCCATTTTGATAGAAAATGTGCTTTCTAAGCAAAACCGCGAAAACCTAAACAACCCCTAAAATTGTCAACTTAAATCGCGATGTATTTAAAAAGCGCTCCGGCGATTTTTTTGTTTTTTCGATTGTTCTCATCTATGAATATTGTAGTTTCATAATCCGCAAAAACTTCCTAGGTGTAAGCACCTTCCATTTAAAATTGTTTCAAGAGCACCGTGCAATTGTTATAAAACTCCAGGCCTTTTGGACCGATCGTCACGAAATTTTGTGGAGAGGTCGGGTTCCGACCAGAAGTGACCCCATTAGATGTTGGTTATGATCGAAAGGTGTGAAATGGACCAAATCCACAATTTTTTCCCGACTTTGTAGCTGTCCTTTAGATCGCAGTAATATTCCGATTGGAGCGACATTTTAAGAATGATTTGAGTTTAAGACAAAGAATGGTGATGATAATTATAATGATGATAATTATTAGCGGGTTTAAAGGACCAAAACTTTTGGGTGAAATCTTATATATAAAATACAACGTGTGAATGTTTGTATGTTCCGCATAGACTCAAAAATGGCTGAACAGTTTTTTTTTTGAAAATTTCAGAGAATGTACAAGGAACAACCGAGCTGAAAATAGGCTTTATATATTTTTTTTTTTTAATTTCGGAGAGGGGGTGGGGGGTGCAGGCCCTATTTTTAAAAAAACGTTTTTTTCCAAATGTTGTGAAAGTATAGGTCAGAAAATAATTTGCGAGGCGACGGTTGTTGAATCTCCGACCCTAAGTACTTATTCCATGTAATTTTCAGATTATGCACAGAGATGTCCCTTGGTGGAAGTAGGCTATATATTTTGATGAATTTCGCAGGAGCGGGTTACACCTGTGCCCTATTTTTTAAATGTGCTATATATAAAACTTACGAACTATTCCGTTTCCCCAATCCTGGGAACATATTTTAGCAATAAGACCCGACCACTCCCACTTTCTTAATTATGCTACAAATCAATGGAAATACCAGATGTTATGCATAACGATGCTTTGGTCTTATTGGAAAGCAAGTTTTTAGATTAGAATGCAACATATCGATAGCTATAGTTTCATCAGGTATATAAGATACATTATAAGAAGGTGGACACAGTCGGCATGCCTCAGTTATTTGGCGGTATGTTAAAATTGCATATCGACCCCAACATTTCTGAAGATTTTTATACCCTCCACCATAATACGGAGGGTATTTTAAGATAGATCTTCGTGATTTGGTATAGAAGATTCTATTTCTTCTAGGATGTTTGGTTTTGACACCTTCATATAGCGCCCATAGAACGGTACCTCCCGTTTTCCGGAATTTTGAAGATGTGGCCTCAATATTCCTCCGAAATGGCTGAAATTTGGTATTTATTCTTCGCTGGGGTATAAAACTTTCTCTCATAAATTTATCTATATAGGTCCATGCCTTCATATAGCACCATAGAACGGTGCGTCCCGAATTTCGGTATTTTGAAGGTTAGGCACATTGTTTTACCGAAATTGCTGAAATTTGGTATTAAGTCTACTTCATAAATGAAAGCAAACTAATTGAAGTAAAATTTAATACAACTCATGGTGAAGGGTATAACAAGTTCGGCCTGGCCGAATTTAACGACGTTCTTACTTGTTATTGATAGTCACTTGCACTTGCACTAATTTGCGATGCAAAAAAAATATAATTGACATAAGAAAAGGTAACATAAACTGTTTCAAGGGCCAGCAACGTGGACCGGTTCGGCTAATATTTTTAATATAAAACATGGCACGTTCCTTCAATTAAATTTCATGATTAATTCCGTTAATGAACGTGGTTTCTTAGATACATTGTAATCCCAAATAGTGTTCTTTTTTGTCTTCCCAAGTACATGTGTCCCAACTACCTGCATCTTTTGTTTTTGTCTGCAAACCATGTAGAATCTTCAGCATGTAATGTCTTCCTGTGTTTAGGAAGTTTATCATCAGAGCTTTCAGAATCGCTTTCAGAAAACCATAGGGAACTAGACCCGTGACACCATCGTGTAATTCCATTCCAAGTTCATACTGTTCTTTGTTAGCAAAAACCATTATGTCTTCTTAGTATAATAACATTTCAATCAATTATTACTTTAGAATCATTTAATAATATAAACATTGCACTTACCCGTCCGTTAGAAGGTATTACTTTATTGAATTCAGAATACAAACTAATCTCGTTATGTGAATAAATGTCCCTAGAGAAACCACAAATTACCAGTTGATAAAGTTAAGTAAGATATACGACAGAAAAAACAGTAAAAAATTTGATTTTTTTACAAATTTTTCAATATACATATGAGGTATTTGAACACATAGAGCATCCCAGAAGTCCATCTTTCATAATCAGTTCCCTTATAGGGGAAAATAGATTTCAAATGTAAATTTTCGTTGCAATATAGAAATTATGACATTTTTGTTCAAAAGTTTGGTCCACAGGCTCCGCCAAATATCATCCGATTATCATCCAAAGGTGTAGGCTAGTTCTTTACATTGTATCCCAACCATGGATGACGTTAAACATTATATCTGAACTACTGGACTTACGACCTTTTCGTACTCAAATTTGTACGTTTTGTGGACTTACGACCTTTTCCGACAAGGGCAAAACATATAAAAAAACGCGACATACTACCATTATTTTCTATCATACGATGTGTTTTGACTTGTACTATCATCCTGTAACAAAAACGCGATTTCCAAAAAAAGTGGACTTACGACCTTTTCCGACGGAGCAGACGATATATTAATTTTGTATCAGGAGTTTAATTCAATATAGGTGGAATCTGAAGGTACAGTAATGGGGGCTATATTTGCAGCTTTTGGGCCATTATCTTAGAAAATATGGACTTACTCCGGAAAAAATTGTACCGTTGTAACCGTTGTACCGTGAAAAACAACCTTCTGCAAACAATTTCAAATAGATCCGAGACGAGTACTCAAATTGCACTTTTCTCAAATTTTGTGTGGGAGGTACCCGAAAGACGGGACCTATGTACTACATATTCCAACCTGATACATGACTGGATGAAATAATACGATGTGCACAGATTTGGCCAATCAGAAACTCCCTGCGATAGTTGTCTTGCAGATTTGCCATTTTAGTTGATGTCGTCATGGTTTCTAGGAGCTTTTAGGTCATTATCTCAGGAGGTATGGACTTGCCCCCGAAAAAAATTGTACCAATGTAAAGCGGAATGCAAGGACAACTAGCTGAAAAAAATTTCAAACCAATCCGAGAGGAGATCTTAAATAAAACTCTTTCCGAATTTTGTGTGGGAGTTACCAAAAGAGTAGGACTGATGTAGTCCATATTCCAACCCGATCTATATCTAGAAGGCCGCCTTCAACTTGCTCGAATTCAAGAAGAGTTTCACTCGCGAGCGGAATTAGAGCGGGTATTCGGAGCTCTGGCAATTTTAAAGAAAAAATTTGAACTTTTATGGGGGAGGTACCCGAAGGAGTGGACCGATATGGCCCATCTTCGAACATAAACTAAGTTTGGGCAAAATATTACGAAGTGCACAACTTAATTGGAATCGGTTGTTCCGTTCGAGAGTTATCGTGTGCACAAGCCAGCTAGATAGGCAGACGGGCGGACATGTTTAAATCGACTCCAAATTGTCTGAAACGGATTTCGTCCAAACATAATTGTGTCTTGGTCTTATCAAAGTGTATAAACCCTTTGTTAGTCTTACGGCTGAGGGTATAAAAATTAAATTGCCAAGTTTCTTCCACAAATGTTATGGTCAATTTCACCAGCTAAAAACTATCCGATCATTATCCAAAATAATTTGGATCTTCGTTTACCAAAACTCTTACATGTTACTCTTAGAAAATGTTGTCAGTATAGAACTATAACTGTGATCACTTGTGTTATTATGGTTACCATACACAGAATTGAATATATATGTAGGCTGTAACACTGTTATCTTACAACGTACATCAACATGATGGACACCAGTGGAAAGGTCGAGAGTTTCTCTTCCAAATATAACTTATGTGGATAAAATGTGTCTTGCAGAAATAAAGACAAAAGTGTCCTTCTTAGCCGCTAAATATTATCTGATCTTTGTGGTAAATTGCACTTTTCTAAAATTGAATTGAATGTAATTTGGCATTTAGAGTTGAGTTTTCGACTTAAAATTATATATAGGATATAGATTCCCGTTTCCCTGGTCAAATAATAGCAACACATTTGTTATTTGTGTTTTAAAATGCTAGCATTATCGAGGGAATGATTTTAAATACAGGTGTACTTCGGGGTCCGATGGCTAACATATCCGCTTACTCACAGATCGAAGTTGGCAACTCCGCAGAATAACATACATTTTTTCTATCTTTACTATGGTAAACCCTAGTCCTCTAGTTAAATTTAGTAATAGCCAAGCTAACATTCTCAAAAATTATGTTTTTTTGCACGAATATTGTAATAAAACTCCAATTACTTTTTAATAGCAAAGATGCTCTATTTTTTTCAGCCCATTGTGTAGTCACCCAAGGGAGATTTTGACAACAAAATATATTGTTATTGAAATGTTTCAAAAAACGACATGTCCGTGTACGACATACATACGTGTATTAAGATTTTCGACGGACGAAATCAAACAACTGTTATAAAATTGTTAAATTTATAATGGCTAGAAATAAGAAACCTTTTTTTAGACTTTACAATCCTTTCAACTCGCCCCCAATCACCCCTTCGTCGGTGAGTAAGGGGAATTCAAAGCATTTACAGCACTTTGACTTCCGTCCATAACCATTAAATGCAGAATATTTCTATGTCGATAATATGGATGTCGATTCTATTGCTGTTACTGCCTGTTGTTGATGTTGCGAAACCACATTTCAAAATTTCCGTAAAATAATTTATTTTCTTTTTTCAACAAAAAGCTAATGGAATAAAATTGTATCAAAGTACCAAAGGACTCGTTTGGAATATTAATGCATTAGTTTACCCTCCCCTCCTGCTCCTTTTCTACACCCACTGAATATTTATATGTGTTTTGCACAAGTTCTGCTGGCTGGTTGTCTGTGGCTCGCACCCCTTTATGACAAATTCATACTTTTTCACATTTTGGGCTATGTGGTGGCAAGGGTTGTGTGGCAGTGACGTGCAACTCATGGTGACTCGTAACAATAACATCTAGTGAAGAGGAGGCATAGCAAAAAAACTAAAACGTGACATATATCAAAACGTTTATGTTTTTTCCGAACTGCCATCATATTAGCTTTGGTTTCATGTCTATGCTGAGCTATGGAGAAGACAGTCAGTTACTGAACAGTAAAACACAATGTATTCCAGTCATGTCTTCGTTTGTGTCAAACGCAAAAAGTTAAAAACAAATGGAGGTCATTTGTTGATTTGCCAAATACTGGACAATTTTGAATAGCATAACATTTTCTGGCTGTCACTATGCAAAAATCTAAGTAAAACAAAAATTTCGAATAGCCAGAAGCCTATTGGGTCGAAATAATTGTACGTAATCGCTTTTGTTGAAAAAATGTCAACCAATACATACGTGTGGTACATTTGTAAGTACGTGTCTATGAACAGATTTGATTAGTTGTATTCTAACGATGCTCCACTTTAAAGAGTAAAAATCAAGTGAAGTCAGTAGAGATCGTCAAAACATGATTTTGGAATAGGAATCTGCAGATTTAGGATAAGAGTTTAAAAAGGTTTAAAGTTTAAGACTTTTTTAGACGAGTGGTATCCAAACTTTGGGTACTCCTTAGGGTGGAAACACTTACGTGAAACACAAAACATGTTTCAATGATTTTTATGGTCTGTTGTAGAAGAAAATTTTCATTTGATTGAAAACCTTATTGAATCAAATATGTATTTTTCAAAAACATAAGTTTAGTAGTAGTTCGAACGAATTTGTATTCGAATCGTCTTAGTGAAATATGAACGAATATACATTGATCATTTTCTTCAAGAAGCTTTTCGAGTTTACCCATTTCTATATGATAGATAATACGGATAAAATTTTAACAAGTAAAAAAGTGTTAAGTTCGGCCGGGCCGAAATTTTATACCTTCCACCATAAAATAATCTGAAGTAACACGGAATAATTATTGTTTTTCCTGTCCACAACTTTAGTAAGAGATATTCTGTGACCACTTATACATAAATAAGGTAGAAAATCATAATAAATGTATTCAATCGGTCGGGAACCTTATATGGTGCTAAATCAAAGTGTGGACCCATGTTTTTGGTGGAGAAGTTTTGTGACCACTGAAAACTCAAATGTCGAATTGCAGATACTTAAATAAAAAATTGAAGCCTAAAACCCAAAAAACCGAAAATCGGGAGAGACCATTGCACTATAGGTAATTTGGACAGGTTTTTGCACTTTGAATAACGCGAGTTTTATAATTTGTTTTGAAAAAAAATATGTCAAATTATAGGAATATGCAAAATTCGCGGTACAATTCGAAGTCAAAATCAACATTTCGAAGGCAAAATAAAAAATATTAAAAATTAAACGAAATTTAAAAGAGTTTTGTATTAATCAAAAACATAGATATGATATTCAGTGGAATGGTGACGATGTGTACTTTTTGTTTAAGGAAATAAATTTCTTCACAATGTTTGTTACAGCAGAAAAAATCATTATATAAGACACAACCTAAGAATTTTGTTTACTTTGTCTGAAATTCTGAAACCGGAAATATCTTCAGAAAAGGGTTCTGAATCAATTACATAATATACCAAGGTGCATTTTTTTAGGGTTTTTTGAGTGATATCACTTTTTTGAAGGTGCCCTCCTTGCAGAAAAAATATATTTTTTTAATATTTGATTTGGTGAAGAAAATATTAAGCACAAAAAAGCATCTGATTAGAACAAAAAAAAAAAAAAAAACATTTTCTTTAAAGAAATATTCACCATGTATTGTAAAACTGTACAGAGGTGTCGTGATCAACATTTTTGTTAATTATATCTGTAATACGTTCTTACTAGGGATCATGATTGCGCGGTTTATTTGGTCCTTTTAAAAAATAATATTTATAAAGATCTCTTCGTGAATAAATATTTTAAACATATCAATGTTTTTAAAATCAATATTTTAGTTCATTATAACCTTTCTTTTTTGTTTTAACCGCGATCATTGGAATGAATGAAATAGGTAAAATAAGAATATGGGGTAGGAACAACAAAATTTGTTCGTTATATCCGCCGTTCCTTAAAACCGTGTTCGTCTGCAATATTCTTATTAAAGCTTACTTTTAAATATTATATATTAAAATATTTAAAACAGTGCACAATGGTCCCAAATCCAAATTTGCTGGCCAAAACTATTTCAACGTCCATTTTGTAGTGAAACTAATTATTATTTATATAAATGTGTACAAACAGCAATTCTTATGTTTTATCGACCAAAATGACCAAAAACTGCCAAAAATTGGTGAACAGGGTGGCCCCGTTGTGTGGGGTCTAAACCAAAACATTGACCTATGTTAATAATTTTTGGTACGAAGGATTCATATCTTCCAAGAGGTCAAAATACCAAATTTCAGCCGAATCGGTCATAAAGGGTCGCTAAAATCCACAAAATATCTAAAATCGGACGGTACTTTTATGTAGGGGCTATGACAAAAAATGGATCTATTTTCAAAAAACTTGTACATACTTGTTTTCTACAGTCTAAATTCCTTAAATATGATTTTTAAGGAAAATCGGTTGATAGATGTGGGTATTACCGTTCTATTTCAATTGGATACTATGTACAGTCACAACAGGTATTTACAAAAAATTCTCCCATCTAAAAATAGAAAAATCGACTTTATTTTAACTGTGGCAAATTTGAGCACGATTTGACTTCTGAATTTATTAGTACAGACCCCCTGCTATCTTTCAAATTCGATTTGGAGGTGGACAAATTTGGACATTTTTTTAAAAGTTTGAGTATATTTAAATAATATTTGTAAAAAATAATTTTTAATATATATAAAAATATTGATTTTATTACGCTAATTTTACAAATTTCATCGTTCTTTTTGTAAATATTATGAAAGTACTCATTAACAGCTTCCCGATTCATAATAACTTTGGTCTCACTTCTGTATATTTATGCAGCGACGCAATACAACAAAAATTGTATATTTTACAGCACAAAGTCTGTTTTATTTTTACATAAAAAAAGTGTCAATTTTGGTACTGCTCCAATCAACGAATACTAACGTTATTTACAAAAACTAATTATTTTCAGATGACTTGATGTGTTTTTTATTATTCTGTGTAAAAAAAAATTAAAATTTCGAAACTTCAAAAATAGGGTTTTGGCCAAAAATTTCCTGATTGAAACCTATGTGCAGTGTTTAGATCCGTCGCTATCCGCTTGTGCTTAAAAGGGGGCCTGTAAATCCTAACAAATTGTAAGGAAGTCTACTCTCGGGTTGACAATTTTGGTTCGTGATAATCGTGGCCATTTTAAGTAGTTGAATGTGTACAAATATTAAGAAAAATTCTTTGGGAACCACAAAACTTTGTTCCTTATAAACGTAGTTTCTGACCGATAACCAGTTTTTGGTGGAGATGCTGTGTGACCGCTGGGAACCTCAAATGTCGACTTACAAATAGTTCGGTCGAAATTTGTAGCTAAAATATTCAAAATACCGAAAATCGGGAGGTACCGTTACGTGGTGGCTATATTAAAACATGGACCTATATTGACAGTTTTTGTTTGATATGTTTTGTGACCACTGGGAACCTCAAACGTCAAGTTACAGGTAGTTCGGTCGCAAAATG
This sequence comes from Musca autumnalis, assembly GCF_047663935.1. Lineage (NCBI taxonomy): Eukaryota > Metazoa > Arthropoda > Insecta > Diptera > Muscidae > Musca > Musca autumnalis. The sequence goes on along the minus strand of NW_027411977.1, from coordinate 177,730,169 downwards.
TAGCTACAATCCTCAAAATGCCGAACATCGGCAGGTAATGTTATATGGAGGCTGTTCCGAAACGTGGTTCTCTGTTTGCAGTTTTTAAAGATGATATTTTATGATCACTAGAAATCTCAACTGTAAAAATACAGGTAGTTGTTCAAAAATATTTGCTAAAATCCTCAAAATACCGATATTCGGGAGGTACTGTTATATAGGGGCTATACCAAAACATAGACCTATGTTGACAGTTTTAGATGGAGATGTTTTGTGATTACTAGGAACCTCAACTGTCAAATTACAGGTAGTTCGGTCAAAAAATGTAGCTAAAATCCTCAAAATACCGAATATCGGGAGGTACCGTTATATGGGGGCTATACCAAAACATGGACCTATGTTGACAGTTTTCGGTGGAGATATCTTGTGATTACTAGGAACCTCAACTGTCAAATTATAGGTAGTTCACTCAAAAATTTTAGCTAAAATCCTCAAAATACCAAAAATCGATAGGTACCGTTATATAGGGGATAGATCGTCTTAGAATTTTATACTGATCAATAATGTATATACTTTATATGGTCGCAAATGATTAGTTCGATGTGTTACAAACAGAAAAACAAACTTAATATACCCTCCATACTATGGTGGAGGTTATAAAAATACCGAAAACCGGGAGGTACCGTGTTATGAGGCAATATCAAAACGTGGTCCTATACCGACAATTCTATGCTATAATGCTGTATATCCCTAACGAAGGCTATATATAGAATTTTACGCATTCCTGTATTATAGTGCGGCTAAAACCTATTACAAATTTCTGGGGGAAAGTTTTGTTTGTTTCTTTTAAATAAATAATTAATTAATTTACCCAGCAAAATTTTATGGAAGTGGTTCCATGAGATGCCATGATTTCACTGGATCTTTTGCATTGGTTCAAATGAAGTCGTGAAAGATCCGATCTTTTCATCAGCATTTGAACCCTTTCAAAGGAAGTCGTGATAGATCCGATCTTTTCATCAGCATTTGAACCCATTCAATCGATCCAATAGAGATGAATTTTGTGTTTTTATTTATACACATATATATATTTTTAGTTTTACTTATCTAAAATTTATTAAAGCTATGTAAGATATATTACGCTAGGAAGTCCCAATCATTGAGCAAAAAATAGAGTCGGACTGCAATCTTTGGTATTATAAAATTTTCCTTGTCTGCTCTAGAGAGCCCTGCTCTACAAGTCGATTTGTAGATCCCTACATTTCCAAAATGTTCGTAAAATAAAATTCACGAAATAGTAATTTGCAGTTAGAGTCCATGTCGAAATCTGTACTGGTGATGGGAATTGAAAAACCTTTTGTAAGATGAATCAATCAATCAGTTGCGGAGGAATTAAACTATGTTGCGAGTAGCGGCGGTGCTTAAACTGCAACAGCTGGACGGCCGAATGTCAAGTATCTCAATAAAGTTTTCAACCTGTCGCTAGCCACACACATCGTTCCCGAGGTCTGGAAAATATACCAGCTACTGAAGCCTAGCAAGTATGCCAGCAAAGGTAAATCGTGCAGACCAATTTCGCTTTAGTCGCCCATAACAGCATCAGAAATAACTGTCTAGTTGCCGATCAATAACATGAGATCCGCAAGCAGCACAACAACTGCGCTACACGCCATCTCTACTCATATTAGTCGAGGACTCAATCAAAATAAGCCGTGCGATAGAACAGTGATAGTAACCCTTTGAGATTGTCAAGCACTCCACGCTGTTTGAGTTCATCGAGCAGACTACGCTCCGGCCAAGTTTGGACGCCTGTCGTGCGTGGAATTTAGGATCAAGATGTCCGAGACCCTTAGAGTGAAACTTGGAGTTGTCCGAGGTGCCTTCCCTGATGAAATTTGTAAATGGCTGAACTCATTTTTGTCTGATCTTACCACCCTTTTCCACGCGAAGAATATACAAATATCAGCCAATAAATCTACGGCCACTTTGTTCACCACCTGGGCGGCAGAGTTGAGAACAATAGAGTTGAATGTCATGGTCGCTGGGAGCAGAACCAGTATCAACAAGCCTATCAAGCAGGTTTAAGAAGTATTCACATGAATGCAGTCGCAGATTCAATAAACAACTATCTATCGTCTGTATGCGGTCCTCTGAGAATGTCGACCATTTATCTCAGCTGAGGAGCGTCAGCTGTCAGGACAAAGCAGAGTACTTTTGGCTAAATACGCTCGGGATGGTACTGCCGTTTAAATTTCTATAGAGCAAGGTTTCATGACACAAAAGATCTGCTCAGATCTAGTATAATTTGGAGTTGAGTGAATGGGTGGAGGTGGAGTCTTGTTATTTGGAATTAAAATTAATTTTTGAGTGTGGAGGATTTTCATATGGAGGTAGTTTTGGAAATTCGTACTTTTGTGTACCAAGATTACTGAATGGTACTTAATTTGATATTGTTTGTATGGATAGAGTTGGGATTTGAAATTTGGTATTACGGTAATTGTTGGTGTGTGGGGCTGATAAAAAGAGTTTTTGAAATACGTACTACAAAGGTCCAAAAGTTAATAAATGGTACTAAATTTAGTATTGTGTGTGCGGATAGAGTTAGTAGATGTCTGAATTTTGGTACTAGAATCAGAATTGGTGTGTAGAATTATGATATGGAGGAAATTTTTAAATTCGTACCGAAAGTATTAAATGGTACTAAATTTTGTATAGACTGTAATTCTGAAAGTTGGTATGAAGGTCGCTGTTGGTGTGTAGGGTTGAGATATGAAGTGGTTTTGGTACCAAATGGTACAAAGTTTGGTATTGGTTGGAATACAGATGGAAATATGAAAATTTGTCTATATATAGTACACCCAATACAAAAGGGTATACGGACAGAGATATAATTCTGAATTTGGTATTAGGGTCATTGCTGGTGTGTAGGATTCAGATGTTGAGGCGGTTTAGGAAATACATACCGTATATATACGAAAGACAACAAAACACACACTAAATGTACGGCAAAAATAAATTGAAACAAGTAAGAACAGACTATAGTCGGACGGGGCCGACCATGTGATACCCTATACCACTAAACGCGTCTTCTTGGGATAAAGTTATAAGATGTGCATTAGAAATTTTACCAATTTTCACACAAAAGTTTTGATCAATTTAACCCGCTAAATATTATCCGATCATACCGTTGACTTGCACGCTACTTCTTCATCTCAAACCAAAACTACGTTTAAAATTTCGCGCCGATCGGACTATTATTGCGACCTACAGAGCGGCTACAAAATCGAGCAAAAATTTTGTTTTTGGTCCATTTCATCCCTTTAACATTTCACGATCATCGCCAAAAACTAATCAGTTCTATTCTGGTCCAAACCCGACCTCCATACTAAATTTCGTGACAATCGGTCCATAATTGCGGCCTCTAGCTTGATTACAATTTTTAATGGACGGACAGACGGACGGACGGACGGACGGACGGACACACATCGCTAAATCGCTTTATCTCGTCGAGATATGAAGTTTGGTATACCACATGAGGGGTCTACGACGAATATTTCGCGGCGTTACATGAATTTTTGGGAAAACAAACTTATTATACCCTTTTCCACATTGTGGTATAGGGTATAAAAAATTTGGTATTGAGTTTTCTTGGAATTCCGAAATTGTGTACAAAAGTTACAGTTGGTGTGTAGGATTAAGATAAGAAGGTTGCTTTAGAAATGCCTACTATAAATGTACCAAAAGTACTAAACAGTACTACATTTAGAACAACTTTGGTATTGGATGAAGGCAGGGACGTACGCAGAGGGGGGGCACGTGGGGCCCCCCCCCCCCCCCCCCGAAATGGTTTGGTCCGACAACATTTTTTGAGCTACTTTAGCAAATTATTACGATTTTTTCTCTAAAATAATTTTTGTATTTGAAATTTCAAATGAAATCTGATATTATTCTGAAGGTTCTGTACTGAAAATGTACTTTATCAACAAGTTGTCTGAAGAAATATTGATTTTTTTTTTGTTTGAAAACTCTCTTTGAATGAAACTTCCAGTAAAACTGAATTCCTCCCTTATGCCATGGCTGTGTTTTGGAATTCGTATTCAAAAGATTACAAATTCATTATTGTGCGGATTAGAAGTACATAAAATGAAGTGCCTATTGGACAATATGTACGACATATCAAGGGGTTTCCGTGGAGTATATCTCGAAAACCAATTAGCAAATTAATATACTGCCTGTATCAAAATTTTGTATTCCTATTTTATATATACTTATTGCTAAATAGTGGGAGAAAATAATGGAGAAAAATGTATTGTTTTGCATCATAAAGTGATGATATCTGCTATAAATAGCATGCCCATCTGAATTTTTTCCTATCAGTAACAAATTCGTAGCTGAAAGCAACCGTAAACGAAATTAATGCTCAAACTTTGGTTATTTGGTATTGTATTAAAATCTGCTGTTTTTTGTATTGTATATAACGGTGCTCTTGAATCAACTTTAAACGAATGAAGCTTACACCTGGGTTTATAGATGAAAACGCATTTTTAGGGTTTTTCAGGTTTTGGCCATTTTGCTGGAAAACCACAAGCCCTATCCAAATGGAAATAAAGAAAATGTTGTAGCAGTGAAAATTCTTGTTCTTTTATGATATTTTCCAACGTTTTACTATTTTTGAGATATAGAAATTCAAGTTGGGACAATTCACTGACTGTATCGTCTCCTTATAAAACAATGTCATGGCAGCAATTTCCCAACTTAAACATATATATCTCAAAAATGGTACAACCGAGGAGCCAATTTTCAAAGCTACACCATTTTCCTTAGCCCCATTTCGATAGGACTTGCAGTTTCCAAGCAAAGTCGCGAAAACTTAAAAATGTGAACTTTGACCGCGATTTATTTAAAAATCCCTCCAGCGATTTTTTTTGTTTTTGGATTTTTCTCGTCTATGAATATTGCTGTTTCAGAATCCGCAAGAACTTCCCGCTTTAACGTTGGTTCAAGAGCACCGTGATATTGTACCCTCAGCTGTTAGGCTAATGATAAAAATGTAACCCGCGTTACAATTTGGAGTCGATTTATCCCAGTTCGTCCGTCCGTCAGTCTGTATGGCTCGAGCGCATTATAACTTTCGAACAGATCAAAAGATTTTGTCCAAAATTTGGATCTCGCAATATTTTGTTCAAACTTCCTATGGACACTTCCCCAGCCAGACTTCAAAATGTTTCCCTAAAATCGCGAGCAAAGTCCAATTCGATTTTTTCGAGACCTAGGGTACTTTCGAATATGGATCGATTCACTTGAGGGCTTGTTTACAGCGATATTGTATTTTTTTTGTGGGTGAGTCAATGGTTATATCAGTATTGGTCCAAAAGCTGTAAATCTTACGCCGACCAAATTAAAATTAGGCCCACTTCCAAAATGGACGGTATCAGTCGATTCTTTCAGGTATCGTCTGTACAAAAATTCAAAACTTTTGCGCTTTCATCGAAGTCACATTTTTGATCAGAACGCCAACAATCGAGAAGTTGTACACCCCAAATATTTCGAAGTTATTGTTGGAAAGTTTATACGTCCAAGAAAGGAGACGAAATTCTGAAACTTCCTTGGTATACAATTTACAGAACAAAAATTGGCTATGTATCCCGTATTCGATCTGTCTATATATACTCGTGAAAGTCTCAACTTACATATGCTGAGGGTATATCTCTGTAGGCAAACCCGAATGTTACTTTTTCTTGTTTTTCAGAAATCAAAAGTTATGAATTTTTATAAGTTTGCTTCCGCTGTGCTGACAGAAGTGATTCGTTGTTGGAAACCATTGATGTATCAGATGGAGTTTTTCGACTCAACCTTTTTTTCAGGATTTAGCTAAAATATTTTTGCAAAGTTTCAAACAGTACTACGAGTTGGATTCGGAGTCAATGAGTCGTAGATTGCATAGCCCAGCTCCTGATATTTTTTTAATGTAACTTTCTGAATGTTTAGTTGGATTTCATTGACTCTATCACTTCTGGTAAAATAGTAAAGCTTTGGTGTTTTTATGCACTTAAAGAATGTTATTTTCTTACAATGATACAAAACGTTTTTAATGGCACTGAAATTAGTGTGTTATATATGGTAATATTCAAAAATGTTTTACAATCGTTGAAGTTGAGGTTCACCATTTAATAAGTCGCGAACTGTCAATATATTTTATTCAATATGAATATATTTATATTAATTGAAGTGTTTTAGCTGGGGTCGCATAAAATGAACCATAAAAAATAATTTATGTGGACGCTGTGTTGGTGGTAATACTCGTATTAAAAAATGGGTAAAAATGTGTTGAAGTTTACAAGTTTTTTTGTGTTCTTTCTTGATTTCTGGTCAAACGACGGAAAATTCAGACCTGAGGTCAAAGAAAGAATTGAAGAATACCCCTTGGGCAACATGTTTCTAATGTATGAATTTTCGATATATACACTGCATCCCCCTAAAATCGATGCTGACATTTTGAAGTTTTGAAATATGGGTTTTTTTGAATATTTCTTATAATTGGAAGGCGCAACCAGATAAATACCCAAACTATTTATTGGATAGCAGAACTCGTGTATACCAAAAGCAAAACCTGACAATGAAAGTAGAATATATCGCCTTTCTAATGATGTAAAGTAGGTTCTTGTTGGTGATCAAACAACGAAGATATCACAATAGTCGCAAATAAACCCCAAATTTTCATGTTTGCGATTTTAGTTTTAATGACGAATATCACAGCTTTTGCTCGGGACTTTCCAAAAGCAATGCCTGACTATGAAAGTAGAAGATTCCACCTTTACAATGATGCAAACTAAATCGAAGTAGGTGACCAAATAACGGAGATATCGCAATATTCGATAATACATCCCATTTTTCCATATTTTTGGAAATCACGCTACTGGGCGCAATTTTGATCGGATCGTCACGAAATTTCGGGGGTTAATGAGGGTCTCACAGAGGAAGAAGCCTATTGATTCTGATGACGGTCGGATAATATTTAGGGGTCGGAATGAGCAAAAACTTTATTTGGAGAAAAAGTCAACATTTTATTCGAAAGCAAATATCTCAGCGTCTATAAGGGGTCTACAAAAAGCAAAACCTGCCAATGAAAGTATAAAATATCGCCTTTACAACAATGTAACGTAGGTTGTCGTAGGTGGTCTAACAACGAAGATATCGCAATAGTCGCTAATAAAACCCAACTTCTCATTTTTGCGATTTTAATAATAATGACGGATATCACACATTTGGTTGGGGACCTTCTAAAAGCAAAGCCTCACTAAGAAAGTAGGAAATCCCATCTTTGACATTATGCAAAGTAGGTTGGCGTAGGTAGTCAAATAATAGAGATATCGCAATAGTCGTTAATGCATCCCTTTCTTCCACTTTTCTGCAATCACACTACAGGTCGGAATTTTGATCGGATCATCACGAAATTTTCTCACAGAGATAGAAGCCTATTGATGTTGGTGATGTCGACAGTAGTCAAATATAAAATTAAATTAAGTGAAAAGATTATTCACGGAGGTAGTGGTGTAGGGCCCCGTACCGACTATAGCCTTTTCTCACTTGTTAAATGTATGTTCTTTATAAGGGAATAAAACCCCCCATAACTTTGGAGCGCAGCATCCAATTTTGTGAAAGCGAAAAGGTTTGAAACCACAACTTTTTTTCTTAATCTATGCGGATGTGTTCGCAAAATTTTTTTTAAAATTTCTTCCAATAGAATTGCAAAAGAAATTTGAAATTTACCATATGTACTTTAAAGAATAAACGGCGTTATGTTCGGGTCGAACTGTTTATATCCTCCAAACACTGTATATATCTATTCCACATATTCGCACTTTTTGCATGGAAGTTCTTCCACCAAAAGGATTTCCAAATTCCAAATTTTTAAAAATTATGCTAATAGCCTTAACAACACAACACATGGTCGTATGTCAAACTGTCCTGAGTATGCTTATGTCAAATGACGTCTGGCGACACTGCGTGTTGCCTAGGCCAGAAGGTTTTTAGTGCCCCTCATACATAAAATCATAAAAAAACCCTTTAAAATAGCTTTACGTAACGATACATAACATTTTTAATTTTCATGATTTTTGGTGAAGTTGCTACAACATTCAAAATAGCGAAAATCGAGAGGTACCGTTCTATGGGGGCTATATGAAGACGTGGACCTATACCGATAAATTTTAGGTGGAAAATTTAGTACCCTCAACGAAGACTAAATACCAAATTTCAGCCATGTCGGTGTTATGATTAAGATAAAACCTCAAAAATACCGAAAATCGGGAGCTACCGTTCTATGGGGGCTATATGAAGGCGTGGACCGATATATCCCATTTTCAATACCAAACATCCTAGGAGGAATAGAAACTTCTGTACCAAATTATAAAGCTCTATCTTAAAAATTACGAGCTGTATCTTGATTTTAGCAGACGGACATGGTTAGATCGACTTAGAATTTTATGCTGATCAATATTTCGATGTGTTATAAACGGAATGTCTAATTTAGTTATACCCTCAATATTATGGTGGAGGGTATAAAAATACTAGAAAAGTTACCCCTGCTGGTCATGGAATTTCTATAAAAAATAACCCTTTTTATTCCCCAGCTAAATTATGAAGTAAATCCTAGTTTTATTACTTAAATATAATTGAACACTTACCAGATGCAGCAATTAAATTTTACAAAAATTACAAAAGTATCCTCCCGAATCCCTTAGAATACTGTGGTTGTTAGTCTTTTGTTCAAATGTACTGCAGTTTTCTCTAAAAATCCTAAATACACAAATGACTTTTTGAATGTAATACCAATTATGGTAAAGGGTTGAAGCAAATGTTCTGCCATGGACAGTCACAGTTTGGAAAATGAACAGGGATTACTGCATCGTCCGACATCCATTAGGATCTATGGTATTAAGTCGGTGTTTTTCTTTTTTCATTTTTAATTTAGCCGACACTTTGTTTAAATATTAGAGAGAAAGGAATAAACAAAACTCCAGAAAGAATACTATGCCAACGAACGGAAGATTTTCTGCTTAATTACGGAAAGTTTTCCGGAAAACAGGATAGCTAAGAACGGAAGAGAACACGTAAATATTTATGAATATGAAATGAGCGAATAAATGAGGGAATATGGCTGCAGATGGATGTATAGATGAAAATCTAAGTCGACGTTTTCTGGCATTCTTATAATTCCATTCAATGCATTCGAGCGTAAGCTCATAATTTAAATGAAGTAATTTTCTTTGTTGTTTTGTTTTCACAAGGTTTTATGGTCTTTTCGGTGTGGGCCAGCGAAATCTGAAAAGGCTAGACCATAACTAAAAGACATAAAAAAATTCCATTTTTTGGAGTTGTTCTACATAGAAGAAACGGCAAAACAACGAATCTGTAAATAACAGCTATGTAGAAAATGTGAATGGGTGGCAAATTCCCCATTTCACCAAATAATTTGAAATATTCTAAAAATGTTATTATGAATTTGTTTACGGATTTGCTGGAATTTATGGTAGAAACATTAAAGAAGAATAATCTTGCTTCTGTGATGTTTTAAATCAAATTGTAATATACAAAGAAGTGAAGTAACTGCGACAAATAGCTTAGCACCATTTGTTTGAAATGGTTTTAAGTATGTATATGTGTTGCATTACACTTGTGGAAGTTTCTTGAATGTTTATTTATAATGGAACCGTTTTTACCTCTTGTGGAAAATAATTAAAAACAAACATACCTACCTAAATCAATTACATATTTCCTTGAAATCATGCTCTCCGCTTTCACTATCCAACATAGTGTGTAGGGCAGACTAATTTCTTGTTCCTTTTTTTAGCCTGAAGTTTGTGAAGTAATCATGGTTAGTATAAAATTATAAGTAGGTTCAGCCATGCGTCCGACTATTAGAATAAATATATTAAGATAGAAACCTGTTGAAGTTTCAATCTCGTATGATTATTTAAATCTGGAGTACTACCCCAATGGCTTAACTTAATTATTACTCTCCATTATTAGAGATGGTATTTACTGGGTAAATACCCAAATTTTGGTAAAATCTTTTTAACTGCCGAACCACTTAACGTAGGCTGACAAAATTTGGCTCAAATCTTTCTTATGTCAACTGAACTTCTAGGATTGAAAACGGGGTCTCTGGGTCCATGTTTTGATATAGTCCCCATATAACCGTACCTTCCGATTTAAAGTTTTTGTTATCTATTAGCCACATTTTACAATCTTATTGGCAGTAAATTGGCCATTTTCAATTCAAAAAGTTCTGGTGATATAGAAAACCCATGAGCCAAATTGTGACAGCCTACGTAAATTGGTTCGACAGCTAAAGAGTTTTTACCCACCATTCGTTCATGCAATTTTTCGAAAAAAATTTTGAACTTTTGTGGGGGATATGTGGACCTATAAAGCCTATACTTGAACTTAAACTAAGTTTGGGCAAAATATTATAATAATTGTTCCACAAACATCCCATACGGGACAAGGGAGACTTCTCTCATCTCCCTGGGCAAAATATTACGAAGTATAAAATTTAGTTCGAATCGGTAGATCCGTTCGAGAGTTATCGTGCCCACCAGCCAACTAGACAGTAAGAGATACAGATTAACGGACAGGGCTAAATCGACTCCAAATTGTCTGAAACGAATTTCGTCCAAACATACTTCGGGTCTAAAACCATTATTTCGATGAAACCCATCTTTGGTCGTATTTTGTATGTATCCCCTTTACTGTAAATCCTGAGGTATAAAATAGATGGCGAGGCGACCCCATGCTGCACTATTTGTGTAAAACATCCAATTGGACAACTGAACTGAAAATTTCTCTGTCATGATAGAGACAATTTGTAGCATGGGAGGAAATTGTGGTTTTCCACACAAAACACACTATATATCAGGCAGTAGGTGCTTTATCAAGCAGACACATTATTGCAATTTTCATCAGGGGAAAGATCAGTAGTTATTTTTCCATATGTAGGCTACTTTGCCGGTATATGCCCTCCAGGAATTAAAATATGGACCAAAAATAAAATTTGTATATTTTTCATACAAAAGTAATGGTCTATGTCAACCTAAACTCTTACCTCGTGCAAAATTTCGTGACTATTGAGCTACAATTGCGACCTCTAACGGGTTTATGAATACACTACAAACAAAAAAACTGGATATATTAGGCTGTAACTCGGTTATCTGATCACGTACATAACAAAATTGACATCAATGGAAAGGTCAAGAGATCGTCTTCCAAATATAACTCACAAGGGGGAATGTGTCTTTCAGGAACAAAGATATAAGCTGTTTATTAAAAATTTTCACAATTTTCACACAAAAGTTGTGGTCCATTTAACCCTCTCAAATTGCAAGCTTCTTCTTCGTCATGTACTGTTACCTTATTTAGAATTTCGCGTTGATCGGACTATTATTGCGACCTACAGAGCCGCAACAAAATTCGATCATCACCAATAAAAATAGGGATCTATTCTGGTCTGAACCCGACCTTCATACAAGATTTCGTGACGATCGGTCCATAATTTCGGCCTGGTGTAGGGTATAAGAACAAAATATTTGTAAGCTGCCAGCACGAATCAACTAACAGTGATATATATATATATATATATATATATATATATATATATATATATATATATATATATATATATATATATATATATATTTTCAAAAATTGATATGTAATTCCCTTCGCCGAGATGAAATCATGATATTGGTAGCGATCAGTATATTTTGCAAGGCTTAAACCATTGGGGTAATACTCCAGATTTAAACAATCACAATTTTAAAAATTAAAAAAAAAATCATTTAAAAATTTTAGAATTAACTGCAATAGGGCACTTCGGTTTGTTTTGAGAAACAGAACTTTCCTACCTTATGTTTACGTACAGCCCCTATGTTCCATGTGTAAACAGTTTTAGGTATATCTTTACTTCAAATTCACTATAATTTGACAATTTGCATATTAAGTGAAGAATTTTACTGGATTTAGTTACGTTTTCTTAAATTGGCACTGTGTTTTGAGTGAGCGAACGCAAAATTTCCCTTTCCAAAATAATGAGAGCGGCATTAATTGCTACCCTACAGACCATAGTGGAGTGACGCTTTTTACACAGGAACAAGCAAATAAAACACGGAGTAACGAAGAATCTGGATGTAGAGGCGGGAATATGAAGTCCCAATGTGTGAACATAAATCGGACGGTACCGGCATAAGGTATGACCATTGTGATCCCTTGATGCCAAATTACATCTAATTTGAGAAGAACAAGTAAAAAAGAATCAGTCGGCTTTGCCGACAGATAAATACCCTCAGCCTATGTGAATTGAAACTTCCATCTACGGACAGATTGGATGTATTTAGGGTCTTTTCAGTATTTTGTGGCCTTTTTTGGACATTTGAACTTGCCGACGAAAATGTGGATTAGGATTAAAGTTCAAAAGTGTTGCAAAGGAGGTACACATAGTACATTATGAAGATGGCTATTATGTTGGGAGTCATACCTTTTCATTTCAGTGAGTCATCGTATAACTTTTGGACCAGTATGCCACTAAGCATGGAATTGTCCACGGAAAACATAATATCGCTGTAAACAGGACCACAACGAACAGCATCAGTAAACATTTCCAAAGGATCTTTGAACAGACCTTAAACTGCACTTAGACACAAATGTTGAACTTTTGTGGGGGAGGTACCCTAAGGTATCTCCATTAGAAGTTAAATTAATTTGGACAAAATATTAGGAGATCAAAAGTTTGGACCAAATTTGTTCAGGAGATATCGTGCATAGATATCGTGCAAATATGACGAAGGCCAAATTTTGGACCAGATCGGTTGATCAGTTTGAGAGTTACCGTGCTCTCCAGCCACAACATATGGTGCCATATGGGGTTTTTACACCTTTCTGGCTGTTTTCTCAAGAAGTATGGACTTTCCTCTGAAAAAAAACTTTCACCGTGATAATTGAGGCAGCGAATGCAAGTCGCTACAACAAAAATCAAAGTGATTCGAAAGCAGGTCTTTAAATGAACTTATACGAAATTTTGTATGATAGGTACCTGAAGGAGTGGACAAAAAATGTCCATATTCGAACCTGATCAATATTTGGCAGGTATATTAGGATGTGGAAAATATGGACCAAATCGGTCACTCCCTTCAAGAGTTATCGTGCGAACAAATCTTCCAAACATTTTTGAACTTTTGTGGGAGAGGTACCTGAAGGAGTGGACCGATATGGCTTATCTTCGAACTTAAACGATGTTTGGACAAAATATGACGAAGTCCAAATTTTGGATCAAATCGGTTGATCCGTTCGGAAGTTATCTTGCCCTCAAACCACTATACCAAAACGTGAACCTACACACCTGCTCAAAATAAAAGATACACTTTGTACATTTTTCTTGAAAGTTCAAAAGAACTGTTATATTTATTTAAAGAAATTAAGAATATGTTTTTTTATACCTCAATGTCATACATGTATAGCAATCAACGACCAACGTAATAGTAAGTTTACATTTACGAAATCCACTCGATTTCAACTGTCAATTCCATTGCTCACACGTCAAAAGAAATCCAATGGATTTCATATGAGTTTTCACTTGACGTATACGCAAAGGAATTGACAGTTGAAATCGAGTGGATTTCGTAAATGTAAACCAAACATAAGTTTCATTTAAAATTAATTAAGTTTACGTAATGTTTCCACTAAGGGCAGTATATTTGCTGCTCATAATAACAGATACACTTCAGTTAAAATGGCAAATAATGAACTCTTATTAATTTTGCATGTGAAATATTGTTGGAAATAATACAATGGGCTAGTAGCTGGTATTTTCGATTCTTACCCCTACCACTTTCCTAAAAAATTTGGAGTTCAGGACCTTACACCTTGCCTTATCCCAAGAGACATTCCGTTGCCTACTTTCATCGTTTTTACCCATAAATATTTACCGCAAAGTTCGCATTCTGGGGGAAATAATATTGTATGCAATAAAAAGTAACAAAAATAGGAACTCAAATGCGAAATGATGAAATATTTGAAAAATTGTAGGTGACAAATTTTGAGTCCTCTAAGGACTCGATATCCTTTTCCCTAGGAAAGTAGCATAAATCGGACAGGAACCACTTTAAATGAAGGATTTATTAATTAACAATAATTTCAAAGTGGAAATTGGCCCAAAGAATGCATATTTTCCATTGTACGGATGAATGTACAGGGATGAAACAAGGGGTACCTTCAATAGCGTAATGGCACCTTCCTGTGTTCAAGAACGAACACGTCATATTTTGGAAAGAACGTATTATGGGTGCTATAAGAGTACAAATTAGCATACTTTTGTATTAGAAAACAAGTGAGCCAAAGCTATAGTCGGGTCGGGGCCGACTACATGCAGAGAAAAAATATTTTTCGCTTTTGTTGGAACAAAAATATCTGTTTTGGTTCCAAAAATGTATTTGTTTTGTTCAAACATTGTAATCCAAATCCAAAAATACCATCTTTTGTTCCAAACATAGAAAACAAAAACAACTTTCGAATTTCCGCAATATTGTAAAAATCGTTAACAATACCGATTGTAGGAACTATCATAATCTAATTTTGTTTACAAAAAGTATTGTCAACCCAGAAAACCAGCCCAGAAATTTTTAATTTGAGTGTATATACTTCTCATATACACTTTTCACAAAACTTGGATATAAATGTCGCGTATAATATTGCAATCATTGATGAACACAATACATGGTTTGCTGCATTGGCTGACAACAAGAGTCTCATTGTTGGTAATACATACACACAAAAACAAAGATAAAGGCATCATGTCATACAAACAAAACTCATCATAATTGTTTTTTTCAACACGGCATCGAATAGCGAGAGAAGAGAAAAAATTGTCGAAGAAAAGAGAGAACTATTGTCCAGTTGACAAAAACTATTTTTGGATTTAACAAAACATAATTGTTGGAAGCACAATACTACTCTTCGAATATTGTTGGATCAATCATATCTCTCTGCGTGTATGTTTGACTGGTAAAATTCAAAATATTAAAATTGGGATAGCTTAGCGCAATTGCTCTGAATGTCTTCATTAATACGGGTCAATTTTATTGAAACGCATTTAAGTGCATCGTCAGAATAACTCAAATAAAAAAATGGAACAGTGGGATGTACGCCAACCATCAACCATCACATTCCGACCCCTGAATAATATCCGACCACTACCAAAATCAATAGGTTTATTCCTCTGTGAGACACCCTTTAACACCCAAAAATTCGTGACGATCCAATCAAAATTATGGAATTTGCCCATTCCGACCCCTGAATATTATTTGACCATCACCAAAATCAATAGGCTTCTTCCTCCGTAGGACTTCCATTAACCCCCAAAATTTCGTGACGATCCGATCAAAATTGCGACCTGTAGCGTGATTACAAAGAAATGGAAAAATGGGATGTATTAACGACTATTGCGATATCTCCGTTATTTGGCCACCTACGCCAACCTACTTTGCATCATTGTAAAGATGGGATTTTCTACTTTCATCGTCAGACTTTGTTTTTGGAAGGCCCCTAACCAAAGCTGTCATATTCGTCATTATTATTAAAATCGCAAAAATTAAAAGTTGTGTTTAACTAGCGGTTATTGCGATATCTTCATTGTTTGACCACCTATAACAACCTACTTTACATCGTTGCAAAGGCGATATTTTCTACTTTCATTACCAGGTTTTGCTTTTGGCATACCCCTATAGAAGCTGATATATTCGGTTTGGAAAAAAACATTGTCTTTTTCTCCAAAAAAGTTGTTTGCCCATTCCGACCCCTAAATATTATCCGACCATCACCAAAATAAATAGGCTTCTTCCCCGGGACCCCCATCAACACCCAAAATTTGGTGACGATCCGATCAAAATTACGACCTGTAGCGTGATTTCTTTAAAAGTTTAAAAATGGGATGTATTACCGACTATTGTGATATCTCCGTTATTTGGCCACCTACGCTAACCTACTTTGCAAACTTTGTAAAAAACGTTGTCTTTTTATCCACATAAGTTTTTTGCCCATTCCGATCCCTGAATATTATCCGACCATCACCAAAATCAATAGGCTTCTTCCCCTCCGGGACCCTCATCAGCGCCCAAAATTTGGTGACGATCCGATCAAAATTGCGACTCGTAGCGTGATTACAAGGTTTAGATGGACAGACGGACAGACGGACGGACACACATGGACAGATCGACTCAGCTCGTCGAGACATTCATTTTGGTATATATAAGTATGGGTCTACGACCATTATTTCGATGCGTTACAAACTTTTTGGCCAAAACCAACATATAATACCCTCCACACATAGTGGTGTAGGGTATAACAACTTTTAACCAATAAATACTGTATCGGAAGATTACAGGCCAGTACTCCAACGATGCTACTTTGTTTCACCCCTATACATTCATCCGTACAATGGAAAATATGAATTCTTTGGGTCTACTTATTATTATTTTTGTTACTTTTTATTGCATACAATATTATATCTCCCAGAATGCGAACATTGTGGTAAATATTTATGGGTAAAAACGATGAAAGTAGGCTACGGAATGTCTCTTGGGATAAGGCAAGGAGTAAGGTCCTGAACTAGAAATTTTTTTAGGAAAGTGGTTGGGGTAAGGATCGAAAATACCGGCTACTAGCCCATTGTATTATTTCCAACAATTTTTCACATGCAAAATTAATAAAAGTTCTTGATTTGCCATTTTAACTGAAGTGTATCTATTATTATGAGCAGCAAATATACTGCCCTTAGTGGAAGTATTAGGTAAACTTAATTAATTTCAAATGAAACATACTGTGGTTGTTGATTGCTATACATGTATGACTTTAAAGTATAAGAAAAATCATATTCTCAATTTCTTTAAATAAATATAACCGTTCTATTGAACTTTCAAGAAACATGTACAAAGTGTATCTATTCTTTTGAGCAGGTGTGTATGCTGATGATTTTTAGTGAAGAAGATTCGTCACCACTTAAATTAAAAATGTCAAATTACAGCTAGTTCATTTTTTGGTGGAGAAGTTTCGTGATCACAGAGAACCTCACATGTCAAATTGCAGCTAGTTCGGTTCAAAATTGTAGGTAAAACCTTCAAAATACCGAAAATCAGGAGGTACCGCCATATGGGAGATAGTTCGATTTTTGATGGAGAAGTTTCGTGACTCAGAGGGCCTCAAATTACTGCTAATTCGGTTAAAAATTGTAGCTAAAACCCTCAACATACCGAAAATCGGGAGGTACCCTTATATGGGAGCTATACCAAAACATGGACCTATGTCGACTATTTTGGTGAAGAAGTTTCAAGACCACTGGGGACCTCAAATGTTAAATTACAGCTAGTTCGGTTAAAAATTGTAACTTAAACCTTCAAGATACCAAAATTCGGGAGGTACCGTTATATGGGAGCTATACCAAAACATGGACCTATGTCGACTATTTTGGTGAAGAAGTTTCATGACCACTGGGGATCTCAAATGTCAACCTACAGATAGTTCGGTTAAAAATTGAATCTGTAAAATTGTAGCTAATATCTTCAAAATACCGAAAATATAGGGGATACCGTTATATGGAGGCTATACCAAAACATGGATCTATGTTGACTATTTTTAGTAAAACAGTTTCGTAACCACAGAGCCTCAAATGTCATATTACAGCTAATTCGCTTAAAAATTGTAGATAAAACCATCTAAATACGTAAAATCAGAAGGTATCGTTAAATGGTGGCTATACCAAAACATAGAGCTATGACCATGGAGATGTTTCGTGACCACTGAAAATCTCAAGTGTCAAATTACAGCTGGTTCAGTTAAAAATTGTAGCTAAAATCCTCAAGATACCGCAAATCGGGAGTTTATATGGGGGCTATTCCAAAACATAGACCTATATTTACGATTTTTGGTGGAGAAGTTTCGAGACCACTGAGAACCTCAAATGTTTAATTCAGCTAGTTCGGTCAAACAATGTAGCTAATATCCTCAAAATACCTTAAATCGGGTGGTATCGTTATATGGAGGCAATATCAAAATGTGGACCTATATAGTCCATCTTCGAACTTCAACTGCTTATGGAAGAAATACACTCGGGTGCAAATTTTTAGCGTTCTGTCCAGACTTTTGCTAGAGTGATTACAACAGACGGACTAGATCGTCTTAGAATTGTATCCTGATCAGGAATATATATACTTTATATGGTCGCAAATGATTAGTTCGATGTGTTACAAACAGAAAAACAAACTTAATATACCCGCCATACTATGGTGGAGATACCCTCCAAAAATTTTCGCCAAATTATATTGAAATCATGGTGTTGTAGGATATCCTTTCCTTGTTGCGTTCCTTTCTGGTTATCTACAAAATTGTATGTCTTTTGGTATTTACGGTTCCCAGTGATTAAAAAATGATCCATCAATAATTGTGTACATGGGTCCACGTTGTGACCGAATTAACTAAAATTAGGTATTTTGGGTTCCTAGTGGCCAAAAAACTTCTACACCTAAAGACGTGCCTATTGGTACTTCGTAACAGAAATAAAACTAATTAGTCCATATTAGTTCAGAATATTGCATTATGGAGGCTATAAAAAGTTCGGAACGGCTTAAGGGTCTTATTGAACACCAAGAAGCCATTTTTCATGACTTCCAGTAACTATCAAACTTTTTTAGAAGATTTTTTTCATCTGAAATGTCCCACTTTGAGCTACTATTGGAATGTTTTTTGTTGAAAAATAGTTCATAGTTTTCTGACAAACACTATTTTTTAAACCCACTGTAGCTCAAAAACGGTTTAACCGATCAGCATATATTATTGTGGGATCATTAAAAACCTAATAATCTTGTCCTTAAGTGAAGCGGAATTAAAAAAATATCATTTTATACATATGAAAGGAATATCAAAAGACATTTAGAAGTAGTTTTCGCTGATTTTTACCCAATCATCCAATGAAAAAATGACCAATTCTTTAGGTATTATATTACTTTTAACCAAAGGTAGGACACAAATTTCAAGACTAATATATCATTGCAATTTGCATCAATTTAAATTGTGGGAATTTTGCTCGACATTTTGTAGCATAGCAACTAAATGAAGTTATTTACAAGCAAACCAAAACAATAAAGAAACCCATTTATATGTTAGACAGTGCTTCCGTTATCTAACCGCTACATTGATATAATTTGCATTCGTTTCTTTTTCGTAATTTGTCTGAATATGTCCCCCAGAAATTAAAATGAGGAGTCAAATTTAATTTTTTATATCTTACCCACAAAAGTTTTGGTTAATTTTACCCACTAAATATTATCCGATCATTATCCAAAATTATTGGCATCTTCCAGACCAAAACTCTTACCTCGTGCATAAATTTGTCGGTATTGAACTATAACTGCGATCTTTAGGGTGAATGTAATTACACGGCACACAATTAAAACTGTGGAATCCTAATACGGTGTGACTCTGTTATCTGACCACGTACATCAACATAATTGACATCAATGGAAAGGGTAGAAGATCGTCTTCCAATTATAACTCACGTTGTCGTTCAGGACATAATACAAATTTTACACAAAATATTGGTCAATTTAACCCCCTAAATATTTTCTGATCATCATGTTAAATTGCAAGCTTCTTCTTCGTCGTAAACCCATTTGCATTTCGCATCAGGGGAAAGGTCGGTAGTTATTTTTCCATATGCAGGCTACTTTGCCTGTATATGCCCTACAGGAATTAAAATATGGACCAAAAATAAAATTTTGATATTTTTCATACCAAAGTAATGGTACATTTCACCCGCTAAATAATATCAGATCATTATCCAAAATTACAGATGCCTTCTTCGACCTAAAGTCTTACCGCGTGCAAAATTTCTTGACTATTGTGCTATAATTGCGACCTCAAGCGTGTTTATGATTTTACTACAAACAAACAACTGGATATATTAGGCTGTAACTTCCTTTTCCAAACATAGATTAATTGCCCGGAATGTGTCTTCCAGGATTTTAAATATAAAATTTATATAAAAATTTTTCCAATTTTCACACAAAAGTTTTGGTCCACTTAACTCTCTTAATCTTATCTGATCACCATTTCAAATTGAAAACTATTATTACTACCTACAGAGCAGCTACCAAATCGGTTAAAAATTTTGTTTTTGGTGCATTTCCACCGCTAAATATTTCGCGATCATCGCCAATGATAGGTGTCTATTCTGGTCTGAACCCTGCCTCCATGCAAAATTTCGTGACGATCGGTCCATAATTGCTGCCTGGAGTTTGATTACAGTTTAGAATGGACAGACGGACGGACGGATGGACACACATCTCAAAATCGCTTTATCTCGTCGAGATACGAAGTTTGATATACCACATTGGGGGTCTACGACGAATATTTCGCGGTGTAACATGAATTTTTCCCAAAACAAACTTATAATACCCCTTTCACATAGTGGTGTAGGGTGTAATAAAATATAAATAAAATGTAATAAAATAAAATAAAAATAATAAAATAAAACAAGTAAAAAAGTATTGCCGACAGAGATATACCCTTAGCCTGTGTAGGTTTTTCCCAAAAAAAAAAACTTATGTATTAAGGTTTTCAAAATTTTGGCCGTATGAACCGACAAAAATATGACAGGATTAAAGCTCAAAATTTTGCGGAGATATCGATATCGATATCGGATAATATCGATGTAAACAGGACCACTAGGAAAACCTTCTTTAAAAATATCCAAAGGATCCTCGAACTGACCGTTAACCAAACAAATATGTTGAACATTTGTGTGGGTGGTACCCCAAGGATTGGACAGATAGGGCTCAAATTTGAACATGAACTAAGTTTCGACAATATTTAGAGGTCCAAAGTTTGGACCAAATCGGTTGCTAGGTCTATGGGATATATATATAACACTATAAGTAACACAATCAATTTCATATAATATTCGAAGAACTATTACGATATCCAAAGTGTGGACGAACAAAGTATTCGGTTCGAGCTATCCAGTCACTACATATAGTGTCATAGGATTTTTTTACAACTTTCGGGCTGTTTTCTCAAGAAGTATGGACTTGCCCCTGAAAAAACTTTTACTGTCGTAATTGAGGCAGCCAACGCAAGTTGCTTCAACAAAAATCAAACTGATTCGAGATCGGGTCTTAAAGTGAATTTATACAAAATTTTGTGTGGGAGGTACCCGAAGGAGTGGATAAATATAGTCCATATTCGAACCTGATCTATATCTGGTAGATATATTAGGATGTGTAAAGTATGGACCAAATCGGTTACTCCCATCAAGAGTTATCGTGCGCACAATCTTTCCGAACATTCTTGAACTTTTGTGGGGGAGGTACCTGAAGGAGTGGACCTATATTTTATCTTCGAACTTAAACTAAGTTTGCACAAAATATTACGAAGGCCACATTTCGGACTGAATCGGCAGATCCGTTCGAGAGTTATCTTGCGCTCCAACCACTATCACTGTGTCATATTTCTCAGAAAGTATGGATTTGCCCCAGATGAAACTTGTACCGTCGTATGGGGGGAGGGAGAAAGTGAATATAAGTTGCCACAACAAACATCAAAACGATTCTACAGCAGATCCTAAACTGCACTTTTCCGAAATTTTGTGTGGGAGGTACCCGAAGGAGTGGACCGATTGAGTCCATATTGAAACCTTATCTAAGTCTGATACACATTTCACGATGTGCAAAGTATGGACCAAATCGGTTACTCCCTTCAAGAGGGCGCACAACTTTTCCGAACATTTTCAAACTTTAGTGGGGGTGGTACCGGAAGGAGTGGACCGATATAACCCATCTTCGAACTTAAACTAAGTTTGAACGCCAGACATACAGACGGACATTGCTCAATCGACTCCAAATTGTCTAAAACACATTTCGTCCAAACATACTTGGGGTCTAAAACCATTATTTCGATGAGGCACATTTTGCCCGTATGAAAGTGTATATACCCTCGTTAGCATAAATGCTGAGGGTATAATAAGGTAAAAAAGGACAAGATGTCTATGTGTATAATAATCCCACATCCACATATGAAGATTATATCTTCCGTTTTTGAGGTACAGTGGGCACCGCTTTTAAAAATGCAATTTTTTCAGTCTACATGAAGAGAACCTTCATATGTATATTTTGTATAAACATACAAGGAGTCACCTACGAGTATTCACGGTACATACAGGAGCTCTTCTACCGGCGATGCCGCTCGTTAAATGGAAATATGATGTTGCCTTCGCAACATTCTTCCTTCCTATGTCCAAATTTTACATATTTTAAAATACATCATTGATTTGCCAAAGTACAAGAAAAAAATT
Source organism: Musca autumnalis (assembly GCF_047663935.1). NCBI lineage: Eukaryota > Metazoa > Arthropoda > Insecta > Diptera > Muscidae > Musca > Musca autumnalis. The sequence continues at coordinate 177,707,797 of NW_027411977.1, read as the reverse complement.
AAAATTAAAAGCAGATATTCTGTCATCGAAATGGTTAAGTTGTAAATTCTCTCAAAGGACTGTTGTCACATTGTTCATAGGTTTCCTACAGACAACTTACTTTCTTGTAAGTGTATAGTTTGCATATCTTGGCAATTTGCTAATACATTCTTTTTCATTAACTCAAATCATTACTCTCGAGTCTACTCTCTTCTCTGTTACTACGATTTTTGTTGTCAAAAACATAATAATAATAAAAATTCTAATTATCAACAACTGTTTCACCTTTAAGCCTGCGAGACATCTGTAACGAAATGTGACCGTATGATATTCAAATATTCAACCATTCGTCATTACCACATTTTTAATAGGCAAACAAAAATATGGCAAATTAAGCTTTTGTTATGTTTTCGTATATTTTTTATTTAATTCCACGATTTCCTTGTTGTTGGATAAATTAAAAATGACAGAAACAGTACACGAATGACTGAAGTGTAAGTAGTATTTGCTTTGGGTCTTAATTAAAATTTCCATTTCAGAATTTGAGCTATTACAGCAATACTGTTGTTTAACCCTTTCTGGCAATGGCAATGATGATGAAGATATTTTTGTGCACACTACAATCTGCGAGGAATGTGTTTTGGTAACATGGTGTTATTGTGTAACAGTTTTATAAATGTATTTGCATTTTTATAGCAAGATAAAAAGTAGACTGTTCCGAAAATGTAAAGAAACACAATTACCCTTTTAATATTATGTTTCAAATATGTTGACTAGTTTATGAAATGTTCTTTTTATTGTCAAGTTGAAATGGCTCGGAACATATAGTGACACCATCTATCGATATACATATTTTACATTGTTAAAATACTGAGATATTCCCATATATTTTAAATTACAATAAAAAGTTGTTTCATATTTTAAAATTCACATGTTGGTATCATTGAACAGTATTGGTTTGACTACACGGACATTCATACAACCTGGAAAAATAGAACAATATTTCAGGATATACATATGTATGTTCTACATTAAAATACCGTCACTTTAGATTCCACATAGTCGCTAGGTTATAGTGTAGGTTTCTGCAAATTATGAAAGAAGTACAATGTTATACATTTAAGGCAAATCCATATATTATTTTTTGAATACCACATACTTCTTGTTGTAGTGGTATTAAATCCTTATAAAACCTTTACGAATGGCGAAACAACAACATCATGGTAAAGGCCACATAAATGGCAACACCCTCAATTATAAAATTTGTAATTATTGAAGTTTATAAGGGTTCTCGCTCTTTCCTTGGTTATGTGAATGTAGATTTGTCCGTCTGAAAATACTACTTCTGCCTGAATCCTTTCAATGTATGAGACATTACTTCCCATATTATGTATATACTATTATACCTTTAGACTATACGTATATACATACATACAGTCATTGATATTCATACTGGAGGAGGTGTGTGTAAGTGTGCATGATTATTTGTACAAATTGTTGTTGGTGTTCTTGGATTGTTCATTTTGATGGGGCACATGTTTCGTAATTATTTTACGGTTGTGATTTCATTTCATTTTAACAACAGCAGGAAGAACAAGAAACCACTGCACCACAACAACGAACGACATCAGCATTCGAATCTAAAGAAAGACGAAAATCCAATTAATTCGTTTTTGGGGAGTTTTTGTAAAGAAAATTGCAAATAATTTTTGTATGTTGTATATGTTTACAGGTTCATTAAGTTTTTTCTCCAAACATGTATTACACAGCACACGATATATTTTGATACAGCAATCGGTCATGACATTAATGACAAATGTGAAAAAATGTAATATAAAGCTTGTGGTTCATAATGACATTAATGCTAAATTTATATTGTTGCGATAGCGTTGAAAGTGTGCTATTCTAGAAATCTCTGTTTCATCCACCATCACGTGATTATAATTCAATTTTTTTATTTTATAAACTCATATTTACTTCTAATGACTCAAGTTCTGAATCGATTTGTCTGTGTCCTTCAGTCGGTTCATCTGATTTAATGTTATCTGGGTAAAGCTTCCTGACCACAAAAAAATGGTTGAAAGCAGGGAAGTATGCAGGGGCCACACAAGGTCCTGCCTAGATACTCTACAATCACAATTTTCTAGATACTTTTATTCACAAATCTCCTTGACTATATTGAGTCTATTTAAAGGATTTTTGAAGAGTAGGCTTTTAATATGAAATTTGAGTACAAAAAGTAAAAAAACTGATATCTATTATTCATATTTATTTGAAATCAATGCGGTTTTCAAAAGCAGCCTAAATCTTCCTCTGTATTTTGTTTTTTCAAAAGTTTCGCCGTCCTTGGTTTTTATCTATGAACAGAATATCAAATACCGGCCACACAACCAAAATCCTTTTTCCCCAAAAAACTTTTATTTTGGGGGTCCACGTTTTGTCATTATGTAACGGTACCGACTGATTAGGTTAATTAGAAGGCTTTAGCCACATTTTCCAAGGAAGTATTTTGTAGATTGGGATATTGTGTTTTAGGAGGGTAGAAGATGACCAAGTTTTGGTACAGCCACCATAGAGTTTTATGTTTTGAACATGTCATTACCAAAACTTGCCATTTTAGGTGCCTTAATAGTTCTAGCTTAGCAATAGGAATTTTGTGTTCTAATATGACATAACAACAATACCCAACAAACCTCGTCAATATATATACCGCAAACATAGAAAATAGTTTGAAGCTTTTAGCTAGATTAAAAACGTCGAAATTGGTGTTTTGTTTTCCAGAGGGTAGGTTGAAAACATCTCTGCATAATGTCAATTTAGGTCCCCGTTTTGATATATCCCAAATATAACGGTAGTGCCAAAATTGGGGTGTTTGAAAGTTTTAACCTTCAGCCGAAAGTATTTTGAAACGAGAAAACCCTCGTCACCATTGAAAAATCAATGTTCGATGGCAAGCTTGGTCTGATAATTACTATATTTCGCGGTAACAATATTACAAGGACTTCTGTATAAATATAACGTTCAAAGCATTGCAGTAAAGATATTTATAGACCCGAAGTGTCTGATGAGCCGCGCAACTAATCGTGGAACCAATCGCATAAGTTTGTAGTTGTGTGGGAATCTCTTCAGCTTCCGTTTTTCACTTGCTAAACATCTTCGATCATGCAGCTCAACTCCAAAGTGAAACAAATACAAACTAATATAAAAAATGATCTTCCCCCTTAAAGGTAAAATTACGAATTGGTTTTTCCTAGACATGTTGGGGTTTCACACGATTGAAACCTCAGCAGTTTTGCATTCATGCATGGATCTGTTCGTTTTGAAATATTTAAACAAATTATTTTTTCCTCTCGTGGTGGGGGGTATAAAAACTTATCACATTATCACAGTTATAATGTAGCATCAGTGGTCAGAAAACTTCCCCACTACAAATTTTTAGATATACGAGTTTGTATTGGTACATCCACATGTAACGGCACCACCCAATTTCAGTTATTTTGAAAAATTTATCTACATTATTTGTTTGGATTTGCTATAATTTGGCACTTAGGGTTCCAAGTGACCAAAAAACTTAGAGCAACCTTTTGGTATAGCATTTCAAAATTAAATGAAACCTTTTCCAATTTGAATGAAACCTTTTCCAAGTCAAATGAAACATTTACACTTACTGAAATAAATACACTATTTCGATTTGTGTTAATGATTGGTTTCGAGGAACTTCAACACAATGCGAAACTACGCAAATCGAAACACATATTTCCACGTGTTTATGTGAAGAATTTGTTAATTTGTTCTAATTTTTCCATATTTTTGCACTGAAAATATATGGTTTTGACATGTATTGATACAAATGCTATGTAAATTATTTGCATGTAAAAAAGATTAAAATCTGTCCATTTAAATTGACTAAAATTATTATGCTAACGAGGGTATATGGCAAATAACAAAATTCCTTTGCAATTCCATTTGAAAAAAATTAAACAAATTTTTCGCGAGCACATCTACGATTTTTGGTATAGAGTTAAAGGAAAAAAATCTGGTTTCAAATCTACTCGCGTTCACGAAATTGGCCGATGCGCGCAAAAGTTATAGCGGTTTTTATTCTCTTATAAAGAAAAAATATTTTAAAATTTCTTATTTTTTGTATTGAGAAAATGTAAGCATATATCAGTAACAGCATTTGATATCCATCCGTAGATGCAACAAAATTTCCAAAATGTGTTTTTATTTTCGCGGAAAATTAAAAAGCTGTAATCCGCAAATTAGTTAAATTCGGTTGATGCGCATCCGATTTTGGATAAAGCGAATCAATCTCTTTCAATATTTATGCATATTTCGATGTTTCAGTCAGCGTCCACATTCAATTTTTGGCGAAATACCCATATTACTCGTGTATCTCTGTTTTTTTTTTATGACACGTGTTTTCGCAAATATTATAATTGCTAGTAAAGGATTCCATTTATGTACAATTTTTTAAAGAAAATCGCGGTTTAGTACGCGGATTTGTCAAAATATATTTTTGCTGATTTTCCGATTTTCAAGGTATCTCTATCCGCGGTTTTAGTAGATGAATTCGATCGCGGAAGGCTTCATTAGAACCGTCGCGTAAAAAAACTAAATTCACGCGGGTTTCAAAGGAAATTGAATGACAGTTGTAAATTTACACGCAAAAAATATTTTTTGTAAGAAAATTCACGCATGTAATTTTGGCCTTTCGACTCCAATTACTAGGATGCTGTAAGGAGCACACTGAGAGATATGCACCAAACGACGTAAAATCACGAGTTCTATAATCGTGTTATGAGTTTGGAATATTATCTTCTTGTGCGTCCGGATTATTAAAGAAATTCAAAAAACCAATTCAATTCAATTTTAGGTGGATGCAGTAAATATATCGAAAAATCATACACAGCTATCTTATTGCCCATGGAGTATTATGTGATTCATTCTTTGGAAATATGTCTATAAAATGTAAGGTTAAGCCAGAAATCGAATGGGAACATAAAACAACTTGTTGGCTTCAACCCATTTTTAACCATTTTTCTACACTGATGCCAACACAGCTTCCATGAAAATTAATTTTAATGGTCGACATTATGGGATTCCTCCTAAAACACTTCATTTTAACGAATTGTAGTCATACTTTATAGAATATGTTAACAGTTCGCGAATTCTGAAAGGGTGAAACTCGGATTCATCGATTGCAAAACATTTTTGTTATTTACCATATACACTTTCATACGGGCAAAATGTGCCTCATCGAAATAATAGTTTTAGACCCCAAGTATGTTTGGACGAAATGTGCTTCAGACAATTTGAAGTCGATTTAGCAATGTCCGTCCGTCTGTCTGTCTGTCTGGCTGGCTGGTGCGTACGATAACTCTCGAACGGATGAACCCATTTGGTCCAAAATTTGGCTTTAGTAATATTTTGTCCAAACTTAGTTTATGTCCGAAGATGGGTTATATCGGTCCACTCCTTCCGGATAACTCTTGAAAGGAGTAACCGATTTCGTCCATACTTTGCACATCGTAACATTTCCAATATGGACTCAATCGATTCTCTCCTTCGGCTACCTCCCACACAAAATTTCTGAATGGTTCAGTTTAGGACCTGCTCTGGAATCGGTTTGATTTTTGTTGTAACAACTTGTATTTACAGTCCCCGTACGACGGTACAATTTTCATCAGGGGCAAGTCTATACTTCCTGAGAAAATAGCATGAAAGTTGCAAAAACAACCCTGTGACACCATGTGTAGTGCTTGGACAGCAAAATAACTCTCGAACAGATCTGCCATTTGGGTCCAAAATTTGGAATTCGTAATATTTTGTCCAAACACAGTTTAAGTTCAAAGATAAGCCATATCGGTCAACTCCTTCCGGTAACTCCCCCACAAAAGTTCAAAAATGTTCGGAAAAATTGTGCGCACGATAACTCTTCAAGGGAGTGACCGATTTGGTCCATACTTTACACATCCTTATATCTACCAGACATAGATTAGGTTCGAATATATACTATATTTTTCCACTCCTTCGGGTACCTCCCACACAAAATTTCGGATATGTTCACTTAAAGACATGCTCTCGAATCACTTTGATTTTTGCCTCAATTACGACGGTAAAAGTTTTTTCACGGGCAAGTCCATACTTCGTTAAAAAACTGCCCGAAAGGTGTAAAAAACATTTGTGGAACCATATGTAGTGGCTGGAGAACACGATAACTCTCGAACTGATCAACCGATTTGGTTCAAAATTCGGCATATTTTGTCCAAACTTAGTTTCAGTTCGGTCCAGAACTTCCGGTACTTCCCCCCAATATTTAAAAAATGCCACTGTATTGGTATGCACGATATCTCTGGAACGGGGCAACTAATTTGGTCCAACCTTTGGATCTCCTAATCTCCTCTCCTCAGGGTACCTCCCCCACAAAAGTTCAACGTTTGTATCTAAGTGCAGCTTAGGGTCTGTTCGAAGATCCTTTGGAAATGTATGCCGATGCTGTTCGTTGCGGTCCTGTTTACAGCGATATTATGTTTTCCGTGGACAAGTCCATACATCCTGGTATATTGGTCCAAAATTTATACGATGACCCACTGAAATGACTAGTGTGCGCGATATCTATTGAAATGATATGACTCCCAAACTAAGATCCACTTCTATAATGGACTATGTTGGTCCATTCCTTCAAGTACCCCCTCCGCACCACTTTTGAACTTTAATCATAATCCACATTTTTGTCGGCAAGTTCAAATGTCCAAAAAGGCCCACAAAATTCGGAAAAGACCCTAAATACATTCGATCTGTCCGTAGATGAAAATTGTTACTTATTAATACTTAACTGGAAAAAAAGTTATTTTAGTCATTAATGGACAAAAATTCATTCTCGCAACAGGAAAACTTAATGCGCACCCGCCTTGTACGCTGAATGCTTGGGTTCGACTCCCAGGCCAGGCAACATAAAATTTCCAACGGTGTCAAATAATCTACAGTATAATATTTACGACATTTCCTGAGTATTTCAACCATGTAAAACTTTTCTACAATTCGTGTCTTAAGACACGTCGTCCAGACTCGGCGATAAGTCGTAGGTCCATGATTCTTATTATCTCATTAATATGATAATATAATAATATGAAAATTATTATATTATAGACCAATGCCTGTAGTAACCCAATAACGTTCACACAGATTTCAAGTGATGGCAATAAAACAACGAATAATTTGTATTGCAATGTAAAGGTAAAAACATATACTCAGATCATGTGAACTCTGTTATTTATTTATGTTATGTACTCGTACATACATATGTATGGATGTGTACATTTGGATGCTTGCTTGCAAATATATGTACTCATATACATATGTTCTTATGTATGTATGTATGACCAATTCGAATTGCCTCAAAATCATAAAATCTTTATTGCTCACTCATAATATTTTTGGATAATTAACAACAGGCACAATCATTTTGCCAGAACTTATGACTGTTGTAAGAGCGCCTGACAAGGCTTAATGAATGGCAGAGTCCCTGAATGGTTCACCGAACTGACTTGGTAAATTAAACAAGTAAAAAAGTATCAGTCGGCATTGCCAACAGAGATATACCATCAGTCTGTGTGAATTGAAAATTTTCTTTCCCAAAAACTTATGTTTTTAGGAGATTTTCAGAATTTGGGGCGTATTAGCTTGCCAACAAATTTTAGCTTTAATTCAAGCTCAAAAGTTTTAGACCATTATGTCAGGAAACCTTCGGTAAAAATTGCCAAAGGATCTTCGAACAGACCCTTAACCGCACTTAAACAAAAATGTTGAACATTTGTGTGGGTGGTACCTTAAGGGGTGCACCGATAGGGCCCATATGAACGAAGCTTGGACAATATATTTCGAGAACCAAAGTTTGGACCAAATCGCTAGCTCCGTTTATGAAATATCGCGCGTACCGTTTTAGCGAATATGTTCGAGCTTTCATGGGGGAGGACCGAAAGGTGTGGACCTATAAGCACCAACTTCGAATTTCATCAAATATTCGAACAAATATTACGATTTGCAAAGTGTGGACCAACTCAGTATTCGGTTCGAGAGTTGTCGTGCGCACCAGCCATCACCCATGCTGGCCGTATGGGTTTTTACAGCTTACGGGTAATTTTCTCAAGAAATATGGACTTGCCACTCAAAAAAAAAAAAATTTTGGCGTCGTATTAGGGACATTGAGTGCAAGCTGTTGCAAGAAAAATTAAACCAATTCTAGAGGATGCCCTAAACTGCACTTTTCCGAAATTTGGTGTGGGAGGTACCTGAAGGAGTTGCCATATATAGTCCATATTCTAACCTGATCTATGTCTTGTAGAAATATTACCATGTCCAAAGTATGGACCAAATTGGTTACTGCCTTCGAGAGATATCGTGAACACCATTTTAGCGAAAAGTTTTGAGCTTTTGTTGGGGAGGTATCCAAAAGAGTGGACCGATGAGGCCCATCCTAGAACTAGATTTAACTTTGGGAAAAATATTACGACTGACAAGTTTTGGATCGAATCGGTTTATCCGTTTGAGAGTTACCGCGTGCTCCATCCACAACACATGGTTCCGTAGCGAGTTTTTATAGCTTTCAGGCCATTTTGTCAGGAAGTATGGACTTGCCCCATGCACTGTCGTAATGGACACAGCGAATACAGGTTGTTACAACAAAAATCAAAAGGATTCGAGAAGAGGTCTTAAACTGCACTTTTCGGAAATTTTGTGTGGGGGTATCAAAAGGAGTGGACCGATATAGCCCATATATGAACTTGATCTATGTCTCGCAGAAATATTACGATGCCCAAATTTATGACCAATTTGGCCCATCTTCGGACTTATACTAAGTTTGGACAAAATACTACGAATGCCGAATTGTCGACCCGATCGGTTGCTTCGTTCGAGAGTTATCGTGTGCACCAGCGAGCCAGACAAACAGACATTGTTAAATCGATTCCAAATTGTCTGAAACAGATTTCGTCCAAACATAGTTGGGATCTAAAACCATTATTTCGATGAGGCACATTTTGCCCGTGAAAAATGTATATACCTTCGTTAGCATAAATGCTGAGGGGATAAACAATTAAAAATTTGTACGAATACGATACTCATTGGAATATATGGCTTGTAAAATTTATATGCTATTAGTATATGCATAATAGGATTATGGCTTTTTTACAACCTCATAACCCTGTATCATATCGTGATGAGTTTCTACATAAGATTACATAAAATCTTAGTTATAATGTGATTCGGTGAAAAAACCTCAAAAAAATTTGAATTTATCAGAATTATGGGCAATTTTGTGAAGTCACTGTGAGCAGATATATAATTGAAAATAAACTGTAGAGCCACATGAGATAACAATTATTTCTCACTAATTTTCTTTAATTCTGCAAATCATAAAAATGTCGTAAACGCTTTTTTCAAAGATATAATTTTTTAACAAAAACAAAAAAAAAACAATTAAAAAAGCATTAAGTTCGGCCCGGATGAACTTTTTATACCCTGAAGCATAGAATATTCTGAACTAAAACGGAATAATTATTTTCTTTCTTGTCCACAATTTTAGGCGGAAATATTTTGTGACCACTGACAAAATAAGGTAAAAAAGCATAAAAAATGTATTCAATCGATCGGGAACCTTATATGGGGCTATATCAAAGCGTGGACCTATGTTTTTGGTGGAGAAGTTTTGTGACCACTGGGAACCTCAAATGCAGATACTTGTGTCAAAAATTTTAGCTAAAATCCAAAAACCAAAAATCGGGAGGTTCCGCTATATGGGGGCTCTACCAAAACTTGGACCTATGTTGACAGTTTTTCGAATTACAGATAGTTCGGCCAAAAATACCGAAACTGGGGAGGCACCGTTATATCGGGGCTATACCAAAGCATGGTCCTATGTTGACAATTTATACTGGGGTGCTATACAAAAACATGGACCAATGTTGGCAGTTTGTGTGACTACTGGGAACCTCAAATGTCGACTTACATATAGTTCGGTTGAAAATTGTAGTTAAGTCTTCAAAATAAAAAAAAATCGGGAGGTACCGTTATATGAGGGCTATACACAAACATTGACCTATATTGACCGTTTTTGGTGGGGATATTTTGTGATCACTGCGGACCTCAAACGTCGAATTACAGGTAGTTTGGTCGCAAAATGTAGCTACACGCCTCAAAATACCGAAAATCGGTAAGAACCGTTATATGGGAGTTGTTCCAAAACGTGGACTTATGTTTACAGTTTTTGTAGGAGATATATTGTAACTACTGGGAACATCAAATGTTATATTAACTACCTGTAATATAACATTTGAGGTTCGGTTAAAAATTGTATCTAAAATCTTCAAACTACTGAAAAACGGTAGGTACCGCTATATGGGGACTATACCAAAACATGAACCTATGTTAACGTTTATTTATTTTGTGCCCACTGGGAACCCCAAACAGGTAGTTCGGTCAAAAATGTAGCTAAAATTATATGGGCTATACCAAAAAATGGTCCGATCTAGCCCATCTTCGAACTTGACCTGCCTATGGAAAAAGACTCTCGGGTGCAAAAATATAGCGCTTTAGCTCAATTATGATTAGTTCGATGTGTTACAAAAGAAAAACAAACTTAATATACCCTCTATACTATGGTGGAGGGTATAAAAATCAAAATTTTTTCAAAATGGTTGGTGCATGGACTTTTCCATTATTAGAATGGAATACACGTCATTTTAGTTGTTAGTAAGCTTTAGTTTATCCATTCGTGCAACAGGAAATAATTTTTGAGCAATTTTTTTTAATTTCATAATTTTTTTAAAAAAATAATTATTTTTTAAATCGATTTGTGCGTGAACTTTTTGAACCCTACAGGGTATTATTTTTTTGGGACAGATCATGTAGCACAGCTAAACATTCATATCTCTACGAGATAAAGCGATTTTGAGATGTGTGTACGACCTTCCGTCCGTTTGTCCGATTTTGTGGCTGCTCTGTATGTCGCAATAAATTTTAAATAAGGTAAGGGCATATGACGCAGAAGAAGCTTGCAATTTGAGATGATGATCAAATAATATTTATAGAATGGACCAAAACTTTTGTGTGAAAATTCTGGAAATTTTTTTATATACAGTTTATATCTTTAATCGTGAAAGACAAATTCCGGGCAAGTAAACTATCTTTGGAAAATGAACTCTTGGCGTTTTTATTGATGCCAATTGTGTAGGTGTACATGATTAGATATCAGAGTTACAGCCTAATATATCCAGTTATTTGTTTTATTTATTTTATCATAAACGCGCTAGAGGTCGCAATTATAGCTCAATAGTCACGAAATTTTGCACGAGGTAAGAGTTTATGAATAATATAAAAGTTTTATTTTTGGTCCATATTTTAATTCCTAGAGGACATATACCGGCAAAGTAGCCTACATATGGAAAAAGAACTACTGACCTTTCCCCTGATGCAAATTGCAAATAATGTGTCTGCTACATAACGGGCCTACTGCCTATTATAAAATGGGTTTTGTGTAGAGAGCCATATTTTCCTCTGATGCTACAACTTTGCAATAATAGTCTGATCGGCGCGAAATTTTTAGTAATGTGTCGGTTTACGACGAAGAAGAAGCTTGCAATTTAACATGGTATTTAAATGGACCAAAACTTTTGTGTAAAATTTGTATTATATCCTGAACGACAACGTGAGTTATATTTGGAAGTGTGTGAAGTGTAATTACATTCACGCTAAATGTCGCAGTTATAGTTCAATATTGACAAATTTATGCACAAGGTAAGAGTTTTGGTCAAGGAAGATGCCAATAATTTTGGATAATAATCGGATAAAATTTAGCAGGTAAAATTAACCAAAACTTTTGTGCTAAAGATATAAAAATAAATGTGGTAGCTATGAAAATTCTCTACGTGATTGACATTACGTACCTTTTACCGTTTTTGACATATAGAACAGTGTCATGACTGCAATTTCCCAACTTAAACATATAGGTACATCTCAAAAATGGTACAACTTAGGAATAAGATGCGCAAGCCAATCTTGTAGAGCATTTTCACAGCTACAACATTTTTTTTAGTCCATTCCGATTTAACTTGCGGGTTTCAAGCAGGGCTGCCAGATTATTTTTATGGAAAATCGTCAAAATGACGATTTTAAAATAAAAATCGTCAAATCTATTTTACAAAATCGTCAAAAAATCATCAAAAATTATAATAGTAATATTAAGTTATATTTAAATATATTTTTAATTAAAATAAACATTAAATGGCTATTCGAGTTAGTAAACATTCTTAACAAGTCTTGTTTAATGTGTCAAACAATTTATTTTGTTTAGTATACTCTACATTGAATCCTTATGAAAAGAATTTCGATACATATTTCGTTTTATGAAGATATATTTGACTGAAAACACGTTTAACATTTGCTGGCGAATGTGGTAATACCTATCATTATTTTCTTTAAAAATTTTGTTATTATAGGATAAACATATGAACCATCAATACGTTTCAAATCATATATTAAAATGCGAAATAAATCCGTTTCATTATTTTCAAACATTTCCTCAAAATCCAAAAGCTTTAGTTCACGAAATTCTGAATCCAATTTTTGCTTTTCCTTCTTGTTGACAACATTTGAAAATTCGTTAAGGATGTCTAAAAATCAATAAATCATTTTTTATGACTGCATTAGCAAAATATCCAAAAATCGTCATTTCTTGAGTAAAAATCGTCAAATCGTCATTTATCAATTTTTGACCAAAAAATCGTCAAAATGACGATAAATCGTCAAATCTGGCAGCCGTGGTTTCAAGCAAAAAATCTGAATGATTGATCTGAACTTCTATATCTCAAAAACGGTAAAACCTAAGAAAATATTTTGCAGAGCAATTTTGTACAGAATTTTCACATCTACAATATTTTACTAAGCCCCATTTTGATAGAACTTGCGGTGTTTAAGCAAAACCTAAAATAAACCTAAAAATGTGAACTTTGACCGTGATTTATTTAAAAATCACTCCAGCGATTCTTTCTTGTTTTTGGATTTTTCTCACCTATGAACATTGCTGTTTCAAAATCCGCAAAAACTTCCCAGGTGTAAGCGGTTTCCACTTAAAGTTTGTTAAGGTATACATGGTGCACCTCATTGTTTTATAAGGTAGCGATACAGTCAATACATTGTCCCAATTAGAACTTCTATATCTCAATAACTGTAAAACCTACAAAATTATCATAAAGGTCAATATTGTAGAGAATTTTCATAGCTACAACATTTATTTTCTTCTTATTTCAATAGGACTTGCGGTTTCCAAGCAAAATCGTGAAAAGCTAAAAAACCCCTAAAAATTTTGCGCTTCGGCGATTTTTTTATTTTCTGATTTTTCTCATCTATGAACATTGTAGTTTCAAAATCCGGAAAAACTTCCCTAGGTGTAAGCACCTTCCATTTAAAGTTGCTTCAAGAGCACCGTGAGCGATTAGATAACGGAAGCACTGTCTAAAATAAAAATTGGTTTCCCAGGGGAAATGGTGTAGGGTATCACATGGTCGGCCCATTCCGATTATAGCCCTCTCTTACTTGTTTTATATTTCAATGGAATAAACGTTAGTTTAGTGATTAACAGGCAAAAGTTCATTCATTCCCGCTACAGGAAATCATTTTTGAGAAAAAGATGTGCATGAACTATTGCGAATAACTTAGTCAATGATTTTATTTTACTTTGTTAAAAATGCAATTTAGATTAGTAGGGAATAATAAAACGTATATACCGGTGTTCATTGTTTAGTATACACACAGAAAGTCGTGGTTTCCAATAGTATGAAATTTTCTAATTTTGATTAAACCACTCAACTCTTTTTACTCATATACAGCCCTAGAAATAATTATATGGTACAAATATAAATATGTCAAAATTTTTCTTAAAAATGTACATAACCGAGATTTTTATAATTTATGTTTTTAGTGTATTAGGTGCTTATTATAACCTATAACTGTTCACCTTGTGGCATTTATACATATACCGTTATTTTAATTTTTTTTTATTTTTTTTTTTTTTATTTTTAATAATTATTATTATTAATGATTACTGCAACTAGTTACAAGAAACTAACAAGCAATTTACTTCAAACAATTCAAAATTTCATTTGTATTTATATATACAATATTCAAAGTGGTTGTCGTTCTAAGACATGAAAATTTCGGACCAGGTCAGTTGGCTTCCTTCTGTTGAGTCTGCGCTCCAAACCAATAGGATCAGCAAGGGAAGATGCTTCAGAGTTCACGTGGACCCGTAATCGGGTGTTGTGTTTTGTGGCAATATCTTCTATCTCCTGTGTGATTGTTTTTACACCGAGATCACGATGTAAATCGGTTGTACGTATGTACCATGGTGCGTTAACTATGCACCTGAGTGCTTTATTTTGAAAGCGTTGTATAACATTTATATTTTTATTGCTTGTGCATCCCCACAATTGTGCACCATAAGCCCATATAGGTTTTAGCATTTGGTTGTATATTGTAAGTTTATTTTCAACTGACAATTGCGATTTTCGTCCAATTAACCAATTTAGCTTTCTCCACTTTAGCGTTAATTCTGCAGCTTTAATTTTAACATGTTCGTTCCATCTAAGCTTTGCATCTAGAGTCATACCAAGGTACTTAGCTGTGTTAGCATAAGGTATCTGTCTGCTATCGATATATAAAGGGCTACATGTCACCTTTTTATTGGTGAAGTCTACATGAGTTGATTTCGCACTATTTAAACTAATTCTCCATTTCTTGGTCCAATCAACTACAGAGCTTAATGCCGTTTGTAGCTTCTGTTTCGCTTCACTCTCCGTTCTAGCAACTGACAAAATAGCTGTGTCATCAGCGAATGTGGCTATAGTCGTTTCAGCAGTTTCTGGAATATCACTGGTATAGAGTAAAAACAGAACAGGTCCCAGAATGCTTCCTTGGGGAACCCCCGCTTTTATTTTTTTTAATTGGGAATATTCATCCTCAAGTTTAACTCGGAAATATCTATCTTCCAAATAGGATTTCAGAAGCATGCAGTATGATTTTGGCAATTGTGTACTGAGTTTTGACAAAAGGCCCTTGTGACAAACCTTATCAAAAGCCTGTGACACATCCAAGAAGACGGCAGAGCAAACATTTTTATCTTCCAACGATTTTTCAATTACGTCTGTAATGCGATGTACTTGATCTATTGTCGAGTGTGCATTCCTAAAGCCAAATTGATGTTTTGGGAGAATGCTTTTTTGTTCTACAATGTTTTTGATTCGAATTTGCAAGACTTTTTCATATAGCTTTGATAAAAGAGGCAAAAGCGATATAGGTCTATAAGATTTAACTTCCGTTGGAGGTTTACCAGGCTTTGGTATCATAATTATTTCTGCAAATTTCCAGAAGGATGGAACGTACTGTAGTTTAAAGGAAGCATTAAAGATTTGTGCAATTTTATGAATAATATTGCTAGGCAGATGTCTGAGCACTTCAGTAGTTATTAAGTCGAAGCCGGGACATTTTTTCAACTTTAGTTTGTTATGGATAAGTTCGAAAATTTCATTTGGTGTAACTTATTTTAATAACAATATTTTTGTAAAGACTTTTCTTGAGAAATATTTATATGGTACAATGTAAAATATTTATGTTCCTATTTTAATACAAAAAGATTAAGTACAGATATTGACATAAAATTAATTTTGGATTATGTGCAACGCAGTTGCATGAACTTTATGTACAATCAGAATGGCTTGTATATCATTCCGTCTCTTAATGTGACCCTGGGAACCAGATGACAATTACATATTGGCATATAGGCCGAAATTTTGTTATACTGCAAGGTTTAACCAAGATTTTTGTACATTTTTACAAACATTTCAATTGAAACTAAATAACAGAAATAATATGTTCAATGTTTATAACCTGATTGGCGGCTATAATTTGGGTCAGGACCAAATAAGTAACCTACAAAACCTTACGTAATCAACAATATTCAGATTTTTCAACTTTAAATGATAGATAACAAACAGACGATTTAAAAAAATGTAAAAATTGTAAGTTTTCGTACTGTTCGAAAGGCCAAATTTAACACCAAACTTGTCCTTTATTGTGCCGAAGCATAATAAAACACATGTACCTGTTAGACAGATACATATGCACAATATAACGGATTAATATCATTTAAAGTGACATAAAACGAGAAATTTAGATGATATATACCGTTTCGAGAACGTACAATAGGGTACTATATCAAACAACTGAGTAAGCAACTGTAATGTTTTGCTCATTGATGTTTTCAGGGAATTCTTCTATTATTTTAGTATTTAACATTACTATAACTTGCCATTTGTATACCCTCCACCATAGTATGGAGGGTATATTAAGTTTGTTTTTCCGTTTGTAACGCATTGAAATACTCATTTGCGACCCTATAAAGTATATATATTCCTGATCAGGGTAAAATTCTAAGTCGATCTGTGAACGTCCGTCCGTCCGTCCGTCTGTGGTAATCACTCTAGCATCCACAAAAATGGAGATAGGACGCTGAAATTTTGGGAAAATGCGTCTTTTGTTTGCAGGCAGGTCAAGTTCGATGATGGGCTATATCGGTCCACGTTTTGGTATAGCCCCCATATAACGGTACCCCACGATTTACGGTATTTTGACTTTTTTGCTACATTTTCAGACCGATTTAGCTATAATTTGACATTTAGGGTTCTTAAGTGTCAATAAACTTATATAACAAAAGTTGTGGACATAGGTCCACGTTTTGGTATAGCCCCCATATAACGGTACCCCCGATTTACGATATTTTGACGTTTTTAGCTACATTTTCAGACCGATTTAGCTATAAGTTGGCATTTAGGGTTCTTAAATACCAATAAACTTATATAAGAAAACTTGTGGACATAGGTCCACGTTTTGGTATAGCCCCCATATAACGGTACCCCCGATTTAAGGTATTTTGACGTTTTTAGCTACATTTGCAGACCGATGTAGCTATAATTTGACATTTAGGGTTCTTAAGAGTCAATTAACTTATATAACGAAACTTGTGGACATAGGTCCACGTTTTGGTATAGCCCCCATATAAAGGTACCTCCCGATTTACGGTATTTTTACGTTTTTAGCTACATTTTCAGACCGATTTAGCTATAATTTGACATTTAGGGTTCCTAAGTGCCAATAAACTTATATAAGAAAACTTGTGGACATAGGTCCACGTTTTGCTATAGCCCCCATATAACGGTACCCCCCGATTTACGGTATTTTTGACGTTTTTAGCTACATTTTCATACCGATTTATCTTTAATGTGAG
Organism: Musca autumnalis; assembly: GCF_047663935.1. NCBI lineage: Eukaryota > Metazoa > Arthropoda > Insecta > Diptera > Muscidae > Musca > Musca autumnalis. Next base: position 177,690,480 of record NW_027411977.1, on the reverse strand, counting down.
ATTTAGGGTTATTAAGTGTCAATAAACTTATATAACAAAAGTTGTGGACATAGGTCCACGTTTTGGTATAGCCCCCATATAACGATACCCCCGATTTACGGTATTTTGACGTTTTTAGCTACATTCTCAGACCGATTTTGCTATAAATTGACATTTAGGGTTCTTAAGTGTCAATAAACTTATATAACGAAACTAGTGGACATATATCAATGTTTTGGAATAGCCCCCATATAACGTTAACGCCCGATTTAAGGTATTTTGACGATTTAAGTCGCATTTCTAGACCGAATTAGCTATAATTTGATATTTAGGGTTCTTAGTGACCAAAAAACTTATATTCGAAAAAATTATGAACATAGGTACATGTTTTGGTATAGCCCCATATAACGGTACCTCCTGATTTTCGGTATTTTGAGATTTTTACCTACAAGTTTTAACCGAATTAGCTGTAATTTGAACATTTGACATTTGAAGTTCTTAGTGGTCACCACATCTCTCCACCAAAATTGTTTGAAATTTTGGGAAAATGCGTCTTTTGTTTGAAGGCAGGTCAAGTTCGATGATGGGCTATATCGGTCCACGATTTGGTATAGCCCCCATATAACGGTACCCCCGATTTACGGTATTTTGACGTTTTTAACTACATTTTCAGACCGATGTAGCTATAATTTGACATTTATGGTTCTTAAGTGTAAATAAACTTATATAACAAAAGTTGTGGACATAGGTCTACGTTTTGGTATAGCCCTCATATAACTGTACCCCTGATTTATGGCATTTTGACGTTTTTAGTTACATTTACAAACCGATTTAGCTATAAATTGACATTTAAGGTTCTTAAATATCAATAAACTTATATAACTAGTGGACATAGGTCCATGTTTTGGAATATCCCCCATATAACGTTACCGCCCGATTTCAGGTATTTTGACGTTTAAATTCACATTTCTAGACCGAATTAGCTATAATTTGATATTTAGGGTTCTTAGTGACCAAAAAACTTATATTCGAAGTAATTATAAACGTAGGTCCATGTTTTGGTATAGCCCCATATAACGGTACCTCGGTATAACGGATTTCGGTATCCCCATATAACGGATTTTCGGTATTTTGAGAAATTTTTTTTTTGTCAAGAAAGGTCGATGTACTGATAAAGCTCCCATATAAAAGTACCTCCCGATTTTCAGTAATTTGATGATTTTAACTACAATATTAAACCGAACTAGCAGTAATTTGACATTTGAAGTTCTTAGTGGTCACAACACCTCTCCATAAAAAATTGTCAACATAGGTCCATGTTCGGATATAGCTCCCATATAACGGTACCTCCCAATTTTCAATAATTGGCAATTTTAGCTAAAATTTTTAACCGAACTAACTGTAATTTGACATTTGAAGGTTGTAGTGGTCACCACACATCTGCATCAACAATTTTCAACATAGCCCCAATATAACGATACTTCCCGATTTTCGGTACTTTGAGGATTTTACTTAAAATGTTTAACCGAACGTAGGTCCATGTTTTGGTATAGCCCCAAAACAAACCTCCCGATTTTCTGTACCTTAGCTTTATTTTTTGGACAAACTTTCTGTAATTTGAAATTAAAAAGCCAACAAAAATTGTTCATTTAAGTTTATATTTTCGTATAGCCCACATACCTCCGAACTAGCTGTTAATGACATTTGAAGTTCCCACGTTATGTACCGATTTTCGGTATTTTGAGGATTCCAGCTACAATTTTTAACCGAATTAGGAGTTATTTGACATTAAAAGCTCCCATCGAAAACTGTCATCATAGGTCCATGTTTTATTATAACCACTATATAACGGTACCTCCCAATTTCTAGCCCACCAAAAATTGTCAACATACATAGTTAGATATAAGCACCATAAAAAAGCCCTCCGAATGAAACATTTTATGTACATTATCTGACATTTTCACGTACTCACTTAAAGTTGGGGACAGGAATGAAAACTAATTATTCCATTTTAGTTCAGAATATTTTATGGTGGAGGGTATGAAAAGTTCGGCCCGGCCGAACTTAACGCTTTTTTACTTGTTAATTTTTATTTTATCATTTGTCATATCATATCATTTATCAAAAGTTGTAAAAAGAGTGCACCGTTTGATTACATAAGTTTTTGGTGGTCACTAATATGATCCAGACCCAAATTGGAGTCGTCAGGCAGTTTACAAACACATTGTGGGGGATGAGTTTCATCATTTATATTGAAAGTAGTTGGTTCTATTGGACAGATCTGATTTAAAATTTTAAGAAAAGTAAAAAATCATGATATAGCTTTTTTAGATTGCATGATTTCTGCCCATAAATCAGTTTCCACGATTTTATTGTTTCAGGGCTGCAGCCAGGGACAGAACCCAATGGGAACCATTCCAATTATTGCTAAATTGCATGTTTCTTTATTGTACTTAATCCTTAATACATTTTATATCAATAATTTTGTTCAGGTCCTTTGTAGTGAAATAATAACTTTAAAATTTTTACCTGTACCATATAATTGTTTCCAAAGAAAAATTAATTTGAATAATATTACGGATATGTATATTAGGGTTATGACTTTTTGACATTTTTCCTCAAAAATGATTTCCTGTAGCAGGGATGAATGAAGTTTGGCATGTTAATCACTATGCTATCGTATATTCCATTGGAATTTTTTTTTCAAAAAATTATTTTTTGTTGCACGAATGAATAAATTTAAGCCTACTAATAACTATAATAACGTTTATTTCATTCAAATATTAAAAAAGTCGCGAAAAAAGTCACTTTGAAAAAATTTTAAATTTTTTGTTTTTTGTTAAAAAATTATATTTTTGAATAAAAGCCTTTACGACATTTTTACGATTCTCAGAATTGAAGAAAAATAGTGAGAAATAAATTTTATGTCATTTTAATTATCTCATGTGGCTCTAAAATTTATTTTCAATTATACAGTTGCGTTCAAAATAATAGGAGCGCCCATACAAAAAAAGAAATATGTCAAAAAATATGGTTAATCTTTCCCATTTTGGTTTATTTTAAATTTGTTTAACATTGTTGACATCCCAACAGTTAATTCATCAGCAGAAACGTGACAATCTGCTTTAAATTATTTACTGTTTACACCAACATTATAAATCGTGTTTTAAGTTTTTGTTCAAAAAAATAGGAGTGTGGAAGAAAAAGGTTTGAATGTTGTTTGAAAACAAAAGTCCTTTGGAGGTAGCCAAAAAAACAGGCGATTGTCCTTGCAGAAATTTTTTCCATAAATTGAGCACTTATTGGGCAACTCAATGGATTTTGTAGACAAAAGCTTTAACGATTAGATTTGTTTGATACTACGGATGTTATCTCTAACAATATATAATCATTGGTATCCCATAAATTTGTGTATTTTGATCCTTGATCCAAGTTTAAGACAGTTTACATTAGCCCTTAAGGTAAGGATCGGCCCAAGGAATTTATTCCCCAACCATATATATAAGGAATTTATTCCCCAACCAAATAATATTTGGAAGTCCTTAGGATGTTAACAGTGTGTATGCAATAACTTTTGCTTCTATTCAAAAAATGTTTAAAACGTGAACGGTTGAAATGTACTTTGAACAATTTAGTGATAGGCAGGCTGGGATTGCACTATGGTTGGTATACGCCGTAATATATTTTTCAATATAAACTTACGTTTTTCACTCAAAAATACTTCATTTAGGTTAGTTTCATTAAAAAACTGTTTATTATACGATGCAAAACCTAATAAAAATAATGTTAGGTCAACTTCAAAAGTTTGTCTTTAAAGTTTCCTTCTCAACAAAGCGTTTTGAAAAATGTCTCATATGTGCCAATCACCCAAATATTCAAAAATGAACCATATAATCAATTCTGCGTGCAGTTAAGATGCTAAGGACCTCAAAACATCACTTGATCGAGAAATCAATGCCTTATAGGTACGCTTTTTTAACCGATCCTTACGTAAAGAGTTAATGGAAACCGGCTTTAACCTGGCTCAAGGATCAAAACGCACGAATTTCCGGGATACCGATCATTATATATTGTTCGAGATAACAGCCAGAGCATCAAAAATCTCTAATCACTAAAGTTCTGTCTACAAAATCGATTGAGTTACCCAATAAGTGTTCAATTTATGGAAAAAATCGCTGCAAGGAAAATGACCTGTTTTTAGGCTACCTTCAAAAGAACTTTTGTTTTCAAACAGCCATCAAATCTCATAAAATCTATTGGATTCACTACTGTCAACTAAAATATAGACAATTTTGATCTTAAACTCAACTAAAAATGTTTTTATTGCCCTTTTTCTTCCGCACTCCTATTTTTTTGAACAACACATTTGAAGGCGATTTATAATGTTGGTGTAAACAGTAAATAATTTAAAACAGATTACCACATTTCTGCTGATGAATTAACTGTTGGGATGTCAACAATGTTAAATAAATTCAAAATAAACCAAAATGGGCAAGTTTAACCATGTTTATTCGACCATTCCCTTGATGTGAATGAGCACTCCTATTATTTTGAACACAGCTGTATATCTGTTTTCAGTGACTTCAAAAAATTGTCCATAATTTTGATAAATTCAAATTTTAAAATCATTTTGTGCGTGAGGTTTTTTCACCGAATCACCTTATAATTAAGATTTTATATCTTATGGCAAAACTCATCACGCTATGATACAGGGATATGAGGTTGTAAAAAAGTCATAACCCTAATGTATATAAGACACACAAGGTCGGCAGTCATAGGTCTTGTTCACACTAACCACTACTATCGTAAATAAATAACATCTGGATAATAGTCCTTAACTATAAGTTTAAAGATAATCATGGCTGTACCATATAATTATTTCTAGGGCTGTATTCTTTTATTCAAATATTATGGGTACTTACTTTCACAGTGTTTCAAGCTTTAATTCTACAGTATTAATTCTTTCTTTTTTAGAATAATGCTGTCTATCATATTACGCTTTATGCAGGACGCACAATTTTGTATAACATTAAAAATATATGTATACCATTCCGTTTGTAACTCAATAAATAATGATTTTCGAACATTCCTAGTGGATATACTCATATCCGTCTATATGTTTGAATCACTTAAGTTTTCAAACGAAGACGACTCGTTAGTTTTGGGGACAAGTTCGAAGATATGCTATATCCGTCCATCTTTAGATTTAACATCACGAATTTAGTAATGTGGATGATTTCGCCAACTAAACGAATTAATTGTAATTTGGCAATTTGTGTTTGCATTTACTAAAAAAACTTTTCTGCTGAAAGCGGCAGCTGTAATCATATTAGAACCGAATTTGGCAGGCAAATTATTTGGTTATATTTATGATCGTTATTCGATCTATATTGCGGCTTATGAGGATTTTCAGCATCAATGCAATGTAAGTGCCTTAATTCCTCTATGCAAATATATTGAATTTTCGTATATTAAGTACACTATACGATCAGAAGGACAAACACAATATGTATGTCGTCGCCACTTATGACGAAACCTGGATTCTCAAATTGTCAGAGCTAATTGTCTCGATGAAAATCGTTCTCCCTCTAACTGTTCCAAACAAAGTAGGTTAGTCAAAAATTTTCCAAGTTTTTTTTTGTTTTACTACAAACTAAAATAATTCGCCCACTTACTAACAACAATAATAACCTTAAGCTATTTTTCATGTTCCGACAGAGAAAAACAACATCAACAACATTAAAAACTTAAGAGTTCCCAAATAGAAAATATCTAACTGGAAAATACATAGAAAACAGTTAAACAAAAACAGCCAACTTTGCAATGTAAAAACTTGAAAAATATTTACAAAAATTATCGAGAAACTTTTATTAAGTGCTTAATTATTCCGTTGATGGAGTTTCCATCTTCTCTTCATCCTCTGGCATTCTTGTTTTCAATAAAAACCCAACAAGAAAAACATCAACAGCAAAGCAACTAAAGTGAAAACTTGCAAAACTTAGAAAACTTGGAAAATAGCACACAGCAACTACAATAATAACAACAAACAACAAATTGATTAAAATATCGAAAAGTTTCTCTCTCCCACTCAAACTAAACAAACACATTTTCATTCTTTTGCTTTTTATTTGTTTTCTTTACTTCTTTCCTCTTTGGGAAAATAAGAAAATTAAATTCATTTATTGCCATCCCGAATGCTCTGAACGCTGCTGAATGGGAAAATAGTTGTAAAAGCATTGCGGTGCGTAAAGTTGGTTTTGGTACGTTTTTTGTTTTTGTTTTTGCTCAGTGCGGTATAAAAGTCTAACCTCCGTATGAAAGTTAACATTTCACTGAGAAAATGTGCGGTACGAAAACAGATGTTTCCCACTACCGTAAAATATTTCCGAGCACTTACCGTATCAATGAAAAGGTAAATAAATTTCAATAGAATAATAAATTTAATAAAATAGGTTTGGGCGTATACATGTAAATGAAATATATGTAATTTGATGTTTCGAATACTATACTATATAATACTTATTTTATGCAAAACTTAAATTAAATTTCTAATACAACAACTTATAAAATTTAGATAATCGTCTTTCATTTTCTTATTGTAGCGGAACTTTCAAAATGATGACATGAATTTTTGTGATTTTGGTCGATGTGGATGCGCCATCCACTACAGCAGTAGTGGGATTCTCTAACGTATTTTTGGTTACAGATAAAAATCGGTAAATTTAAAAAGCAAATTTATGAATGAAAAGTACAAATAAAAGTTGGCAACACTGTTGCTACTTAGCGACAACTTTATTTTGGTTGCTAACTTACCGAGAAAATACGTTAATAATTATTGTCTTGGCTACAATGTGGATAAAAGACTTCAAGTCAAAATCGGGAGGCTCGATTTTCACAGTAGACATATGTATGCTCTAGTAGACATTTTTGAGCTGTACAATCCCAGGAATCAGAAACGCGATGCTCCCGCTAAGATTTTTTCCTTCCATACAAATCGCCTCGTCCTAGTTTATAACACCGAAAAGACTTAAGTGGAGTACACACCATCATTCAAAACTGACAGTCAACGTACTTTTACCACAATTTTCTGGCAAATAAAAGCATTTTTGGCTAAAAATACATGATATACAATATGTAAAGTATTATTTAGAGATTAGGATGGTAATTATTCAGCTAGACTTTGATATTAACGAAATAGACCCCGATTACTGTCAGTTTTGTTGGTCAGTGTGTACTAAGATTTACAGTCAATATCGTGAGGCTCGATTTTCACCGTAGGCATATGCTCTATTATACAATTTGATAAGATGAATATGTGCCTCATAAAAATAATTGTCTTAGACCTTAAGTATGTTTTTACGAAATCCGTTTCAGACAATTTGTAGGCGATTTAGCAATGTCGAAATCCGCTGGCTGGAGCACACGATGATTCTCAACGGATCAACCGATTTAGTCCAAGATCCGGTTTTCGTAATATTTTGTCTAAACTTAGTTTAAGTTCGATGATGGGCCAAATCGGTCCAGTCCTTCGACTGCCTTAACAACAAAAGTTCGAAATTTATCGCTTAAATGGTGCGCACGATAACTCTCGAAGGGAGATCCCGATTTGGTCCAAATTTTGCACATAGTAATATTTCTTCCAATCATAGGACAGCTTCGAACATTGACTATACAGGTCCATTCCTCTGAGTACCTCCCCAAAAAAAATTTTACCACAAGTGAATGTTTGGAACTCTTCTCGGAACAGTACAATTTTCCACTTAAGCTTGCCGGCACCAATTTAAAGGACTGATGAGTACGAAAACTTAAGAATTGAGTATTTGATTTGGCCGACACTTAGCATATCCCAGCAAAATGTTCGATGACAAATCATGAGTTGAATCATGGGTGCAAGTAACATGTCATAGGTGAAAATTTAGGTGAATCACCAATGACATTTACTAGGGAGTGACACACACTTTCACCAATTCATTGTCATAGCATTTTGCACAAGTTCATTGTCATAGGATATTGCACCAGTTCATCATTATAGCATCTTGCACCAGTTCATCATCATAGCATCTTGCACCAGTTCATTGTCATGGCATTTTGCACAAGTTCATTGTCATAGCATCTTGCTCCAGTTCATCATCATAGCATCTTGCACCAGTTCATCATCATAGCATCTTGCACCAGTTCATCGTCATGGCATTTTGCACCAGTTCATTGTCATGGCTTCTAGCACCAGTTCATTGTCATGGCTTCTTGCACCAATGCTTTGGATCCGGATTTTCGCCAATCATAAATAAAATTTGCAATACAATTATGTAATTTGTTGAATTAATAAGAATACAATGCACAAATGATTTGTATCGCCAGATGTTATTTTTCTTTATTTTGTATGTAATTTTAATATTTTTCTTTTCTTTTTTTCTTTTTATATCTTTTTTTTTGTTCTGTTTTAGTTGATTGAATGATTGCTGAAGTCTGGAGTATTTCTCCATTGGCTTAACTTCATCACTACTCTCTTTGCAGAGAGTAATGTTTACAAAACGCACTGACAGCTTGCAAAATTTACTGATCGCTACCAATATCATGATTTCATCCCGGCGAAGGGAGTTATCATTTGGCTTTTCAGTTTTTGAAATGATGATTTTTTAGTGAAAACCTGAACTCTTTAAGTATCGAGTATTCTCATGTTAATGAGAATAATGCTTACTTTTCGGCTTTCCCAAAAAAAAACAAGTAAGCCAAGGCTATAGTCGGACGGGGCCGACCACGCAATACCCTACACCTTTACCCATGGTAATTAGCTTTCCACATACCAACATTTTTAACAAAATAATTGTTTCGCTTTATTGCATTTTCATTAGGGGGAAGATCAGTAGTTCTATTTTCATATGTAGTATACTTTGCCGGTATATGCCTTCCAGGAAATAAAATATAGACCAAAAATATTTTTTTTTGTATTTTTCATACAAAAGTAATGGTCCATTTCACCCGCTAAATAATATAAGATCATCATCCAAAATTATAGGCATCTTCCTCTACCTAACTCCCAACCTCGTGCAAAATTTCGTGATTATTGGGCTATAATTGCGACCTCTAGTGTGTTTATCATTACACTACAAACAAATAACAGGGTATATTAGGCTGTAACTCTGTTATCTTATCATGTACACCAACACAATTGACATCAATAGAAAGGTCAAGCGTTCCTCTTCCAAGTATAGCTTACTTGCCGGGAATGTCTCTTCCAAGAATAAATATTTAAGCTGTATACTAAAATTTTTCACAATTTTCACACAAAAGTTTTGGTCCATTTAACCCTCTAAATATTATCTGATCGCCATCTCCAATTGCAAGCTACTTCTTCGTCATATAATCTTACCTTACTTAAAATTTCGAGGCGATCTGACTATTATTGCGACCTGCAGAGCATCTACAAAATCGGATAAAAATTATGTTTTTGGTCCATTTCACCAGCTAAATATTTCACGATCATCACCAATTAAAATAGCGATCTATTCTGATGTGAAACCGACCTCCATACCAAATTTCGTGACGATCGGTCCGTAATTGCGGCCTGGAGTTTGATTACAATTTATAATGGACAGACGGACACACGGACGGACGGACACACATCTCAAAATGGCTTTATCTCGCCGAGATATGAAGATTTGTATACCACATTGGGGGTCTCCGACGAATATTTCGCGGTGTTACATGAATTTTTACCAAAACAAACTTATAATACCCTTTCCACATTGTGGTGTAGGGTATAAACACCATAACTAAATATTTGCAAGCTGCCAGCACGATTCAATTAAGAAATCATCGATTTCTGTAAAGTTGAAATAACATCAGCACAGTTACCTGTGAGTATGTTGTTGAAATTTTATTTAAAAAATTCCCTTTTGCGCGTGCCTTCGCTGTTTTTTTATTGTTCTGTTTTAGTTGAAGATTCAATCATATGATTGCTTAAGTCTGGAGTTTTAACCCATTGGCTTAGCTTCATCACTACCCTCTTTGCAGAGAGTAATGTTTACAAAACGAACTGACAGCTTGCAAAATTTACTGACTTAAGCAATCATATGATTGAATCTTCAACTAAAACAGAACAAAAAAAACAAAAACAGAGAAGGCACGCGGGTGTTACCGCTATATGAAGACCTATATCGACAAATTTCAGGTGGAAAGTTTTATACCCCTAACGAAAACAAAATATTAAATTTGAGCCATTTCGGTGGGATATTGAGGCTAAAACCTGGAAAAACCCAAACCCGGGAGGTACCGTTCGATATAGCCCATTTTCAATATCAAACATCCTAAGGGTAATAGAAACTTTTGTACCAAATTATAAGGCTATATCATAAAAATTGCGAGCTGTATCTTGATTTCAACAGACAAGCAGACGGACGGACATGGCAATTTCGACGTAGAATTTTTAGCTTATCAAGAACATATATACTTTATACATCGAATATTTCGTTTTGTTACAAACGGAATGACAAATTTAACAAGTAAGCAAAGGTTATAGTCGGACGGGGCCGACCATGTGATACCCTACACCACTACTCTGGAAATTAGCTTTCAGCAAATCAAAATTCCTTTAAGGAACAAATAAATTTATTTTAAGATATAACTTTGTGGATTCTGTCATCTTATCACATCAAGCTTAAATAATAATATAATAATTGTTACACAAACATCCCGTAAGGTACAAAGGAGACTTCTCTCATATCAATGAGTGCACCTCTATTCATATATCCTGATATGGGGACCTACAGTTTATTGCCGAGTTGGAACGACGTGCCCTAAGCCACCACTTGTAGAGAAGTTTTACATGACTGAAATACTCAGAAAATGTCGCCAACATTACTGAGGGGTATTTTCCCACCGTTGAAAATTTGAAGTTACCTGGCCTGGCAATCGATCAACGGTGGCAAAATGCCCTTTAGTAATGTTGACGACATTTCTTGAGTATTTCAGCCATGAAAAACTTCTCTACAAGTGCTGTCTTAGTGCAAGCCGTTCGGACTTGGCGGTAAATTTTTGTATGTATAAATCCCAAAATTATACGCCCGGAGGAGGTTAGTGGGTGCCTTCAATTTCACCAAAATTAATATTAAAAAAAAACTTTTACCGTAGCGGCACCGAGAATTTTTTGAAAAAAGGTGGCGATGAAGACATGAAAAGTGGTACAGACAAAGTAATGACAGATTTTTTTAGTGGGTAGGGAATCTAATTTTCTTAATAAAAAGTTAAAATTTTTGGTAACTTCCCTTTTGTTGAAAAGGTGCGATATGTATAAAAATCCAGTTGGACAATTAATACGCTTGAGCTCCACGTAGTTTGCAATAATTAACAAACTGGGAAATTCTCTGTCATGATAGAGACAATTTATAGCATGGTAGGAAAATGTGGTTCTCAACAGAAAACCCATTTTATATTAGGCAGTAGCCCCGTTATCTACCAAACTCAATATTGCAATTTGTATCAGTGGAAAGGTCAGTCGTTTTTTTCATATGTAGGCTACTTTGGCGGTATATGCCCTCCAGAAATTAAAATATGGACCAACTATAAAATGTTTATATTTTCCAAACAAAAGTAATGGTCCATTTCACCCGCTAAATAATATCAGATCGTCATAAAACATTTTAGGCATCTTCTTCTACCTAAACTCTTACCTCGTGCAAAATTTCGTGATTATTGAGCTATAATTGCGACCTCTAGCGTGTTTATGATAACACTACAAACAAATAACTGAGTATATTAGGCTGTAACTCTGTTATCTTATTATGTACACCAACACAATTGAAATCAGTAGAAAGGTCAAGCGTTCCTCTTCCAAGTATAGCTTACTTTCCCGAATGTCTCTTCCGGAAAAAAGATATAAGCTGTATATTAAAAATTTTCACAATTTTCACACAAAAGTTTTGGTCCATTTAACCCTCTAAATATTATCTGATCGCCATCTCAAATTGCAAGCTTCTTCTTTGTCATATACTCTTACCTTATTTAACATTTCCAGGCGATCGGACTATTATTGCGACCTACAGAACAGCTAAAAAATCGGATAAAAATTATGTTTTTGGTCCATTTCACCCGCTAAATATTTCAAGATCATCACCAATTAAAATAGCGATCTATTCTGATGTGAAACCGATCTCCATACCCCTCCATGACCATCGGTCCATAACTGCGGCCTGGAGTTTGATTACAATTTATAATGGACAGACGGACACACGGACGGACGGACGGACACACATCTCAAAATCGCTTTATCTCGCCGAGATATGAAGATTGGTATACCACATTGGGGGTCTCCGACGAATATTTCGCGGTGTTACATGAATTTTTACCAAAACAAACTTATAATACCCTTTCCACATAGTGGTGTAGGGTATAATTATAGCCTCCATATTATGGTGGATGGTATACAAATTCGAAGCGACTGAAATTTGTTGTTTCGTCTTCGATATAAACATTGCTACAGAGAATTGTGGATGTGGGTACACGTTCCGGTATAGTCTCTATAGAGACTATATGTAGAACAGCACTATCCGATTTTCGACATTTTTAAGGTTTTAGCCACAACATCCAACAGAAATTGCTGAAATTAATCTTAATTGCATTTAATAATTAATCCTCTTAATGATTATTTTAGTACTTTAAAGTATTTTAAATCGGGAGGCAAAGTTTTATGGGCCAAACATACCTACATATATTTGACACAAAACTACCTAAACTATTCATACAGATGTCTACTCATATATTGTAAATATATATCAAGTTTAGTTAAGTCACTTTTTGTAGATCATGGCAATATATCACTTATGACTATGCGTTAGTGCCCAGTAAATCTGAAATTTTCCTAACAAAATGCCAGTATATCTATTCCAGACTTTAATGGAAGAATAAACTATTAATTTGTTAATCTATCCATGAAGTCATTTTGTAAAACAGACATGCAGTTTTAACCAGTGATACTAATACTTGGCGAATGAACAATATTCTAAGAGTACTTGGTATTCACGACACGCTCTCTTCATTATTGAAAATGAAGTAGCGTTTTTATTGCACTAGATGAGTTTCAGACTTATGAAAAGATCAACAACTAAAATTTTTAAATTCAAATATATGGATGTTTGTTAGTAGAAATAGGACAGTACGCTGTTGTACTGTGAGAAAAACTTTTATATATTTACACTGTTGCAAAATTGATTTGAAAATTTGTACCTAAAAAGTAAGACCTACATTGAGTGCAGTGAATCAGAACGTAAATAGTACATGAAAACGATAAATGCCATTATCAATAACAACACAAAAACATTGACTCAAGATGACAGTTTGTTGTCACAGCAAGGTGTGCTGTAATATGGGAGTTACAACAAACCCTTTCCCTCTAATCAAAATATTGCATATAAAATATTGTATAGAATTATAATAAATTGAATTTATTTTGTTTTAGTGGCTATTATGTGTTGGTATACAATTTCTTCTCGAGTGTATTTTGGACAATTGATACAATACATTAATTTTCACGACATTCACCACATTATTTGCATGTTTAATTCGAAATTTTAGACAATTATATTGAATGACACTTGCATTTAATTGATTTGCCTCAAATCTACATACATACACATGTATGACATTTTTTTTTTTTTTTTTTTTTTTTTTTTTTTTGTTTTTTGGTCGGGGAAAAAATCTTCGAAAGACTCTGGCTACCTGATTTCGCCAGGTGTGCGAGACTTTAACACGCTAAAATAACCCCTTTACTCTGATCCTCTATCCCTGCGGTACCGCCGTATGAGCATTTCGTCGCAGGGGGGAATGTTCTAAAGAACGCTGCTATGTATTATTCGCCTTCGAATCTCATCTTGTCGGCGTAGTTCCAATATGATTGTCTTCACATATTCAGAGACATATTCCCAATTGTCAAGAGACACCATCATTATTTCAATTATATTTTCAACATGTACTTCACTGTTAACTTGCCGCTCTAAGTTTGCCCTCGCTACAATAAAGCGCGGACACAAAAAGAAAACATGATAAGGGTCTTCTACTTGCTCCACACAACAAGGACAATTAGGGGAGTGGTCCAGGCCAAAACGATATAAATAGGACCTAAAGCATCCATGTCCGGAAAGAAATTGGGTTAGATAAAAATTTAAATAACCATGCCGCCTGTTTAACCAACTATCCACATTCCGTATTAGTGAATACGTCCATCTACCTTTTGTAGATACTGTCCACCTGTTTTGCCACTCGATAATGCTCCGTCTTCTTGCTATGTCGGGATCTATGTCGGTTTCCCGCGATCTTCGGGAATTGAATACGAATTCAGATTCTCTCGCTAGGATATCAATAGGTATCATAGCGGCGATAACATAGGCTGCATCGTCAGACACAGTCCTATATGCACAGCATACACGTAGTGCTGTAAGTCTATATACCGAGCCAATCTTTGCATAGTACGTGGCGTACCTCGTGGATTGTGCCCATATTGGTGCTGCGTAGAGAATTATATTTTTGACTACTCCTGCAAGAATTTTTCTACTTAAGTATCTTGGTCCCCTTGTGTTTGGCATAATACGGCACAGCGCTTTACAAGCGTTTCCGGCTTTTGCCTTTATGTAGTCTAAGTGGTCTTTAAAAGACAGGCGATTGTCTATGATATCGCCGAGGTATTTCAGACTTTCCGCTGTTGTTATTGTGCATTCTCCAATTTGAATATTTATTCTTTCCACCACCCTACGACTTGTAATTAAGACTGCTTCCGTTTTTTGATCGGCTAATGCCAGGCCTTGGGAGAACAACCATGATCTGACCAACTGTATGCTGGCCTCTGTTACTGTTCTTGCTTCTTCGGTTGTTTTTGCAACAATAACCAGCGCGATATCATCCGCAAACCCAATGATATTAGCTTTCTGTGGAAGTTTGAGCCGTAAAACGCCATCATACATCACGTTCCATAGAAGCGGTCCAAGAACGGATCCTTGTGGTACTCCTCCTGTTATTTGGTATTCCTTTGTACCTTCTTCAGTTTCATATATCAGGATTCTGTTGCGGAAGTAGTCATGGATTATGGCAACAAGATATGCCGGGACATTTAACCGTCGCAGAGCCTTTAAGATATTCTCCCAATTGGCTGAGTTGAATGCGTTTTTAACGTCTAGTGTTACGACCACACAGTATTCTTTTGCCCCTTTTTTCCAGCTTTGACCATGAATTGCTGCCTTTGCGATGTCGATTACCATTTTTGTTGCATCAATCGTAGATCTCCTTTTCCTAAAGCCAAATTGACATTCGGATAAGCCTTCTGCACGTTCGATGCACTCCTCCAGTCTATCGCGGATAATGCTCTCAAGGAGTTTTCCGCATGTATCTATCATACATAGTGGGCGATATGACGAGAGGTTTCCCAGAGGCTTGCCATTTTTAGGCAGTAGCACTTGCCTTTGCCTTTTCCATATTGATGGAAAGGATCCAAATTCCAAGCATGTGTTAAATAATTTAAGCAACTGTCCACCACAGCACTTCACAATCTCTTTTAGGACATAATTGGGAATTCCATCTAGGCCTGGCGCTTTACATGTATGCCATATATGTGGGTGTAAATGTGTATGTATAAATGTGTATACCACACGTTGTAAATGACACTTTAATATTTGTAGCTCAGATGCGGGTAGGTGGTAGGGTCTTTTCATGTGCGGTGAGCTTAATGTCAAAGACAAAAGGAATGAAGACTGCGGTAAGTACCTATTAATGTGCATGTTTGGATGTATTGTTCTCATCTATCAAAATCCCTGTAGGAAATGTCAATAGTGAATCTATACTGACTTACAACTGACATTGTCAACAGTACTACTGACAAACTGTAGTGACATTGGTGAGTAGTATGTCAGTAGTTGCTGAGGGACCATGTGTTTACATTGTGAGTCAGTAGAGACAATGGAGGTAGTGAGTTAAGGGTTCATAAAGGGTCATATGGAGACATTGGTACAAGTTTTTCACTACTAAGTTTTTCGCCTATTCGGAAATTTTTATAGATTCAAAAGCTATATAATATTTAATGAAATGACGAACCTACACTTTTTTAAATAGTATATTTTATTTAAAAAATATATATAATATTGAAAATGCTAAAAAATGCTAATTGCGTATTACAGTCTTTTTTATACCCTCCACCATAGTATGGAGGGTATGTTAGGTTTGTTTTTCCGTTTGTAACGCATTGAAATACTCATTTGCGACCCTATAAAGTATATATTCTTGATCAGGGTAAAATTCTGAGTCGATCTGTGCACGTCCGTCCGTCCGTCCGTCCGTCTGTGGTAATCACTCTAGCATCCACAAAAATGGAGATAGAACGCTGAAATTTTAGGAAAATGCGTCTTTTGTTTGCAGGCAGGTCAAGTTCGATGATGGGCTATATCGGTCCACGTTTTGGTATAGCCCCATATAACGGTACCCCCCGATTTACGGTATTTTGCCGTTTTAAACTACATTTTCAGACCGATTTAGCTATAATTTGACATTTAGGGTTCTTAAGTGTCAATAAACTTATGTAACAAAAGTTGTGGACATAGGTCCACGTTTTGGTATAGCCCCCATATAACGGTACCCCCGATTTACGGTATTTTGCCGTTTTTAGCTACATTTTCAGACCGATTTAGCTATAATTTGACGTTCTTAAGTGTCAGTTAACTTATATAACAAAACTTGTGGACATAGGTCCACGTTTTGGTATAGCCCCCAAATAACGGTACCCCCCGATTTACGGTATTTTACCGTTTTTAGCTACATTTTCAGACCGATTTAGCTATAATTTGGCATTTAGTGTTCTTAAATGTCAATAAACTTATATAACTAGTGGACATAGGTCCATGTTTTGGAATAACCTCATATAACGTTACCGCCCGATTTCAGGTATTTTGACGTTATAATTCACATTTCTAGACCGAATTAGCTATAATTTGATATTTAGGGTTCTTAGTGACCAAAAAACTTATATTCGAAATAATTATTAACGTAGTTCCATGTTTTGGTATAGCCCCCTATAACGGTACCTTGGTATAACGGATTTCGGTATCCCCATATAACGGATTTTCGGTATTTTGAGAATTTTACCTACAAGTTTTAACCGAATGATCTGTAATTTGAACATTTGACATTTGAAATTCTTAGTGGTCACCTCTCCACCAAAAATTGTCAAGAAAGGTCGATGTATTGATAAAGCTCCCATATAAAAGTACCTCCCGATTTTCAGTAATTTGATGATTTTAGCTACAATATTAAACCGAACTAGCAGTAATTTGACATTTGAAGTTCTTAGTGGTCACAACACCTCTCCATAAAAAATTGTCAACATAGGTCTATGTTCGGATATAGCTCCCATATAACGGTACCTCCCAATTTTCAATAATTGGCAATTTTAGCTACAATTTTTAGCCGAACTAACTGTAATTTGACATTTGAAGGTTGTAGTGGTCACCACACATCTGCATCAACAATTTTCAACATAGCCCCAATATAACGATACTTCCCGATTTTCGGTACTTTGAGGATTTTACTTAAAATGTTTAACCACGTAGGTCCATGTTTTGTTATAGCCCCAAAAAAACTTCCCGACTTAGCTTTATTTTTTGGACGAACTTTCTGTAATTTGAAATTTAAAAGCCAACAAAAATTCTGCAACAAATATTTTTCATTTAAATTGACATTTTCGTGTAGCCCACATACCTCCGAACTAGCTGTTAATGAAATTTGAAGTTCCCACGTTATGTACCGATTTTCGGTAATTTGAGGATTCTAGCTACAATTTTTAACCGAATTAGGAGTTATTTGACATTAAAGGCTCCCATCAAAAACTGTCAACATAGGTCCATGTTTTATTATAACCCCTATATAACGGTACCTCCCAATTTCTCGCCCACCAAAAATTGTCAACATACATAGTTAGATATAGACACCATAAAAAGGGCCTCCGAATGAAGCATTTTATGTACATTATCTGACATTTCAACGTACCCACTTAAAGTTGGGGACAGAAATGAAAACTAATTATTCCATTTTAGTTCAGAATATTTTATGGTGGAGGGTATGAAAAGTTCGGCCCGGCCGAACTTAACGCTTTTTTACTTGTTATATTTATAAAGGGCTAAACCCAAGATTCCACATAAGCACAAAATTAGTAAATAAAACCAATGTTTTCAACTCGTTTTCATTGTCAGAAAAATCCTCGCCTTTTTTATTTTCTTGGCCAAAAGACTTGGTCCGACATGTGTACTTAAAATATTTGTTCTTCTGCTGCACTTTACGTTTCATCAAGCGATTCCCTGAATGTTTATGTAACATCTAGGAATTGAACAGAATAAACATTTATAAATAAACATAACTAAACAAAATGTCCTTAAATTTGCTTACATTTACAGCTGTATAAACATTGGAAAAATCTCGCAATCGAATTTTGCCAAATATCAGATGTAAGTTGCGTTCAGCATTTCCGTCTAGAAGGGACAATATATTCGTCAGGCTCCACAATCTACTCTAAAGATTCCACAAAATGTCTAATTGGCGAAGTTTCATCCAATTTTTGTCAGCCACTTCAGAATTAGCATTTTTATATAGAATTGTCTATTTTTTCTGTTGCCTTTTATTATTTATTTTGCTCATACAGTGCCCGGCATAATTATTTTGACAAAATTTACATTTGTCTTAAAAGGCATATAATTATTGTCAGCATTCATATAACGGGATATTAAGAGCTTAGGGTTTTTATTTGTCCTCTCATCTATATAAAAATTAGTGGATCCAAAAAATTCTAGCTTTATTTGTGATTAGTTAGGCGAATGTTTAAAAAGGGAGGCAACCGCAAAACGGCATAAGTATTTTGACATGTTATAACAATGGTATTTGTGGTACTTAATCGAACATTTTGGTAACAAAATTAATTGATTTAGCTAAATTATTAATATTTAAGAAAAAATGTACTTGACAGTCATAGATTTTTAATCCGAATAGAAAATGTTGGTGTCAAAAATTGTAGTGAAAGCTTAAATTACAGTTTCGGTGATAAATGTAGCTAATGTTTAGACATGGCTGCAGTTATCTATTTATTTTGTAACGAATAAATCTCAAAATACTGAAAACGCCGTAAATTTACGCGATCTAGGCAGAAAATGTGAAATGACAGAAGTTGCTCTCCGGTAAATAGAGCAGAATTGCAAATCTAATCTTACATAAGCTCAAAAATCCTCATCTTCTGAGCAATTTCGATGTCAAAGCAAACTCTCTATTAAAACTAGAACCTCTAAACATTAGAAAAAAATCAATTTGGAGTCATTTTTTCCTATTCCACTCGGTTGATAAATCATAGCCACAAAAATTGTCAATTACATTTTGAATCAAAATCATTTGCGCACCATCTGTCATTATGGTGGAGCATAATGTGGACTGATAAAAATATATTTGAACATAATTCATTTTAAAAAACAATTTTCAGTAAACTTGAGTAAAAAAAACACCAAAAAGTTTGATATCTTTGTGAAATAAATGTCCTTCTGATGCTATTGCCATGCCCAAATGTTCCCAGGCATCAGAATAGGTTGATCCACCATTTAAAATACTGTGATATTTAATTTTTATCGACAATGCTGCGGACTATAATGAATAATTTGGCACTTTAAACAATCTTTCATAACTACATGATAGTAAACCGATCGAAGTGTTATGTATTCATTTGCAGAACACTGCTACTATGGTAAGGCTGAATTTTGTGGAGCAGGTTTGGAGCGTATTTCGGATTCAAACTTCAAGCAGTTTCCTTCAAATATCACATTTGTAAGATAAAAATGTTTTTACTCTCATTAAAAAGTGGAAATCCGCAAAATATTCCGAGATAATGGGAGGAAACCATCGAAAATATTGTTTAATGATAAATCTCTTCAATATCCCTAAATCCTTGAAATATTGATCCGTAAATGGGTCCATAATGGTACAGATGTGTGTGAAACATATTATTTTTACCCTAACTAATAATAACCATAAGTATAAATAAAACATTTTTAGTTGTTGAGGTCTAAAAATCAATAAAACAATTTTGTCAAAATACTTATGCCACGCAGTGAAATTTTATTTCCATTACAAAAGTGCAAGCGTAAATTTGAATTGATAAAATTTATTACTAATTTTAAGTACTCTAGTAAAGGATTTGCCAGTATATTTTTTCATATTTTTGTAGAAGACTAATCCGGTAAAAAACCAAACACATCATTTTTTCAAACTTGTCAAAATAATTATGCCGGGCACTGTACTTGTTGTTATTATAATTACATACCTTAAGTTTAATCACTCGTTAAATTTACGATATTTTATTGATTTTTCACAAAAACACGTTTTTTCACGAACCTCCAAATTATTTTACACCAAACAATTAAGAAAATGAAGAAAAAAATAAGAAGATGCTTCGTTGGGCTATCAGCTTCTACAATGGTTCTTCTTATTAAGGTAAAAGTATCAATTGTTGACAACATGTTGACAAAGTGTTGACTCTGTCACCTTAATAGTAGACAAAGTGTTGACATTTCGACACATTACCCCATGCTTCCTACAGGGATATTACTGCCCACTTTCCTAAATATATGTATATGTACGTATAAATGCAATTCATTGTTTGCATATAATTTCAGCAAAAGTTGTTCATGGGTGTGTGTGGAGATGTGGTCAAGATGTAATGAATCAGCCTAATCAAATGCTAATTTCACATTAATTAATTTCGAAAGCTTAAAATTGTATGGGAAGATGAAAGCGTGTGACTGTGCGTGTGTGTGTTTGCATAGCTAATGAAGTACTATCCATATAAGTAACACATAAATCAGCTTAATTTCTGAAATCTCAACAAAGTAAGAAAGTATTTTAAGCTTCGCTGCCATTTGACTAATATTCAAATAAAGTGTTTGGTCATTCTCAAAACTTTTAATGCCAGCAATTAATCTATCATCTTAGAAACAACTGTTCGTCCACCATTCCCCATATACGGAATCCAATCTATGAGATAATGTGCGGCTCGTGTTCTACGCCCCTATTCAACATTTGCATATGTATTGGTATCTATTTAAAACGGTCATGTATAACACCTTTGTTTGTTGAAAAAATAATTATTCAAATTATAGATCTTTGGGTCAGGGTTTCTAATGTATTGTTTATAATAAGAAACAGCAACAACAACAGCAGCAATATTTGTTTTCTGATTGGTGATTTTTTTTATGGTGACTTTTATTGATAAAAAGGTGTTAGGAAGTTATTTTTTTCTAAAACTGCAATTTATTTCTAATTATTTCATGACACCTGTTCCTTAGAGATGAATGATGTGTTCCGCATGCTATGGCACGAGTAAGAGAAATAAATAGAGAATGACAATCATTTTGTTTATGACCAAAAATGACAAAGGTTTTAAAAATGTGCGTTATTGAAGTAATTGAGCTCAAACAAGGCATATTTATATAAGTTAGATGCATGAATTACAACAACTAGCAAATTTACAAAAACAACATTAATGTTATTGAAAATTAAATGTCAAAGAAAATATTGAATAATAGGGTCGTTCTAAAAATTTTCTCAGCAAAAACATAAATACATCCTCTGAAATAGAACAAATTTGAATCAAAATGTAAATATAAAGCGTTAAGAACCGTCATAGGTCATTTTTATAAAACGTTTAGGATGAAAAGATGTATTTTATGGTAGCAAATATCGAAAACCACTTCCCCTTTTATAAATTTGTCTCGATTTCAAAGAACACATTAGTAGTATTCCTATAGATTTGCAAATAATTTCAGACTTGTAAAATGTGAAAATTGCATTTGTAATGGATTACTAAATGATTTATATTAGTTCCCAATAAAACAAGAAAAACATTGTCGATGTTATGGGCGAATGTCGAATAATGTAAAAAATTTGCTTACTGACTTTTTATTCCTTCAGGAAAGAAATAAATGTGCTCCTTTAAAATTAGAAGTAAATAAAAAACAAGTAAGCAATAACTATAGTCGCAACGGGGCCGACTATGTGATACCCTACACCACTACACCTGTACATAAGCTTACTAAAGTTTTCACCCACCCTGACTTTTATACCAGATGACTTAGGGTTAACTGAACCAAAATAATTAATAATTTTATATGTGACCATTGTCGACAATCTACTGATTTAAAGATTTGCAGAATATTTGTCATTATAAAAAATATTTCAAAATATTAAAATTGGGATAGCTTAGCGCATTTTGCAATAATTCTGATATTTTATATTCAATGCCAACACATTTGGTATAAATTATAGCTCAGATGGTCAAGTTTCCCTATTAGGCCCTCCCCTTGGAAATATGTCCAACAAAAGCAGAGATATCTGCAGCAGGGTTACGACTTTTTTACAACCTGATTTTGATAGGCTTTTACCTAAAATTTAATAAAATCATAAATATTAGGTGATTCAATAAAAAAAGAGCAAAGAAAAAACTTCAATGAGAAGTTTTTCTTTGGCAACCTAACACAACTCCGACGAAAGTGTTTGCGAAACAAATCAAACCTTTTCCCACTGCACATAAAAACGAATGCACATAACAAAATGTTGTTGGTAGCTTGTCGCAGCCAACCATACAAAAGGTGCCAGTGTTTCTCATTCTCATAGAAGTTTTTTCTTTGTTCACCTTTATACTTCGACCTGACGATTGATGTTTGGGTATAAAACGTTTCTTGTTGAAGAAGTTATTGAAAACTAACTTCGGTGGAGAATATCCACAAACAAGAAACAAGGGATCTGATGAGATCCAGTGGCGTGGATCGAAACTAGTCTTCCCTGCCTTACCCCTTGGCGAACAATGCCAAACCTTTTTCCACTAATAAATTAGTTGTTTTAAAATAATAAAACAACAACAATAAGATTAAGCCAGACTATTTTGAAAAAACAAAAGTGTAATTGCAACTTTTAATGGACGGACGCACATCACAAAATCGCTTTATCTCTTCTAGATATGAATTTTCGTAAACCACATGGGGGGTCACGACGAATATTTCGCGGTGTTACATAAATTTTCGAAAAACAAAATTATAAGACCATTAAAAACGCCCTTAACTTCACCAAGGCCGAACTTTTTATAACATCCACCATAAATTATATTGCAAGCAGATTTCAGCCATTTCGGTTTGATTATGTGGTTTAAAATACCGGTACTATTCGACAGGGGCAATACTAAAACGTGGCAATTCTGTGCAGAAATACGTTAGTAGTTCCAACGGAGACTAAATATTTTGTGTGAGAGTTATGTGGCTAAAAACTTGAAAATACCGAATATCGGTAGGGAATATAGGAAAAACTCAAAACTCCAAAAGTAGGGAAGAGTTGTTATATGTGGACTATACCACCACATGGACCCACGTTGACAGTTTTTGGGGGAGTAGTGTTGGGACCACAGGAAACTTTAAATGATAAATTGCAGGTATTTCCATATAAAATATAGCAAAAATCGTCATAAACCTAAAATCGAGAATCGGGAAAAATTACTCCAAATTACTCGCTCCAAAATTTTGGCTAATATCAAGCTAATATCAAGACAAGCCTTATCGTGGCGGATGAGTTTATTACTGTCATAAACGAAAGCATACTAATTGTTCCATTTTACTTCATTACAATACGTAGTTACCGTTCTTTGGTGCGTATGACTGTTGTTCATTATTAGACATCGGATTTTGCATATTTGCATATTTTTTAATAATAAAGATACGAAGATTCTGATTGGACCAAAATTCGTTTCAAAGAAATCTAAATTCAATGGCAGGGTCATATTTTGTATTTATTTTGCATATTTGCATATTTTGCATATGCACAAAATATGCAAAAAATATGCAAAATATGCAAAAAATATGCAAATATGCAAAAAATATGCAAAATATGCAAAAAAAATATGCAGAATATGCAAAAAATATGCAAAATATGCAAACAGTTTTTGGTCGAAAATCGTCATAAAAGTCGTAAAATTGACAATTAAAGTTGGAAAAAATCATCAAAACAACTTCAAAGTGTCCTAAATTAGGATTGTTGGCCGTTTAACGTCGCTTTTTTAGCAGATTATTGTGCTATTGAGACCCCTTACCACAGTGTGGATATAAAAATATGGTTATATGTTTATTGTAATACCATTTTTTTATTATTAACCTATTAAAAAATATAAAATTTGTTAAATTGTCAAATATTTTATGTAAAATTCAATATTTTCTTTGTCTTAATTTGTTGCATTAGTCTGGTTCTAGCTCAAAAGGAAAACATCGATGTCCAATTTTTTATACGGCACTCCCCTAAAGTTGTTAGTTTGGTTAGATTTTAAGATTGTTAAAATTTGAACACCATTGGAATATGTTAACACATGCCACTGGGGCCTCGTAATTATGAAAATCTTGATTTTTTGGCTATTTGACGACTTCAACGACCCATATATATGAAACGGTTAAAGCTATTTGCTCGTGTTATACATTAAACTAAATGCCATACTTTTCCTGATATTTCTTGCCGAACAACAAAATACCTAAGTAGTACTGAATTCAAGATAATAAAGTCAATGTCCTGAAAACGCCTTAGGTTGAAAATGGAGTCTATTGTGAAAAAGCCCGTTTTACAGTGTTTTATTTAACTTGTCTGTTTAGATCAAATCTAGTAACTTATTTTCCACACAGTTGTAGTTGACCAATCGAACTAAAACTTTGCACACTTTTCAGACTTGGATGACAATACATGAATATGAAACCAAAACCAATATGGGTCCATTCTTTTCTTAGAGCCCCCATATAGCGGTACCACCCGATTTAAAGTATTATAAGGATTCTGTTTAAATTTTTAGGCCGAATTGGCTATAACTTGGCATTTGGGGTTCCCAATGGTACAGAAACTTCCTCACTAAAAATGTTGGACTTAGGTCAAGGTTTTGGTATAGCCTTTATATATCGGTACAACACGATTTCAGGTATTTTAAAGTTTGTTCGGCCTTCCCAGTGATAAAAAAAATGCTGAAAAGTTAATAAATAAGTTACAGTGCTTTATTTACAAATGCACTTAAAACTAGAAAATAATTTTTAATGATTAAATCTCTCAAATAAAACGATTGCATTTAAGTGTAACTTAACTTAATTTTTTAAATTATTTTTTATTTCTTCCCATATTATCAATTTTTGGGAATGAAAACAAATGTTTTTTTACATTTTGTTCATATTTAAATTTATTTAAGGGACTGACATAATGTGATTTTGGAGACATCTGGGTAAAGATGACTACTTGGTGATGAAATCGACTCCTTGCTCTGCTATGTCGTTCACAACTTTCAAATTGTTTAACATCCTTTAGTCTTCCTGGTAATTGATGTTCTGCGGTCAAGTTACAGGATCTTTTTCAAGAAATTCGGAGTTAATGCTTAATCTCTTGAACAAGAAGTAAGTATACCCTGTAATTACGCCTGGTAGACTTTTTCTGGAAATTCCGGCAGTTGTTCTTTTGTTATACCCCGGTTACACTTAGAAAGATTAACCCAGTGGGTTTGGATTTCAAATGTCAATTCCATAGCGCAAACGTCAAATAAATCCTATCGAAGTGGGTTAACCCGGCAAAAAACTCTAGTGTAGCCGTACTATTAGTTTGGTTTTTTCCATCTTCTTTTGCTTGCTTTGTTAAGATTTTTGTCGCATTTGGCTCTTTACGGTGGTTTGAACTATCAGATCAGGCCAACAAGTTCAGGACTAAGATACCACAGATGATTTATCATTTTGTTATTTCCTTTATCTGATATTTGTTTCGTATTTCAATAAATCTTTAATGCGGTTTAGGTCTTGTTTTGTACCTAAAAAATATTTCTGAATTTCGTTTTCACTATTTGTTGTATTAAACTCAATCTATTGTCTCTAATCCTTTTCAACCTATTGATTATGTTTACCCAATCCATCCAATATTATATCTACATAACCATTATCTTGTTCATTATAGGTTTAGTAAAATCAATAACCCACACTCACCCATTTATAGCACTCAGTTGTTGTCGTTTGATACAAAATAAATAAACAAAAGAAGAAACGTTCTGGGCGCGTTGAACCAGGCTCGAAAGATGAAAGCACAAAGTGCTTCTACGACCTCTTGTTCTTGGGAAGTCAGCTGGGAAGTAGTTTTAAAACATTCTCGCCTACATCGAACTTGGATTTGTCAATCGCAGACTATTCTTATAGAAATCGCGTGAATATGTTTGGTTGATGTCCGGATGTGCTGCCAAACTTGCAGACAAAAATCCTTCTCAACAATACTTCTTATAAATCTGTACGCAGGTACAGAAGCTCTCGACCTAACATCTGCTCAAGCTTGTAAGACCCCATTATTCTAGGCATTCGTACACTGCTAAGTCTTGTTTCTCCCCTGAGCTACTGTCAGTTTCAGGAACGCTCAGGAGTTGTTCTTTACCTCCATACCAGATGATACCAGAACAGCAACCCGTTCTTTCTGAACTGTTTTGGGAATAGCTGGTAATAGTTTTCCATACCAGTGCACGCAAATAGCCTTGTTTTTGGGGTATCTTCCTTGAAGTTGTTGCGAGTATTTTTCACTGTTTATTCTCCCGAATAAACGGATAAAGCTTCTAAAGATCATATATTTGTTGGGGTCCTCTCCGAGAGCTTCTACTGTAGATAAAATGATTCGACTAACGTTCCTATAGGACACTTTACAGGGATCCAGCAGCAATGACAATTTCATGATTAGGAGTTTTTGTTGAAGCTGCGCTTGATTATTTTCGGGACAGATGGTTCTTCAGATTCTACGAAGCGTTTAGCATCAAAAGAAGACCTAGACCTCATTGAAAATCTAGTGAAATACGAAAACATAGACAGAAAAAGGAAATAAAAAATGATAAATCACCTGTGGTATCTTAGTCCTGAACTTGTTGGCTTGGCATTTTTTGATCCGACAGTGCAAAACACCGTAAAGAGTCAAATGGCGACAAAAATTTTAACAAAGCGAAGATGGAAACTTCTCCGGAAATATTCGACCCAAACTTACAAAAGAACAACTGTTCGAAATTCATAAAAAAGTCACATTAACTCCTAGTCGAGCTCACCACAGATTACAACCAATTAAATACAAAGGACGAACAACTAAAACAATGCGTTCTCCAAGTAGTCGGCTATACCCAGTTAGGCTCCATTTTCGCCCTACGTACGCCAGTCACGTTAATCGGGACACTGGCTTTCTATCTCGAATTCAGTAATACTTACGCAGTTTGTTTTTGAATATAAAATAAACAGAATGGCCTTTAATTTAATGCATAATACGGGCAATTAGCTTTAACCGTTCCACAGATATGGGTCGCCGAGAGAGACGAAATTTTCATAACTTCAAGGCTCCAGTAGCACGTGTTAACTTATTCCAATGCTCAATTGGCAATTTTAATCTTAAATCTATCTAAAATCTAATCTAAGAAAACAGTTTAGGCGGCACCCCCGCCTAAAAAAATCCGACATCGATTTCTTCCCTTTGAGTTAAAACCAGCCTAAAGCTACAAATTAAGACAAAGAAAATATTGAATTTACATAAAATTATTGATATTTTATCAAATTTTATATTTTATACTAGGGGACCCGGCGAACTTCGTCTCGCAGTTTGTTAGGTACACAACTTGATGGCTTTGATTCAAACCTATAATACTATTACTGCTATCACCTTGTTCAATGTCAAATATTTCTTTGTTTTGAACTGTTTAGGACGATCATTGAAGCAGATGCACATTAGATAATTGTACTTTCTACAATTGTCAGTTTGACGAAGAGAGAAGGTACTGAGAGACAAAGTGTTTGTATTTTCCTCGACTCTCTCTTCTTTAAACCGACAATAGCCGCGAAAAAGTTAGGCAGCTGTAAATCGGGACTAAGATATATTTTTAAGCAAATAACACGTTTTGCGATGTAAATAAAAATAGTTGGTAGCACAGTTGAAGCAAAATAATATCATAACTCCCCTATTCGTTTCATAATCTATGGTTTTTTGCAATTCTTGTTTTCAACACTGAACACGATATTTCACTCAAGCAATTGAATACGAAGGAAGGAATGCGATCGTAGGAATTTGAATTTAATGCTGAATATAGTGCTTATTTAAATTTGCGTTTTAATCAATTAACCTATTTTGAGCAGTGGGATCCGATCGTTATCAGGTAATCACCTTCGTCTGCTTTTTTTCTGACTTCTCTGTTTAACGCCGAATTCTGCTTGCATTCCAAGTTCGGAATTAGATGCAATGGCTCTGTTAACACGGACAAATGCGGTATTTGACTGAGACTGTACAATCCAGTACTTGGTACATTGTTTCCGTACCGACTGCGATTACTAAAGCCTCTTTGGTATTTTTTCTATTTAAAAATTTAAACTTGCTTTGTTTAAATAAATATTTATAGAAAACAAATACGATTCTCACAGGCAAAGTGATTAAAAACAGACTGTAACTTTCGCGAATTCGTTGCTAATGACCACATATTCTCTTGTCCGATATGTACAATAAATTTAAACATAAAATTCGCGAGGTTATAAAGAAAAACAACAAATTGCAAAATTGTCAAAGGTGCATTAAATGCTCTGAAATATCGCGATTTGATAACAAATTGGTCCAGAAATATTTGATATTGATTTAAAATAAGATTAAAACTATTAGTAAATTATTACGAAAAGCGTAAATGTCATTATAACAAATAAAATTGAATAATGCTTTACTGAACTTCAATGCATTTGGTGCGGAAACTTTTTCTCGATAGAAAAAGAATGATACCATATATCATTGTAGTTTTTTTCTACACGGCTATGCGGTGGTATTTTTGATATTTGCAAAAAGTGCAAAAAAGTTATAAATCTAGTTAAGATATGTATGTATTTGGCCATTTGTAATTGCCTTCCAGCTCTGCGGGAACTAAACTGATTGAATTCATACTCCTTTTCAGGGGGGATATCATTTTTTAGTATCGTGTTAGGATCTGAATAGTATCAATATATATCTGGTACAGCTTAAATTTTATACCGCATCAATCGGAAGTTGATCTTTCGAAGTGTTTTTACTTACATTTTAAAATACACATATGCCACAACCTCACTCCCAATGATATTACATCGGAGCTCTTGATTTTTCAAATAACCCACCAATTTTGTGGATTTGTACCTTTTTCCTCAAAACTGTGGAAACCACTTTTGTCGTTACCATCTTCATCTTTTCATCGATATCTGACCGAAACCTCCACTAATCTTTACAAACTCAAAACTGAAATAAATGAAAATCGATTTGATTGTGAATAAAAAATTCTATACAACTTTCAAAAATTGACAAAACAGAGGCGTACAATGGACCCTCACACTTGGTGCATATAAAATTTTCGCCAAAAAAGTGTCCAAATAAGTGTCAAGGTATACTCCAAACGCGAAGCTCGATAGAAATTTGTGGAAAAATTGGCATTCTTGAAAAAATATTTTTGCAAATTTTTTCGCAAATTTTCGCGGTTTTTTTAGGTTTTATCCTTTTCTGCCATGAGACCATTCCGAATTGGTGCGAATTGTCAAAATCTGTTCAGCCATTCCTGAGTTATAAGCGTAGTAACTAACATCATCCTTTTTTATATATATAGATTTACAATACCATATACCCTACACCACTACCGTCATAAGAGGTATCAATAACATAATAATTTGCTAAAAAATCGACGTTAAATAGCCAACAGTCTTATTTTAGGACACTTTAAAGTTTTTTTGATGATATTTTCCAACTTTAATTGTAAATTTTTCGACTTTTATGACGATTTTCGCCCAAAAACTGTTTGCATATTTTGCATATTTTTTGCATATTCTGCATATTTTTTGCATATTTTGCATATTTTTTGCATATTTTGCATATTTTTTGCATATTTTGCATATTTTTTGCATATTTTGCATATTTTTTGGCATATTTTTTGCATATATTTTGCATATTTTTGATATGACCCCAAATATCGAAAAATTGACCCTCAAAACGCCTAGATCCAAAATTTGAGTCCAATCGGATGAGAAATAAAAAACATGCAAAAATCCGATGTCTATTCATTATCAATACGCACTACTGACTTACTCAATCTATGGACCAGTTACTGAATATATCCAAAACTAAAATTGATTTTATTAAAAATACTTACTGCAACGTCGTCATTTTTTATAGCAAACTTCCGATGATTGGCCTTCTTAGTTCAAAATAAAATGCTGACGCTAATAAATGTTGATGTAATGCCGCCTTTATAATAATTTTTTGCCCCCACACCCATACGGCACTCTGTAAACCAGCAGACTTTATAGTTGTTAGTCCACCTTTATTTCAGTCATTATTCCCAATGAGTGCAGCAGTGAATTGAATGGATCATGACATGCAATGAAATAATGCCATAAAAATAGACGTTATTTTTTCTTGCTGTTTGATTTTTAATTTTAATTAAAAATGCCTTAATTGAGATATGATTATAAATGCATTTACACATGTTTGGACATACATAATGGCCATACATTGTTAAAACGTTTCAGTAGTTGTTTTTTGTTGTGCTGCAGAACTTTTGTATTTTATAGAATATAATTAATTATTGACTTTGGAGGTATTGAAAACAGCACTCAAAACAAATACAAAAAAAAAAAATAAAATAAATAAAAAACGAAATGCATCTACAGTACACAAAAACAGCAACTATAAATCTTAACTAATTAATAACATTCAGTGTGTTTTTTATAAGTATGTTTGTTTGTACATCAAAGAGAAATATATTTTTGTTTTAATTAAATGAAATCATTTTATAATTACATTCATATATAGAACCAAAAATAAGGAAAGTAATTTATTTGTTATTTATATTTTTAAATTAAATTTTTGTGGTTTTTACATAAATGTGTGTCTATGTTGGTGTGTGTATGGAAGTGGACACAGGGATATGTAAGAGCGGACAAAATCAAAAACATGTCGGTTCATGCTGGAGGTATTCTTCATACTAACATGGGACGAATTTATGAAAACCCCGCCTTGTAACACCACATTCAACCTAAGTTTAAAGTAACAGCACTTTATGATCGCTCAATATACACGTTTATACCATTTTATACCCTCAGGCCGAAGTATATCTTAGCCAATAAGTCATCAGAAAGTCAATTCGAGAAATACTTAAATATAATGTATATTAAGACCTTTGTAAATGAAGACTTTCATTTATAGATAAGAATTGTGTATTAAGAGGGTTTTCAAAATTATGTAGTTTTTTTTTAATTTTGGTGCATTTATTTTAAAAATTGTAAACATTCCGATCAAATAGACATATTGCTAATAGATTTGATTTGGTTTGAGCTGTACCTGAAGAAATTGACTGGCCTCGTCCACTTTGGAAATGGATCTAATTTTAGTATTCATAGCATATCCTGCCAACCAGTAATTTTATTAATCCTACGGTGAGATTTTTAGAGCTCTAGGAAGCATCGACTGGGGCATGTTTTAAGCTGTACTTAAGAGAAAATTGTGATTGTAAATATTGAGGGAGAGAAAGATACCAAACAACGGCCCTGACCCGCTTCAACATGGCAAAGCCCAGGACTTTTCTTGGTCCCTCTTTAATCTCATGTGGGCTCTGACCTCTCCGTGGTGTTACCTGGGGAACATCCTTTAACACCCGTTAAAGGTAGTGAACTAACATGTGTCGCGCGTTCATCCATAAGAACGTTAAAAACTTGGGTTGGTCTAGTAACCCATCCCTCCAAAAAGCAACATATTATGAAACAAGTAAAGAAGTATCAGTCGGCTTTGTCTCAAATATACCCTCAGCCTGTGACATTATGAATAGTAGCAAGTCAAGAGAACCGTCCGAAGTAAAGTTTAAAATTTATCCGCGAACCTGTTCTTAGCCAAACTGTTTAAACTTTTGTGGGGAAGGTACTGGAAAACGAAGACCGATATAGTCCATCAATTTGATGTACATTTGGATGATTGGACCAAATCGTGGACTCCCTTTAACAGCCATAGTTGGTAACCCTGGGGTTTTCACAGCATTAAGGTAATTATCTCAGTCATAATGAACTTACCCCAGATCAAATTATACTGTCGTAATATGAGACGTGAGGACAACCTGCGGTAAAATTTCAGAACGACCTTAGACATCTTTCCTAAACTTCACAGTTGCGAACAATTTGAGAGGTACCCGAAGTAGTGGACATATACAGTTAATATTAGAACATGATCTAAATGTGGAAGAGTTATTACGATGCGCAAAGATTGTGCGAATGACATTTTCGATAGTTATCGTGAACAACTAAATTCAGGAAGCATGTACTTGCGAACGAAAAACATTACTTATTTTATTATTAAATTGCACCTAAGCAAAAATGTTGAACTTTTGTGAGGGAGGTATACGAATATGTTTTCCCATATAGGACTTCTTGGAACTTGATGCACGTTTAGAAGTACTTTTACGATGTGCAAAGATTCGGTTTAATCGGATACACAGTTCATAAGTTTTCGTGATCAGCAGTCCGTGTGTTTTAAGCTTTTGGGATATTATCTGAGGAAGTATGGACCTACCCCAGAAAAAATTGTACTGTCAGAAAAGGGGTCGCAAGCACAACTTGCTGCATAATATTTAATGACGATTCGAGAAGTGTTCCTAAACTGCACTAGTGCAAAAATGTTGAAATTTTTTGTTGGAGGTGCCCGAAGGAGTTCACATTCCATACTGAACGGTTCATCCGTTGGAGAGTTATTGTGTGCACCATTTTACTGAATAGTTTTAAACATTTGTGGGGGAGGTACCCAAAGAATAGACCGATATGGCACATCTTCGAACTTGATCTAAGTTTGGACAAAATATTACGAATGCCAAATTTTGAGCCGAATCAGTTGATCCGTTTGAGAGTTATTGTGCTCCAGCCACACAGACAGACGGATGGACATTGCTAAAAAGACTCCAAATAGTGTGAAGCGGTACATACCCTCGTTAGCCTAAAGGCTTAGGGTATAAAAACAAAGAAAAAGACCCACTCTAAAGTTGACTACCCCCGGAGACATTTTAAGGACCATGATCTGCGAATCTGCACGTTGAATGTTCGCACTCTTTTTAGAGAATGTACAGTTTACGCTAATATGAGCTAATATGAATCGGGGTGCACTTATTGATATGAGAGAAGTCTCCACTGTCTCGTCTGGGATGTTTGTGGAACAATTACAGTTTATGCATAAGGGGATGTACTTGAAAATACAAGGCCGATATTAATGCCCTACAGGAAAATAGCAGTGGCAAAGTATTGCTGACTCCATTAATAGAGCCCCAAAATCCATACTTGAATACCAGAGACCACCACCAAAGAACATGTGGTAGGAAAAGGAGTATCGTGCTGCTACCGAAGAGAAAAAATTCGGCATATATGGCTACATTACAATCAGTAGCGAACGTGAAAGTCGAGCGTGAGTATCGAGAGAAAAACAGAGCTGAGGAGCGTCGAAGTGTGGAAAACCGGGAGTGTGAAAATCGATATTTAGAGGAGCCAGAGTGGAAATTCGGCCAAAGAGTGCAACATGAAACTGATGGATTTGATATAACTCATGGTTCTGAAGAGATCAGCAGGGTACTCTGGAACGTATACAGATAGTGAAAGAGCATTTTTCCAAACTGCATATTAGCGAAACCGATGTCTTACCAGCCGAGCTGTAGAAAACCGGAGGCGACATGTTGATATGGTGTATGCATCAGCTAGTCAGCATTATGTGGCAGTAAGTAATGCGTAACCGATGACTGGAATTGTAGCCTCCTGTTACCCGTTCATAAGAAAGGAGATTAGACTGTGCTCTAATTATAGGGGTATAAGTCCGCTCCCAATTGCTTATAAGATAGTGTAAGGAATATTGTGCGAATGGCTAAAGCCTATGACCAATAAAATAATTAGGTCATATTAATGAGACTTTAGACCTGGAAAATCGACCATTGACCAGATATTTACCCTGCGGCAAATCTCGAAAAAGGCCCAAGAGATACAGATTGACACTTACCATATTTTTGTATATTATTGAGGAGCCTGCGACAGCCCCTTACGTTGAATATTATTCATCGACTTTCATCGCCAAAAGGAATGTTTCGCCCAAGCCTTTGATTTTCATATTTGCGCGTAGCGATATTTTTCCCTAAAATCGGTCAATAAAACGGATTTTTTGTTGTAGCACTGCAACTAGCAATGTTTCAATCAGGGAATTAATTTCATTTGATTGACAACTCTATAAGCTTTATAATGGTATGTATATAAAATTAATCGGTTACTTAAAACCGGTTCAAAAATCGGCTTTAATGTCGGAATATCCGGTTTAAAAATTGAGATAACCGGATCTGTCCTCCATGAAAATTTGTTATTAATTTGTTCTTCATTACAGGAGCTTTTTTTGGTAAATATTTCAGAAGCACCCCAGTTGTCTATATAAGCAATAATCAATTGGTAAATCTACATACCGATAAATTACCAATATCGAATATACAGAAAAACCAAACAGTTTTTTCTGAACCAAGACCGAGTTAACATTAAAAACAATCCCACGGCAGCGTGTTCTTTGTACCGGATTGACCCGGAACTACAAAACATCATTGTTCCGGTCAGCGGCTGCCACCTCAGTGTACACATGTTTGTATTTGTTTTGTTTTTCCGTGTTGGGAGCAGCATATCCCGGAATGCATGCTCCGAATCCTTTTGGTTCGTGCCGGGACGAAGGAAAACCCAGGACCAACATATTTGTGCTCGGTTTGTCACATCCGCATCTTCACCCACATCCAGCCTTCGGTGAGATGCAATCGATGTCAGGAGTGGGTGCATCTAAGGGGTTGCTCTGGACTTGTCCACGTGAGGGACTACGATAGGGACTATGTTGCTGCATGCTGTGTGAATACAGTCCCCAGTGAGTCGTCATCGGATTACGAAACTCCCTCGTCGTCTGATTATGAGACTCCCCCGCCGTCCGCTCGACAACAACCGCACATCCAGCCTTTAACACCAGCCGTTGTTGTCCCAATGCCGGAAAATGCATCCTTTTTGCAATTTAATTGCAATGACTCCGAAGTAAGATCGAGGAAATAGTAGATTTCATGAGTCGGAGGAATATCAAGAAATAGCAGAGAAATAGCTGTATCTCAGATTACGTGCCTAACATTAGCCCGCTTTTGGAAGGTCATAATCGTCTGGTCCTGGGGGCCTTTAATGTGCATCATGAGATGTGGCATTTGGACCTCGGAAACGACCAGAGAGGTACAGCGCTGGCTGAGCAGATTGACAGCTCTACGTTTTGCACGGTCAATGAGGACGCCCCTACCATAATAATAGGCCAGACATAACCATCGTGTCACCTGGTCTGACAAATGACGTTACCTGGCAACCCGTCATTTCCCTTGGATCAGACCATCTCCCATTAATTGTCTCCATTAGCAGACCACCCGATTTCATTACCTCTGAACCTCGCACATTCGTCAATCATAAGAAAGCTGATTGACCGGGTTTCAAAGAGTTCACCAATCACCGCTTCAGAGACCTGCCCAATTCCTTCTGATGTTCGGGTAGCAGTAAGGACGTTCCGAGACTTCTTCACTGCTACAGCCATTCGCTATATCCCTGCTGGTCAAATACCCGAAGTAAGACAAAACTTTCCAGCATAGGCGACGGGATTAGCAAATGAGCGTGATGAGCTTCGCTGAACCAACCCCAATGACCCCAGAGTCAGAGAGCTGACACTGGAAGTTAACAGGCTGGTCGGTGAGCATAAGCGGAACAAGTGGTCAAATCATCTGAAGAGTTGCAACATTGGAGCCGGTATATGTGAATTGTGGGCAACGGTTAAGTCACTCTCGAACCCTGGAAGAAGGGAAGATAGGACCTCAGTCACGTTTGGCGACGTTACGTTGACTGACCCGAAGAGGTGCGCAAGTTATATCAATCGACAGTTTGTCGAGCACCCCGAGAGTGTCAGGGCGAAGAGAAGAGTATTACGTCGCATCAGATCTCTTCCAAGGAGGAACCACCACAGTTTACAATGGATGATGTTGCCAATGCCATCAAGAACGATAAATCATCGAAAGCGCTGGGCCCTGATGGAATCTCCATGGTAATGCTGAAGCAGCTGGTTGAGCCGGGAGTGGAGTATCTCACTAAAGTTCTCAACTTGTCGCTGTTCCCGAAGTCTGGAAAATGGGCAGGGTGGTCCCACTACGGAAGTCCGGCAAGGACGCCAGCAAAAGTTAATCGTACAGGCCGATTTCGCTTTTGTCGCCCGTAGCAAAGACCCTTGAGGCCTTAGTCCTGCCCAATATCAGAAATAGCTATCAAGTTGCCGATCATCAGCATGGATTCCGTAAGTAGCACAGCACGACAACTGCGCTGCACGCCATTACCACACATAGTTGTTAAGGACTCAACCAGAGACGGCCGTGCGATAGAACAGTGATGGTGGCGCTTGACTTATCAAAAGCCTTTGATCCACGCTGTTCGAGGACATTGAACAGACAACCCTCCGGCCAAGCTTGAAACGTTGGATAGTCAATTATATGTGTGGACGCCAGTCGTACGTGGAATTCAGGAACAAGAATTCCAAATCCCGTTGAGTGAAAAAGGGTGTTCCCCAAGGTGGGGTGATATCTCCGGAACTGTTTAACCTCTACCTCTCCTGTATTCCGCATCCTCCAGACGGCATCGAGATCGTAACGTATGCGGATGATTGCACGATCCTGGCATCGGGTACCTAACCTGATGACATCTGTGAGAGACCGAACAACTATTAAACCGATCTTACCACCTTTTTCCATTAGAGGAATATGCAGATTTCCGCCACAAAATCAACAGCCACTCTGTTCAACACATGGACAGCGCAGTTTGGAAGAGAATTGAATGTCGTGGTCAGTTGCCAAGGCCTTAAGAAACTATAGTGTGAATAAAGTCCTCGAAATATATCCCCACCTATTGCAGCTGTGGAGCGTCAGCTGCCACGACAAACTAGAGTAGTTTTTCTCAACTACGCTCGGGATATTGCAGTCGCCTAAATTCTTATTGGGCGGAAATCGACCGCGCCGTGCAAGACATCTGCCCAGTATGTGGCATGGGCCCGCACGACACAAAACACCTTTTCAACTGCCCAGCCAAACCTACTCATCTAACTCCAGTGTATCTGTGGTTACATCCCATCGAAGCAGCCACTTTCCTGGAACTTGAGATAGGCCCAGAGCCAGATTGAACAGAAGAACGAACATACAAACATAATAACAAACACTGTTACAACAACAACAAACATCAAAAAGAACAATGAAAACGGGAAAATATTGATTAGTTGCCAAAGACAACCGTACCTAAAATCTTCTGAGCAACATTTTTGGATATTTGGATGTTGAAAAATCTCATCTTGTGGTAGTTCTACTACGGTTGAAGAAATAAAGGACGAAAAGGATATGAAAGGAATTGAGTAAGAAGAATAAAATATTCTACAAAAAGATTCGCAAATCGATTTGACTGAAGACATGTATTCTCAAAACGAAGCTACAATAACGCCAAAGAGAGATATGAAGCTATTTTCCCAAGTATTATAGGGGGAAAATCAAAAAAATTATCACGCGATATCTCAGAAACTTGACCTATGGCAATTCCTTTTGGGTTCTTAATATACTAATCAAGGGCTTTCATCCCAAATGGAACTTTCCACACCCCCAAAAATGCTGCTGCACAGTTTGTACGGGTCCTCAGTTAGTATACGAAAGAAGTTCTACGAGCAGTTCAGTGCCAAAATACGTTTCAGACAATGAGACAACCTTTCGTGTGATCTCTCCAACAACCTGCTGGAAAAGGTTATACGAGATGCAAACGTCAAAAGAAATGACACAATATACACAAGTAGCCACATGTCACTTGTTTATGCTGAAAATATTGACATCATGGGTCGATCAGTAAAGGATGTAACTAATACCTTTAAGAGTTGAAGAGAATCTGCTTAAGGGGGTCCGGCAGTAAACGGCGGCAAGACTAAGCTGCAAAATGCGTTCATAAAACTCGGACCATAAACACAACAAACAAAATCCGTTGTGTAATAAGAAGAGGAATAGTAATGGCTAACAGATGGCTTAAGTAAACAGTTTAAAAACAAAATCACATTTCATCAAACAAAAATTACACTTTGAAAACACTGACACTACCCGTGCTAATGTGTGGTAATGAAAAAATACCTCAAAAATGTTGGGGCCAATATGCGTGACGGTAAATATCGACGTCGTATGAACGACGTGGTGTCAACGACTTCAGTGTAGTTAAACTTATCGTGATGCAATGATTGCGTTGGCTAGGCCATGTTATAAGAATGACCCAACCAAAATTCGGATCCGTTAGTTTTTATGTAACCCATTACAAAGTAATGTAACAAGTTAAAACTACTTACTTGCTAAGTAATGAATACGTTAGCACAGATAGTGTGTCTCCGACTTCAAATCCTAGATTTGTGTGTTCAACGTTCACCGTCGGCACGCGAATTTTTTGTTAACAATATAAACCAGTAAGGAAAGCATTAAAGTCGGGCGGAGACGACTGTATATACCCTACACCACCACGATTTCAATTAAATTTGGCTACCTTTTTTCTAGACAAAATTGCGTTACATTTTCCAAATTTCTTCAAAAATTTGTATAATTTTGTGCGTCAAATACATAAAATTGGCCGAAAATATATCAAAATCTTAAACGATTTCAGTATAATTTAGCACACTTATTTCTAATTTTCGGTTTAGTTTTCCAAGTCTCATCCAAATTGGGCGGAGTTTGGGTGTTTAGTGCACCAAATACCTCAAATAGGGAGAACATATTTATAAGAGCTAACATTTTCCAAATTTCATCAAAATACTAAAGAATTAGTGTGTTTGATGCACCAAATACCTCAAATCTTGCGAACATATATATGGGAGCTATATGCAAATCACAACCGATTTTCACCAAAAGCAATATCGTTCTTACTATGGCTAAAAAATATCTTCCTCCATATTCTGCTGAATCGGACAATACATGCGACCTGTACATTGACACAAAAATACATGGACAGACAGACAGACGAACGGACGGACATGCATAAATCGAATCAGAAAGTGATTCTATATATATCCCCTAAAGGAAGTATGGGTCTATATCTTTTCCTTTTGCATGTTGCATACAAATGCACAAAGACATAACCACAATGTGGTGTAGGGTATAAAAACAGTTGGTGGTGCATATGTAAACGTTAATACAACCCTTAATGTTCGTACTCGAGACACACGGTGTAGTGTGTTCGGCTACCAATCTGATGTTCGCATGATCAAATCCAGCAAGGAGCAAAATAAAATAAAAATATGAAGTGCGTTGAAATTGAAAACAAATTCCCCATCAACTTCATTTAACAAAAGAACATATGTTTTATTTTTCAGCTTCTAGTGCTCATAGGATAACTAGTGGTTATAGAATAACTAGTTATTCAGTGCGACTTGATCTTGTTAAATTAATGGGTTAGTAGAGAGTTTTGTAAATAGTTACGACTACCCATAAGTACTATAAAAACCAAATATTTGGTAATGATTTTTTGCCGGGGAGCGATGATGAACCCGCTAAAAAGGCGTATAAATACGGGCCGCATGGCAATACACGCAGAACTGGAAGGCCACGGTTTCAATGGAGTAAACAAATGGAAAACGAAATAGAAAAGCGCGGTATTCCCCAATGGAGAAATGTTTTGCCCATTATAAATGTTATATTGCTGTGCACCTTTTGTTACAATTTAGAAATGATTTTCAAACAGTCCTTAACCAATATTCCATTCGTAACTAATCGTGCTTATAAGGAATTTTAGTTGGTGCCGGCACGGTTTTTAGATGCTTTAAGATTTAAAACTATGGGCTTTTGTTGGAATATCTGGTTTCAGTGATATTAGTATACAATAATAGTAATTGTTAGGGTTACTATCATAAGTTATTAAAATTTAATATTTGTTGCCCACTGTAAATGCCATCACAGTGTATTTTCCGGCCGGAAGGAATAACTGAATGTTTTTGTTATTTATTTATTTTTCATGAAAAAATATTTATGTGTTTGTATGATTTATTTTGTCATCTGCAAATACTTTCAATATATGAATATATTTTTGTCATAAAATATATGAACGTGTGAATGTTTAAAATAGAAACCACGGAATGTAGAGAAATTGTAACGTTTGAGGGGGCATTGGAAAAAGGTATCTTCAAAATATCCACAGTTGTTGTTTGTTGTTTTCAATATTTAATGTTTGCCAAGAAATTTGCAATTTACGTGAGAACAAACGAAAGATTGGGGATATGTCAGTATGTATATGTTTTTGTCTACGTACATACATATCTACATATATGTACCTATAGTATTTTTAAATGTGAGTGCATTTTTATTTTCAATGGGGTACAACAAATCAGTTTTGTCAGCAGACTTGTTGGCGACGTCTGTACTGAAATGCTAAGAAATACAAATGGCAACAAAAAACAGAAAATAATAAATTGTTATAGGGAGATTGTTCAAAAGCAGCAATTGTGATTGCGACGGTGGATAGACAGATAGATAGATTCTGACATGCATTGTCTCAACTTATAGCATGTTTTTTTTTGTTATTTCGTGCATTTCATATATTTCAATTTGTTTTCATTGTATTCAACACATGGGTGGATGGATCTACATACGTAATCTAAAACAAAATAAAAACTATAACGAGACTGCAGCCAAGCTCAGAAACAACAACAGCCACAACAACACTGCATGTGAAACGTGACATTAAACAAATGTTGAGATCATTTCTATTAAGAAAAATAATTTTTACAATATAAACGATTGCAGTTCAGTACCCTACACTTTTACAACATGAATGTAGGTTTCGTTGATTGGATTGGTCCCTATTTCGGCTTAAACGAATACTACCGTAGTGTTGACTACGTCTGCTAAATGTACGCCTTAATCTTCAAAAGTATTAACATTTAAATTTGTGTCCGAGAATATGAGTTTTCATACATACATATGTTGCCACAACACCCCCGAAGGGACAATTGGCTCAATAAAATGGGATCTTCTTTTCAGCGCCGAGTCTGAACGATGAGTCTTACGGCACCAATTTGTAGAGAAGTTTGTCATGGTTGAAATACTCAGGATATGAAAGTCAACATTGCACTTAAGCGATTTGCCACTGCCACAGAACTTCTTATTGTAAGGCAGACGTGCTTAACTCTGCAACACGGTGGCTCCCGAATACAAACTACATGTTGTTTTAATCCCTTCGACAGAAAATTAAAAGAACGCGAGAACAGTTTTTATACTGCTGTAAAGCGAAATTGTTTGAACTTGCTTTGGCAGCTATAAGCAGTAGTGGATAAAGTTTAGACCAAATCGTGCTCACAATTAAAAGTGCAGCCGTCTCCATACGAATTGAGACGGCTGCATCGTCCGTATCTTAACTGGGCTAAAATCATTCGTTTTTGCCTTGACAGCTGCGGTTCTTCTGCTGCGATGGAGTGGTTGTGTACGGCGTTCACACTGTACCTTTGGACTGACTGCGCAACTGCATTAGTGTGAATGTCATTGAAGTCTGCTTAATAGAATTGTTGATTTAGAAGTTCTCGCTTGTACCTTTGGACCTCTATATCCAGATCTTCAAGATCTCTCCTGACAAGCCATGGCTTCCGCCATGTCCAATAGATATCGGCGGTAACACCCAAGCAGGTACTGCATCCACAATATTTTGCTGTGCCTTTATGAAGTATTTAAACTGGTGTCATGAGGAGGCACCCTGTTTCAGTCCTCTGGTAGGCGTTCTCGCAGGTTTGAATCTTCTTCCACTCCATAGCGCAAACATTTGCATACCACATTCTTTAGATTTTTCTGTTAATTTCGATCTCTGCTGGTTTTGAACACGCGAACTTCTGTAGTGGGTGTTAATGTATTTCTACTAACCTCGGGCTACTTAGATATTCACACCAAAACGCAACGTAACTTACAACCAATTTCTTAGTCCCAAAAACAAACAACCGCTCGCCTCACTGCTTCGGTGGCACAACACTTTTTTTCGACAGCCTCTCTGGGGCAATAAGTTTCATTGGGGCAGAAACTGCTTACAAGCCTCACTGGGGCAGAGATATGATAACGAATAACAATATGCTTCGAAAGCCTCACTAGGGCAGATATGTTTATCACACTTTCTAGTTGTTTGGCTACTTTCCCAAAAGGGACATAAAATGCAATAACACACAAATT
This sequence comes from Musca autumnalis, assembly GCF_047663935.1. Classification (NCBI taxonomy): domain Eukaryota; kingdom Metazoa; phylum Arthropoda; class Insecta; order Diptera; family Muscidae; genus Musca; species Musca autumnalis. The sequence continues at coordinate 177,648,176 of NW_027411977.1, read as the reverse complement.
TCGGTTTATTAAGATGTTCTTATTTGTTTGTTTATTAAATACACTTCGGTTACACTGTGCAACACTGGAAATGCAAACAACTTCTAATGGGCATTTTCTGAAAGTACATATTGAGACTACAAAAACCTTTATTGGGTTTTGTGTTCTTAGATCGGGTTTAGATTTTATAGCTTCATCTAAACCGACCGAAAATGAGCCTTTTTTCAGTGATCGGACCTTTATCTCCGAAACTAATAAGAATTTTGCTTTGCAGTCTTCAGCAATATTGTAGCCCTAAAGTAGTAGAACGTATGTGTCAAACAGATGAACTAGGAAAAGCTGCATCTAGCGCATCAAACTCGTTAAAATATAGAAAAGTTTACATAATTTCTGAAATTCTGGTCAGTAACAACTAAACTGTTGGACGTTAAAACAAGTAACCATTCTAAAAATGTTCCAAATAATGTGACCATCAATTCTTCAGAACATTCTGAACCTCTAAAATTGTTATTTCACGTTCTTTAAGGGGTATTTCATAACATACCTTTTACAAAACTTATTTCAAACAATGTTCACACAGGCTGTTTATTCTCATGTTGGGGATTTCAATGAATTATTGAAATATTTACCAAATTGTTGTTGAAAAATTTGCTATAAGCAAGGCGATAGAGGCATTTTACAACAACATAATATTGTGAAGAGTTGTGTATTACATTCCAGAGAATATTTCCTAAAAGGTAACATTAAGAAGAATTTAGCATTTTGGGAGATACGCTGCGAAATATACACAAATTATAGAATTTTTAGATATATTATAAAATTTGACGCAATAAATCAGGATTTTCGAGTTCACTATTCCTCTAAATATTTTCTTCTTGCTCTTATCTACAAGTTTGCTGCAGATGTCAAAACAAGATTCGTATTGGTTTCAGAGATACAGCCCCGCTTTTTTTTTAAAATTCGATCTTTTACCATTTTTAGATGAGACCATAAAAACCGAACCCGATCTAAGAAAACAAAACCCAAATATGGTTTTTGCCTATTGGTCCTCTACTTTCATAAAATCCTGGACAGAAGTTGTTTGCACGCGATTGGCTCAAAAATGTTGCACAGTGTTATTCTAATGTAAAATTGCTATGAGACAATTCAATGAAGTTATTACAAAATTATTATAATTAAATGATCTTTAACTAAGGTATTCTTTCTGTTAAAAAAGGGAGCAAAAAAGGAAAACACAAACCCGATTTAATAGAGCTCTTGTCCGTATGCTTAAACATTTTCAACTGAACTTGTGTTTAATTTACGATCTTTGAATTTAATAATCAATACAAAAAAGATTAAAACAAAAACTGACGTTTGAAGTCAGTAGGAATGGCACAAGAGAGTTCATGTATGCAGTGATGGCACAAGTCTCCAATGAGACAGTGCTTACTCGATGGCAAGGATTAAACGATACCAGTTGCAACAATTAGAATTGCAATATTAAATAATTTTCCTACCACTGCATACATGAACAGTGGGATTCTCTAAAACATTTTTTGGTTACCGACAAAAATCGGTAAAATTAAAACGCAAAATTATGAATGAAAAAGTATGAATAACAGTTGGCAGCACTGTTACTTTCGGTAGGACTTAGCGACAACATTATTTTGGTTTGCTAACTTACCGATAAATTTTGCTAATTCCGAAATTAAAAGCATTTCAATTTTACCGATTTTTGACGGTAACCAAAAAAATGCTTTAGAGAATCCCACTACTGATTTGTAGCCAAACACACTACACACTAGGCCACTAGTACGAACAGTAATGGTTGGTTAAACACATGCAATTACATTAACATTTCTTCGTAATTTTGTGAACAAAAAACTCCCATGCCGACGGTGAGCTTTGAACACATAACCAGGATTTGTAGTCGGACACACTAGTCCTGCGCCACCGTACTCATTGCATAGTAAGTAAGGAAGTATTTAGTTATGTGTAAACCATTATATATGTACTGCCTGATAATGCGGAGGGTAATGAGCACTCATTACTCGTTAGTTGATTATACATTGTTTCAAACACGGTTTGAGGGAATTGTTCTCGAAATCTTATCGTGGTATCGGTCCCACGAATTGTTCTGGATCAGCCCTCGAATGTTATGTGTGTATATGAATGAACTTCTATATCTCAAAAATGGTAAAACTTACGAAAATATCATACGGAACAATTTTGTAGAGAATTTCCATTGCTACAACATTTTATTTAGTTCCATTTTGATAGGGCTTGTGGTTTCCCAGCAAAATCGTGAAAATCTAAAACAAACCTAAAAATGTGAACTTTAAATGCGCTCCGGCGATTTTTTTTTTATTTTTTTCATCTATGAGCATTGTAGTTTCAGAATCCGCAAAAACTTGCCAAGTGCAAGCACCTTTCATTTAAAGTTGTTTCAAGAGCAGCGTGCTATATTTGGCGTTCTTTAACCTAGTATGTCGATGGTTTTGATGATGTGTAGTGTTTGTCACTGTGTCATCAGAACCCTGAAAGGGCATTACGGAATCTACTACTACAACCGCCTATCGCTTTAAGAGATCAGAGACGCAGCAGTTGCTTTGTTTGTCGAAGCCATTTTTGTCAACTGGAGACAACTTCTTTGAATATCACAACTTGTTAAAGGTTTACGACGTTTACTACTTTTTATATGTTTTATACAGGCATATTAAGTTTTGGAGGTTTACAAGTTTTTAACAGTCAAAAATCTAACATTAAGCATTTCTGTCGGCAAGCCACACTTTACTGGTACCCTATACATTCCATGTATGTGTCACTAGAGTAAAGCTCATGCAAGATAGGTTTGTACTGGGCAGACAACGTTGCAAGCCACAGGTGACGGTGAGCTTTGTTTCCTGAATCGCTGCGAACATAATGTTCCTCTGACTCATAAAACTTACGATTTTGCTGAATTTGTTGCTGAAACCGTTGAAATTAAATTGTAGTGTTATATGCTTCGGTTGTTGTTGTTGGAGACTTCGGGGTATTTCGTATTTCGAAGACGACGAAGTTGGAGAGACGCTGGGAGATGTTCTGTCGCATCAATCAGCAACAAAACTTCAATCGTAGTAGTCCTGCATGTGGCCAAGACAGGAGCAGCCTCGGAAATGTACCCATTCCCTGAACCGACCGCCGTGGGATTCTTCAAACTTTTGAGGGGAGGTAACAGTTAGAGTTAATCGATAAAGTCCACCATCGAACTTGATCTAAGTTTGGGCAAAATATTAGTCTGCGCATAGTACCGACTAAGTCTGTCAAATGACTTATAAAGCATTCGCTCAAAATATCAAGAACAAAAATTGGAGGGCTACAACAGTTTTACATAGATCATATAGTATCAGCAATGTTAACTTTTGCTGTAGAATTTGTTTTACAAATTTTATAAGATAGAAAAATAGAGGTATTTCTAGTCAACTGTTACCATTTTGCTTTCTCTACTCATCAACGTACACACAATCGTACATACATATGTATCTAAGTTTATTTACATTAAGACATTAAAAGATCTGTACAGATGTTCATGTTTGTGGTCGCACTACCTTAATAATAAAATTCATTGTAATTATTTTTCATTTTTATTGATGTGGTCATTTTAAATGTTTCGTTTTCTTCTAAATTAACCTTGAAAAGATCAAAGATTTGATGTGGATTACGTAGTGACTGTGTGCTTTTGTTGCACATTTGGATTTGTGAAAGACAAAATGTCTGTGATATTCGTCTGTTATAATGAGAGAACAAATATCTATTAAAACAATTAACCCATTGAAATAAATCAAAGAATTATAGCAAATCGTTTCATTATTAATAACAATTAAACAATACATTAATACGGCAGTAAAAGCAGTAGTATAAAATAAGATATTGAAATAGACAAATCATATATGATAAAAACCAAAAATATTTTACAATCGATGAATCCGAGTTTCACCCTCTCAGAATTCATGCACTTTTAACCTACTGAAATTCTGTAAAATGAAGTGTTTTAAGAGGGATCTCATAATATCGATCATTAAAAATAACTTACGAGGAAGCTGTTGTCATCAATGGGAAAAATGGGTTGAAGCCAACAATTTGTGTTCCCTTCCGATTTCTGGCTTAACCTTACATTTTATAGACCTATGCCCAAAGAAGGACTCAATGAATACTCCATGGGCAACATGATGCTAATATATCATTTTTCGATATATCCACTGCAGCTGAAGCCGGAATATCGGGGTTTTTTGATTTTTTTTTTAAAATCCGGTCGCGCAACAAAATAATATTTAGAACTCATAATAGGATTATAGAACTCGTGCTTTTACGTCGTTTTATGTACGAGTATATCTCATGAGTGTGCTCCGTACAGCATCCTAGTAATTGGCGTCTTAAGGCCATGATTTGATTTTTCTTAAAAACCCTATTTTTGAGTGTAAAATTTACAAGTGTCATTCAATTTTCTTTGAACCCCTCGTGAATTTAGTTGTTTTGCGCGACGGATCTAATGAGCTCCTCCCCGCTCGAATCCATCCACTAAAACGGTTGATATAGATACATTGAAAATCTGCAAAATCTGGGATCCTATTTGCCAAAGAGCATGTCATAAATTTCAGAGATACGAGAGTAATATGGGTCTTTTACCACATCCGCAGTTCTTGAAGAATCTATTTGAAATGGGTGTATATTGACGTATTTTTCATGGGTGCCACTGAAATCGGATGCTCATCAAAATCGTATGCATATTGCGCGACTTTTACCAACTTTAAGGTTTTTTTGCAATGTGTGATGCAAATGACTGCACACTTTGGCCGCTGGGTAAAACATCGAAATATGCATAGATATTGAAAGACATTGATTCGCTGTATCCAAAATCGGATGCGCACCAACTGATTTTAACTAATTCGCGAATAACGTGATTGTAAACTATAATTCTTGATGAAGTGTTTGCAGAATACATTCATTATTGTATGGGATTTTAGCGAAATAGTTGAAGAACTCCCAAATATTTATACCCTACACCACTATGTGGAATTTTTTACATTATTCGACATTCGCCCATAACAACGACAATGTGTTTCTTGTTTTTATACCCTATACCACAATGTGGAAAAGGGTATTATAAGTTTGTTTTGGTAAAAATTCATGCAACACCGCGAAATATTCGTCAGAGACCCCCAATGTGGTATACCAATCTTTATATCTCGGCAAGATAAAGCGATTTTGAGAAGTGTGTCCGTCCGTCCGTCCGTCTGTCCGTCCGTGTGTCCGTCTGTCCATTATAAATTGTAATCAAACTCCAGGCCGCAATTATGGACCGATCGTCACGAAGTTTGGTATGGAGATCGGTTTCACATCAGAATAGATCGCTATTTTAATTGGTGATGATCGTGAAATATTTAGCGGGTGAAATGGACCAAGAACATAATTTTTATCCGATTTTGTAGATGCTCTGTAGGTCGCAATAATAGTCAGATCGCCTCGAAATTTTAAGTAAGGTAAGAGTATATGACGAAGAAGTAGCTTGCAATTTGAGATGGCGATCAGATAATATTTAGAGGGTAAAATGGACCAAAACTTTTGTGTGAAAATTGTGAAAAATTGTAGTATAGGGCTTATATCTTTATTCTTGGAAGATACATTCCGGGCAAGTAAGCTATACTTGGAAGAGGAACGCTTGAACTTTCTATTGATGTCAATTGTGTTGTTGTACATGATAAGATAACAGAGTTACAGCCTAATATACCCTGTTATTTGTTTGTAGTGTAATGATAAACACGCTAGAGGTCGCAATTATAGCCCAATAATCACGAAATTTTGCACGAGGTTGGGAGTTAAGTAGAGGAAGATGACTATAATTTTGGAAGATTATCTTATATTATTTAGCTATGGACCATTACTTTTGTATGAAAAATACAACAAAAATATTTTTGGTCTATATTTTATTTCCTGGAGGGCATATACCGGCAAAGTAGACTACATATAAAAATAGAACTACTGATCTTCCCACTGATGAAAATTGAAATAAAGCGAAACAATTATTATGTTAGAAATTTTGATATGTGGAAAGCTAATTCCCAAGGGTAAAGGTGTAGCGTATTGCATGGTCGGCCCCGTCCGACTATAGCCTTGGCTTACTTGTTTTTTTAATTTTTCTAATCAAACGAAATTTCAATAATAACAATATTCCCATAATAAGTTTTTCTCTTTGCTTGTAGCTATAACATGCAATTTAAATTCCCAATCTCCAAAAATTTGTTTTCATATTTTTCTACGCATTTTTTTAAAGTTTGTACGGTCTCTGGAGCAGTATAATTTTGACTTACTTCAAAATTTGTTTATTATTTGTCGATTTTTCGTAAAAATAAAAATTAATTTTGTAAATATTGTAAATTTGTGCAATAGCCAATTGAGCTCTTCACATTTTCTAAAAATTGTGTATGTAAATGATCCCTCATCTAAATTTTGTTCAATTTACAGGTAGGGGAAAACAAGTTTTTTACATTAAATGCACGGTGCTCTCGAAGCAATTTTAAATGGAAGGTGCTTACACCTGGGAAGTTTTTGTTGATTCTGAAACTACAATGTTCATAGATGAGAAAAATCAAAAAAACAAAAAAATCGCCGGAGCGCTTTTTAAATAAATTGGGATTTAAGTTGATATTTTTAACGGTTTTTTAGTTTTTCACGATTTTGCTTAGAAACCGCAAGTCCTATCGAAATGGGACTAAAAAAATGTTGTAGTTGTGAAAATTCTCTAGAGGATTGACCGTTATGATTTGTTGCTTGGTTTTACCATTTTTGAGATATAGGAGTTGAAATTAAGACAATGAACTGACTGTATCGGATCCTTATAAAACAATGTCAAAACTGCAATCTCCCAACATAAACTTATATATCTCGAAAACGGTACAACCTTGGAAAAAATTACGAAGGCCACTCCTCTAGAGAATTTTCACAGCTACAGCATTTTCTTTAGCCCCATTTTGATAGGACTTGCGGTTTCCAAGCAAAATCTAGAAAACCTAAAACAAACCAAAAAAAGCGCTTCTGCGATATTTTTTTTGATTTTTCTGATTTATGAAAACTGTAGTTTCAGAATCCGCAAAAACTTTCCAGGTATAAGCACCTTCCATTTAAAGTTGCTTCAAGAGCACCGTGTATGTCAGCATGTTTATAACCAGATAACAATATTTGTTGACATAAGAATACCTCATAGCTAATTCTTCAAATAGGATTTTCACTCTAAGGACAAATGTACACCCAGTATGGAGTGGTAATTGCAGTGTATGATTCGGAATGATATCCGGGGTTACTAAAAATATATTTTTTTATAAAGAGCCAAATCACTATGCATATTTTTAGTGAATTAAAGTAAAATAGTAATGGTTCCGCCCTTAATCTGATTTGTGGTGGGGGTAAAGCATGAAACCCGTCTAATATACTATAAACTTGTACCTAATAAGTAATTTGACCACTAGGAACCATAAGTACCAAATCTGAAAGTGTAGCTAAAAACGCCAAAATACATGAAATAAACCTATATAACCCATCTTCGGAACAAAAGACGAAAAGACTCCAACTCCGGAGTCGACTCCGAATACATATAAATTCCAACACTAAACATGAATAAAATAGTTGCTAATGAGTTGGGCTTTTCGTAATTTGATCAGCTTTAAAATTTTTCTGCTGTTGTTGTTTAAAAATAGCAAGAAATAGAAGTTTCAAGTTTTCCTCTATCTATCACTTAAAAAATAATAAAACATGTATTACCAACCTTAAATTCGACTAGGTTGAACTTTATGCGAAAACCTCTAATTTTATTAAATATATTAAACAGGTGAGACTATAAAAACGTGAATCTATATTGACAATTTCCTTCAAGCACGTTCCTTTCCCGTGAATAACTCACTCCAAAAAAACAAACATTACAATATCAAAAATAGAAAAAGTGACAAAGGCAAAAAAGGGAAGGAGTTGAATGGAGCACTACATCTACCGCAGGGGATGATCAAATAGTCAGAGGAATTATTATGCAGATCTCTCAGAGGTTATCAGCCCAAATTAAAAAGGCCTTAATATCGATAAATGTATACACCTATGACTTGAAAAAATTTACTTCGGACCAGGTCGAAATATAATTGAATTTTGCCCTCTTATACAAAAACGTCGACCGAAATCCTAAATGGTGTTGTATTGTACATAGGTCTGAAGTTTTTTTGGGACAGAAATAGAACTGAAAGCATGAGATAAAGATATTTATTAGATTTAAGGAGTTTTTTGTCGACTACTTAGAAGCCTAAATTGCAAATTACAGCAAAATATAAAAAACAAGTGAGCAAAGGCTATAGTCGGGACGGGGCCGACCATGTGATACCCTACACCACTACCCCTGTGCATAAGCTTTTCACTGGTAAACATTTCTTTTAGGAAATATAAACCGACTACCACCAAAAATAATATGCCTCTTTGTCTCTGGGACCCCCATAAGCAACCAAAATTTCGTGACCATCCGATCAAAATTACGACCTGTAGCTTGATTGCAAAAAAATGGAAGAATTGGATGCATTACCGACTATTGTGGGTTCTCCCTTGTTTGACCACCTTCGCCAACTGCTTTACACCAATGTAAAGGTAATATTTTCTTCTTCCATTGACAGGCTTTGTCGTTGGAATACCCCTACTAGAAACCAATATATTCACAAAGAATAACACTTTGAATTTGTCTCCAAATGAGTTTTTCCCCATTCCGAGCCCTAAATATTATCCGGCTATCACCAAAATCAATAGGCTTCTTCCAATGTGGGACCCGCATCAACTCCCAAAAAATTCGTGACGATCCGATTAAAATTGCGACCTGTAGCGTGATTACAAACAAATCGGAAAATGGGATGCATTACCGACTATTGCGATATCTCTGTTGTTTGAGTAGCTACGACAACCTACTTTACATCGTTGTAAAGGTGATATTTTCTACTTTCCTTGCCAGGTTTTGCTTTTGATATACCTCTTAAAGAAACAGAGATTTTGGCTTTGAAATAAAACGTAGACCTTTTCTCCAAATAAGTTTTTGCCCATTCCGACCCTTGAATATTATCCGACCATCATTAAAATCAGTAGGCTTCTTCCTCTGTGGGACCCCTATTAACCCCCAAAATTTCGTGACCATCCGATCAAAATTGCGACCTGTAGCGTGATTACAAAAAAATCGGAAAATGGGATGCATTATCGGCTATTGCCATATCTTTGATATTTGACCACCTACGACAACCTGCTTTACACCGTTGTAAAGGTGATATTTTCTACTTTCCTTATCAGGTTTTGCTTTTGATATACCTCTTAAAGAAACAGAGATATTGGCTTTGAAATAAAATTTTGACTTTTCTCCAAATAAGTGTTTGCCCATTCCGACCTCTAAATATTATCCGACCATCACCAAAATCAATATGCTTCTTCATCTGTGAGACCCCCATTAACCCTGAAATTTTCTTGACGATCCGATCAATATTGTGACCTGTAGCGTAATTTCTAAAAAAATAGAAAAATGGGATGTATTACCGACTATTGCGATATCTCCGTTATTTGGTTACCTACGCCGACCTAGTTTGCATCATTGTAAAGACGGGATCTTCTACTTTCATAGTCAGGCTTTGCTTTTGGAAAATTTTCAACCAAAGCTGTGATATTTGTCAATATAATTAAAATCGCAAAAATGAAAATTGGGGTTTTAATTGCTACTATTGCGATATCTTCGTTGTTTGATCACCTACGAGCACCTGCTTTACATCATTAGAAAGGTGATATTTTCTGCTTTTATTGTCAGGTTTTGCTTTTGGTATACCCCATATAGAAGCTGAGATATTGGCTTTGGAAAAAAACGTTGTCTTTTTATCCACTTAAGTTTTTTGCCCTTTCCGACCCCTAAAAATTACCCGACCATCACCAAAATCAATAGGCTTCTTCCCCTCCGGGACCCTCATCAACATCCAAAATTTCGTGACGATCCGATCAAAATTGCGGCCTGTAGCGTGATTACAAGGTTTAGATGGACAGATGGACAGACGGACAGACGGACAGACGGACGGACGGACGGACTGACGGACGGACACACATAGCCAGATCGACTCAGCTCGTCGAGACATTCATTTTGATATATATAAGTATGGGTCTACGACCATTATTTCGATGCGTTACAAACTTTTTGGCCAAAACCAACTTATAATACCCTCCCCACATAGTGGTGTAGGGTATAAATATAAAAATATGTCCACAATTTTTGATGGGTAAGTTTTGTGACCACTAACAACCACCAAAAGCCAAATTACTGCTAATTTCACAACTAAAAATCCTTACCCATTATTGAGTTTTTATAGTACTTTTTGGCAGTCGTAACTACTTACAAAACCCCCACTACCCCATTATTTTAACAAGATCATGTCGCACTGAATTACTAGTGGAAAAATAAGCTAAACAAATTCTATTTTTGGAATAGTTGAGGTGGTATTTGTTTTTAATTTCAACACTTTTCATATTTTTATATTATTTTATTTCGCTCTCAGCCGGATTTGACTATGCGAACTTCTGATTTGTACCTGTTGAAAACACAACCCATGATTTGTAGATGGACACACACGCTCGACGCCACCGTACTCATAACATAGTAAGGAGTAATATGAGTAGTTATTTTTGTTTACATTACTTTGTAATGGGTTGAAATGTAGCTAAAACATTTAAAATACTTGAAATGGGACGGTTCCGTTATATGTGAGCTATACCAAAACATGGACGAATCCCCAATTGTATGCAGATAAGTTTCTTAACCATTTGGAACCCTTAGTGTGTTAGGGCTACAATATTGCTAAAAACTGCAAAGCGACATCCTTATGAATATTTCCCTCGGAAATTTACGCACGGAAAATATTTTAAAAAGTGAAATTCTTTTAAAATCAATATTTTGAAACGTTGAAAATTACTAGAATCACTTAAATATGGAATATTCTCGCCGAATCGACAAAAATAGTCGCTCTTTGGACATAAATATGGAAATACAAAATTGTGAAATTGGGGAAAGATAACAAATCCCGCACGGAATTTTTATTCATGATTGCCCTGATTAGTTTCTGCGATAAAGGCCCAATCAGACGAAAAAAATGATGGTTGTAGCCTGGTTTAGATATGGTCATAAAATCCAACCCTGATCTAACAACACAAAACCCAACTAATGATTAGACAGCGGAATCCTATGCAAATGCATATATGGTTAGGATGGTCGTAGAGAAAATCTGATTAGACAGAAACTCGTTTTATTACAAAATAAAACGAATTAGGGCAAGAAATGTTTGCATATTTTGCATATCGTGCATATTTTGACATATTGTACATATCTGCATAAAATGAGGATATGCAAAACCATATGCAAAAATATATTCAAGGATTTGTGGTCTGAATATTCCACCGAAATGGCTGAAATTTGGTATTAAATCTTCGTTAGGGGTATGCAACTTTACAAGTGAAATCTGTCCGCATAGGTCCACGTCTTGATATAGCCCCCATAGAACGGTAGTCTTCGTTGGGGGTATAAAACACTCCACCTGAATTTTGTCGGCATAGGTCCACGTCTTCATATAGCTTCCATAGAACGGTACCTCCCAAATTCCGAAATTATGAAGGTTGTGGCCCCAATATCCCAACGAAATGACTGAAATTTGGTATTTAGTTTTCGTTGGGGGTATAAAACATTCCACCTGAAATTTCTCGATATAGGTCTACGTCTTCATATAGCCCCCATAGAATGGTACCTCCCGATTTTCCGTATTTTGAAGGCTGTGGCCTCAATATCCCACCGAAATGACTGAAATTTGGCATTTTGTATTCGTTGTGGGTATAAAACTTTCCACCTGAGATTTGTCGGTATAGGTCCACGTCTTCATATAGCCCCAATAGAACGGTACCTCCAGATTTCTGGTATTTTGAAGGTTGTGCCCTCAATAACTTTCCACCTGAAATTTATCGGTATAGGTCCACGTCTTCATATAGCCCCCTTATAATGGTACCTCCCGATTTTCGGTATATTGAAGGTTGTGGCCTCAATATCCCACTGAAATGATTGAAATTTGCCATTTTGTCTTCGATGTGGGTATAAAACTTTCCACCTGAAATTTGTCAGTTTAGGTTCAGTCCTTCATATAGCCCCCATAGAGCGATACCTCCCGATTTTCAGTATTTTGAAGGTTGTGGCTGTGGTTATACATTTCCCTACTTTATTGACTTCTCTGAAGAGAATTTTAAACAGAAAAATTTTACACACAAACATTTTTGTACCTATTATTGAAATATTTGTTGCATAAGAAAATGTGTAAAATGCATAAATTTTGCATATGCAAAAATTTATGCATTTTGCATAATTTTGCATATGTCATATGTTTCGATTGCAATGTAATCAGAAGCCAAAAATATGCCCAGTCTCAAAATTTGACATGGATCGGACCAAAAATAGGGGTTGCATAAAATTCCGCTGTATACTAATGATTTTGTAGTCCTAATATGTACTCTCAGAAAATGCCCACTGGAAGTTGTTTGCATTTCCAGTGTTGCACAGTGTAATAAATTCGAAATACCTGAAATCGGGAGGTACCGTTGTATGGGACATATACAAAACGTAGACGTATGTGTACAATTTTTGGTGGAGGTTTTTGTCGACTACTTAGAAGCCTAAATTGCAAATAACTAACAAAATAATACCGGGTTATACCGTTACCAAAACATGGAAATATGTCCACAATTTTTAATAGGTAAGTTTTGTGACCACTTACGAACAGCAAATGCCAAATTACTGCTAATCTCCCAGCAAAAGAAATCCTTAACTATTATTTGTTTTTATAGTACTTTTTGGTAGTCATAACTACTTACAAAACCCCCTACTAACCCATTATTTTAACAGGAGCATGTCGCCCTGAATAAATAGTTATTCTATGACCACTAGAATAACTAGTTATTCTATGGCAACTAGAAGTTGAACAAAAAACCTTAAAATAATCTATTTTTAGAACATCCAAGCCCACTGCGCATTTTTTTCTATTTTTTTAAATGTTTGTTTTGTTTATTGTTGAAGATTCAATCTCATTTGATTGCTTGAGTTGGAGTATTCCCCCAATGGCTCAACTTCATTTATTACCCTCTATTACAGAGAGTAATGTTTTTCAAAACGAACTGACAGTGTTGCAAAATTTTACTGATCGCTACCAATATCATGATTTCATACCGGAGTAATATAAACTTCTGTACCAAATTATATAGCTATCTTAAATATATACCAGTGGGAGTAGTTAAAGGGGTTATTTTGATGTAATATCTATCAGGAGCGTAGATCGCACAAAGTTTCTGAATAGCCAAAATCGACGGAACCTGGCAAGACTTGTTGCTGTTTTAACCGGTCGGTGGGCTATTTTCGTATCCATGCAAAGTGCCTCAATCAACCTCATTACGATTACTGCCGCAGCTGCGGATACGACGAAGTGGAGGAGACGGCTGAATATTATTGCCTCCGTCTACGTCACGCAAACCAACAAAAAAAAAAAACATTCTTAAATATTCCTAATCAATTCTGCAGTCACTGTAACTTAAAAAATTGAATTGATAGAAAGAATAAAAACGATAGTTATGCGTGTTCTTAATGAAAATTAAGAATTTTTCACACAGTTTCGGATTTTGGATGTAATCCAGTCCTTTCTTTTTTATACCCTCCACCATAGTATGGAGGGTATATTAAGTTTGTTTTTCCGTTTGTAAAGCATTGAAATACTCATTTGCGACCCTATAAAGTATATATATTCTTAATCAGGGTAAAATTCTAAGTCGATCTGAGCACGTCCGTCCGTCCGTCTGTCCGTCCGTCCGTCTGTGGTAATCACTCTAGCATCCACAAAAATGGAGATAGGACGCTGAAATTTTGGGAAAATGCGTCTTTTGTTTGCAGGCAGGTCAAGTTCGATGATGGGCTATATCGGTCCACGTTTTGGTATAGCCGCCATATAACGGTACCCCCCGATTTGCGGTATTTTGACGCTTTTAGCTACATTTTTAGACCGATTTAGCTATAATTTGACATTTAGGGTTCTTAAGTGTCAATAAACATATATGACAAAACTTGTGGACATAGGTCCACGTTTTGGTATAGCCCCCATATAACGGTACCCCCCGATTTGCGGTATTTTGACGGTTTTAGCTACCTTTTCAGTCCGATTTGGCTATAATTTGACATTTAGGGTTCTTAAGTGTCAATAAACATATATGACAAAACTTGTGGACATAGGTCCACGTTTTGGTATAGCCCCCATATAACGGTACCCCCCGATTTGCGGTATTTTGACGTTTTTAGCAACATTTTTAGATCGATTTAGCTATAATTTGACATTTAGGGTTCTTAAGTATCAATAAACATATATAACAAAAGTTGTGGACATAAGTCCACGTTTTGGTATAGCCCCCATATAACGGTACCCCCCGATATACGGTATTTTGACGTTTTTAGCTACATTATCAGACCGATGTAGCTATAATTTGACATTTAGGGTTCTTAAGTGTTAATAAACTTATATAGCCAAAGTTGTGGACATAGGTCCAAGTTTTGGTATAGCCCCCATATAACGGTTCCCCCCGATTTGCGGTATTTTGACGTTTGTAGCTACATTTTCAAACCGATTTAGCTATAATTTGACATTTAGGGTTCTTAAGTATCAATAAACGTATATAACAAAATTTGTGGACATAGGTCCATGTTTTGGTATAGCCCCCATATAACGGTACCCCCGATTTACGGTATTTTGACGTTTAAAACTACATTTTCAGACCGATGTAGCTATAATTTGACATTTAGGGTTCTTAAATGTCAATAAACTTATATAACAAAAGTTGTGGACATAGGTCCACGTTTTGGTATAGCCCCCATATAACGGTACCCCCCGATTTACGGTATTTCGACGTTTTTAGCTACATTTTCAGACCGATGAAGCTATAATTTGACATTTGAAGTTCTTAAATGTCAATAAACTTATGTGACAAAACTTGTGGACATAGGTCCACGTTTTGGTATAGCCCCCATATAACGGTACCCCTCGATTTACGGTATTTTGACGTTTTTAGCTACATTTTCAGACCGATATAGCTATAATTTGACATTTAGGGTTCTTAAGTGTAACTAAACTTATATAACAAAAGTTGTGGACCTAGGTGCACGTGTTGGTATAGCCCCCATATAACGGTACCCCCCGATTTACGGTATTTTGACGGTTTTAGCTACATTTTCAGACCGATTTAGCTATAATTTGACATTTAGGGTTCTTAAATATCAATAAACTTATATAACAAAAGTTGTGGACATAGTTTCACGTTTTGGTATAGCCCCCATAAAACGGTACCCCTCGATTTACGGTATTTTGACGTTTTTATCTACATTTTCAGACCGATATAGCTATAATTTGACATTTAGGGTTCTTAAGTGTAACTAAACTTATATAACAAAAGTTGTGGACCTAGGTCCACGTGTTGGTATAGCCCCCATATAACGGTACCCCCGATTTACGACATTTTGACGTTTTTATCTACATTTTCAGACCGATTTAGCTATCAGGGTTCTTAAATGTCAATAAACTTATATAACTAGTGGACATAGGTCCATGTTTTGGAATAGCCCCCATATAACGTTACCGCCCGATTTCAGGTATTTTGAGAATTTTACCAACAAGTTTTAACCGAATTATCTGTAATTTGAACATTTGACATTTGAAATTCTTAGTGGTCACCACACCTCTCCACTAAAAATTGTCAAGAAAGCCCCCATATGACGGTACCTCCCGATTTTCAGTAATTTGATGATTTTAGCTACAATATTAAACCGAACTAGCAGTAATTTGACATTTGAAGTTCTTAGTGGTCACAACACCTCTCCATCAAAAATTGTCAACATAGGTCCATGTTCGGATATAGCTCCAATGTAACGGTACCTCCCAATTTTCAGTAATTTGGCCATTTTAGCTACAATTTTTAACAGAACTAACTGTAATTTGACATTTGAAGGTTGTAGTGGTCACCACGCATCTGCATCAACAATTTTCAACATAGCCCCAATATAACGATACTTCCCGATTTTCGGTACTTTGAGGATTTTACTTAAAATGTTTAACCGAACGTAGGTCCATGTTTTTGTATAGCCCCAAAACAAACCTCCCGATTTTCCGTACCTTAGCTTTATTTTTGGACGAACTTTCTGTAATTTGAAATTTAAAAGTCAACAAAAATTCTGCAACAAAAATGTTCATTTAAGTTCATATTTTCGTATAGCCCAGATACCTCCGAACTAGCTGTTAATGACTTTTGAAGTTCCCACGTTATGTACCGAATTTCGATATTTTGAGGATTCTAGCTAAATTGTTTAACCGAATTAGGAGTTATTTGACATTAAAGGCTCCCATCAAAAACTCTCAACATAGACACATGTTTTATTATAACCCCTATATAACAGTACCTCACAATTTCTAGCTCACCAAAAATTTTCAACAGTTAGATATAGGCACCATAAAAAAGGGCCTCCCGAATGAAGCATTTTATGTACATTATCTGACATTTTAACGTACTCACTTAAAGTTGGCGACAGGAATGAATATTTTATGGTGGAGGGTATGAAAAGTTCGGCCCGGCCGAACTTAATGCTTTCTTACTTGTTTGTTACTCACTTCAACTTGTTTTCAATTAAACTCACAATGGGTTAATTCATTTGAACACGTGCTCATAAAAGAAAATATATTTGTATAAGAGAAATCACATCCATTTACTATATATATGTACCTCCTCTATGTGCAAATACGTACGTGTAAATGTATGTAACTATGTTTTCATGTTATTGTTCACTTTTAAACCTATTTTCAAAATAAACAATATTCTGTAAACATAGTAATTTATTATAATTATGCATGCTGCGAAGTCGTTCTTTGGTTTGGTTGTTCTTATTTCCCATTCCTTTTACACCCTTTTGAAATAGCTTTATCTTTACATTTCGCATAAGCAGAAATTCTGCACCCGGCAGAATATGAATAACGAATTCGCATCTGATATGAGAACGTCGCCATAAAATTACTTTCCACAAATACCACTATTTTGCCACAGAGCTTAATTTTAATGGTGCAGCATCGCTCCAGGGAATGAAGTATGGCGGCATACGGCATACACACTCTGCAGTTCTGATTGTTTTTGTTATTGTTATTATTAGTTTTAATTTTAAGACGATATTGTTATATTTTTGCTATGTTTTTGTAATTTAAATTATATAATAGCAATAATATTTTGCGGTTTTTGGATGGGCCACAAAACGTGTGTGGCAGTAAAGAATGTTAGGTGGTTAGAAGGCGGTGGTACGACGGTGGCATGCTTATGGCACAAAATGAATAGAAGGATCTTAAATTGTTTCTGGTTTAGCAACACGTGTCATGTTTGTTTGCTATCAACAAAAATACATACTTATTCACATTTAGTTTTCTTTGTATGTATGTACTTTGGTATGTTTATATAATAATGAATTGTTAAAACCGCAAAAATATTTTCTATTATTCTTATGTATATTAAATTAAATTGCTTTAGATTAAAAGCAAAGGTTATATATGAGAAATCCGCTGAACTATTTTAGATCATAAGAATCGCTATGGGCGAGTATCAGCACAAACCAGGAAAAATTGGTGAAATTTATTTCTATATCTACACCATTTTCACATGTAATTCGAAGAATTTTAATTGTAATTTCAAATTGGAAACATTTCACTTGATGTTTGAGAATTCTAATTTATTTTAAAATTATTAATAATTTATATTAATTCAAATTGTGTAATAGGTACTTACATAAGCTTTCAAACAATACCCATTTTGCAGTAATCGGTTAAGTAGAACCGTGTCTAACCTGGTTTTAAACCTGGTCTTTTGACTATATAAGATTGGGTATAATTAACCTTGTCATTCCATCGAAATATTCGTGACCCTATAAAGCATATACAATCTCGATCAGGTTGAAATCGAAATACATCAAAACAAAATAGAAATATATAATTTATAATAGAAATTTCTATTATTCCTAGGATATTTGATATTGAAAATCGGTTATATCGGTCCACGCATCTGTATAGCTCCCAATAAAAATATACCTCCCGATTTTCGGTATTTTGAAGATTTTAGCCAAAATGGCTTAAATTTTGTATGTATTTAGTATCCTTTGAGGTTACTTTACTGGTCGAGCCTGTCCATGGGCGTAGCCAGGCAGCTGCATAAAACCATTATTTCGATGAGGTACATCTTTGGTCGTATTTTGTATATATTCCCTTTATCCTAAAGGCTGAGGGTATAAAAGAGGTGGCGAAGCGACCCCATGCTGCAATATTTGTATAAAAATCCAATTGGATAACTGAACTGAAAATTTCTCTGTCATGATAGAGACAATTTGTAGTATGTGAGGAATTTGTGGCTCTACACAAGACCTATTATATATTGGGCAGTAGGCCCATTATCTAGCAGACACATTATTGCAATTTGCATCAGGGGAAATGTCAGTAGTTATTTTTTCCATATGTAGGCTACTTTTCAGGAATTCAGGAATTAAAATATGGATCAAAAATAAAATTTTTATATTTTTCATACAAAGGTAATGGTCCAGCATCCTTCAAAATTGTAGGCATGTTCTTCAACCTAAACTCTTACACGTGCAAAATTTCGTGACTATTGATCTATAATTGCGACCTCTAGCGTGCTTCTGATTACACTACATACAAGTAACAAGGCTGTAACTCTGTTATCTGAGCACGTAAATCAACATAATTGGCATCAGTGTAAAGGTCAAGAGATCGCCTTCCAAGTGTAACTTACTTGCCCGGAATGACTCTTCTAGGCATAAAGATGCAAACAACTTCTGGTATGGATTTTTTGAAAGTACATATTTAGACTATAAAAACCCTAGATGGGTTTTGTCCTGTCAGATCCAGTTCGGATTTTATGGCCCTATCTAAACCGGGCTAAAACTACACTTTTTTGCATTTATCAGGCCTTTATCTCAGAAACGAATAGGAATTTGGCCTTGCTGTCTTTAGCAATATTGTAGCCCTAAATTAGTAGAATTTATCTGTTGGAAAACCTTCATGTAGGGCATCAAAAATATGGAAAATTTTATATAATTTCTGGAATTCTGGTTGGTATCAGCTAAACTATTGGGAGTTGAATCAAGTTACCTTTTGCAAAAATCATCCAAATAATGTTCTCAGCAATTCTTCAGAACATTCTGAAACTGTAAAATGCGTATTTCATGTTGTTTCAGCGGTATTTGGTATCATATCCTTAACAACACCCATTTCAAACACCTTTCACACGAACACTTTATTTTCGCATTTGGTTGAAAAATATGCTATAAACCACGTGATAGAGGCATTTTGCAGCAATGGCATGTTCTGAAGAGTTGTGTATCACATTCTAGAGAACATTTTTTTAAAAGAAAACATTAAGAAGAAATTAACAGTTTTGGAGATATGGCGCGAAATGTATAAAAATTAGCGAATTTATATATATATATATATTTATATATATATTTTGAAATTTGAGACAATACTCGTAAATGTAGTCTTTCGAGTTCATTATTTCTCCAAATATTTTATTCTTGTCTTTATCTACAAATTTGCTTCAGAGGTCAAAAGAAGATTCGCATTGGTTTCAGAGATATAGCCCCGAATTTCTTTAAAAACGCAATATTTAACCATATTTTGATGGGGACATAAAATCCGAGCTTGATCTGACACAACAAAACCCATCTAGGGGTTTTTGTCGTTTGGGTCTGTACTTTCAAAAAATCCTCAGTTCGAATTGTTTGCACAAAGTCGTGATATTTTAGTGATATTAAAAATTTTCACAAATTTCACACAAAAGTTTTGGTCCATTTAACCCTCTAAATATTATCTGATCGCCATCTCATATTTGCAAGCTGCTTCTATGTCACATACACTTACCTTATTTAAAATTTCGCGTTGATTAGACTATTATTGCGACCTACAGAGCCGCTACAAAATTGGATAAAAATTATGTTTTTGGTCCATTTCACCCGCCAAATATTTCACGATCATCAGCAATAACAATAGATGTCTATTCTGGTCTAAGCCCGACCTCCATGCAAAATTTCGTGACGATCGGACCATACTTGCGGCCTGGAGTTTGATTACAATTTATAATGGACGGACACACATCTCAAAATCGCTTTATCTCGTCGAGATATGAAGATTGGTATACCACATTGGGGGTCTCCGACGAATATTTCGCGGTGTTACATGAATATTTCGCGGTGTTACATGAATTTATTTCAAAACAAACTTATAATACCCTTTCCACATAGTGGTGTAGGGTATAAAAACATCCATGTTGTGTTCTGAAAAATGATGGCTAATTCGGCCAAAAAATCTAGCTTAAAATGTCAAAAAACGTCTCAAATTGGGCGGTACCGTTATATGGGGGCTGTACAAAAAGGTGGCTCGATATTGATATCGTCCATCTTCGAACATGACATGCTCTCAAACGTAATACTAATTTTACAAAAATTTCAGCGCCCTATCGCAATTTTAGTGGATGTGATTACCGCAGACAGACGGAGAGGCGGACTTGCATAAAAAAACCAGAAAGTTAAAAGAAAAAAGTTGCGTAACTCATCTATTTTTCAACCGATTTCATTAGTTTTTCCCGTTTTCGGAAGTTAATTTAATTTCCCTTTTTAGAAATTATATAATTTTTATTTATTGTTGTCTTATTAGGATGATGGTCATTATTTATGAAAGTTTTTAATTAATTGAATTAATCGAGCTAACATGAAGCCTTTGTCTTCTAGCCATTCACATCCCATGTGCCTGATGAGCTGAATTAAACCACGTAGCATGCATATTGCTTGGGTGTGTGGGACTTCGCTAGAATTCACTTTTTCAATACAAAACTCCTTATGTCATGTTAGCTCGATTAATTCAATTCTTTAGAAAATAAATAATGATACTGTTTGGTATCGTCTAAGAAGCAAATAGAACGAGGAAAGTCATTTTCCCGTTTTTATTGTGCGTTTTTTACACTGCCTGAAGGAGCATTCCAATGCTTTTGCGATATACTAGAGAGTTCATGATTACTGTCTTTGCTAAAATTTTGGTGTTGGATCGAAAATCTCAATGGTTTAGCTGTTTTATGCCAAAATATCCAAAAAAAAAAAACGCGGATAAAACACTCTAAGTTAAAATCGGGAGGCTCGATTTTCACCGTCGACATAGGGTCTAGTGAATTTTTTTGTTCAGTACAATCCTAGGAATCAGAAACGCGTGACGCCCATTAAAGTTTTCATATCGCCCCGGCCTACATATGTAGTATGTAGGCAAAGCCAACTTGTATAAACAAAAGGCAATTGTTCCAATTTACTTCATTATAAAAATGTTGGAATGACAGTGGATGACAGTCACACCAAATTAAGAACGAATGTACATTTTCTGTTTTTTAGCCTATATACGTGTGGAGAACCTACTGTCTCCCACAGTTATATTTCATGGCATGCTAAAACTTTGTACTAACGATCAAGGGTAGACCACTGTACACTTTTCACCACAACTTACTAGAATAAGAGCCAAATTTTCCGGACATGATTCTAAATCGAACGGGATATACCATATCAAATTTTAAAGCTATCACATGCAAATTGTGACCTTAGTGCGACTTAAATATAAAGTCGGATGAACATATATTTGAAAGCTATATCAATATCTGGACCGATTCCTACCAAATTATGCATATGTATTTTTATGCTCATTATAAACATCGTAACGAAATTTGAAAGGTCCAGCTGCTTCGAGCGACTTGTTGCCTCAAAAACCTGTCATTGGGCCCATAGCGCAATATAGAGGTAAGGTAATGAAACTACGACATATAAGTGGGTTTTTTTAGTGTTTTGCTTTGTTTTTAAAGAACAACATTTTCCTTCCATGCTACAAAATGTCGCAATCATTACAGTAAAGTTTTGAAATCATGATGGCTCGAAATATTGGTCGTTTTTTACATTGGTTCATTCGGTAAAAATCAACGACAGCTATTTCAAGGGTATTTTAAACTTTTTGACTATCTCTGATTAATTTAAATTTGAAAATTAAAAACGTCCCAAGGGACCTATTCAATCTAAAGCTGGGTACACATTGTCAGTTTTGAATGTCGATATTTCGCAATTATCGATAACTGTCAAACCGTCCAGCAACCACAAAACATTTTGCGGTTGCATGATGAATGACAAAAATGAACAGCCACACTAGCAAGCAACAACAAAGCTGTCATTAAAAACTGACAATGTGTACCCAGCTTAAGGGTTACTGCAAACTTTAATTTGAAATTGAAATCTTAAGTTTCTAGCAATGACGGTGTATGCATGTGCTATATCTCTGTTATGTTCTCGTGCACATCAGATGTATATATTGTAGGCTCTGTGAAGATGAAGAAGGGATAGAGACAGTCGAGCACGTATTATGTCGCTGTCCAATGCTTATGTCTAGAAGATTGCGTACCAGGGGTGAACACGATCCAAACACGGCAAATACCCACTCTACGTAAACCTGCATACCTTAATAATTCTAATCTAATTTCTAACCTTTATATATACTCTGTCTGTCCACTACGACTATCTTTTCCGTAAATATTTTCCTTTCAGCAAACTCCCAGAGAATAATACAATGGACCATAAGTTTTCCGAGTGGAGCAGCTGTCTGTTATGTCTAAAAATATCAGTGCGGTAAAATAGCCAAATCACCTATTTTTTGCTGTTATCATTTACAAATAGCCCATAACTTCGATTTCTTGCATAAATTACGTAAAACTTTTCAACGCAGATCTAGCATTTATCATGGAATTTTTAAGACCCTCGCCAAAATCTAGGATTTTTCGCCCTTTTTGACATCGCTATTTTTACTGGACGATAGCCGTGGACATCCTATGTATTTTGAAATAAAATATGAAGTGACCTTTGCTTGTCCTGATAAGGTAATTTTTAACTTTAACTTTAAAGTACTCAAAATATGCTATGAATACGAGGGGCACTAGAAAACCTTCTGGTCTAGGCAACACGCAGTGTCGCCATGCGTCATTTGACATTTTTTTGGAAAGTTTGACAGTTTTTTCTCCTAAGCGCACTCAGGACAGTTTGACATGCGACACCTCCAAAACAAGGCTTTTGCAGCATCTTCTGGCGATGAGAATCTTTTTTCTTGATGTACTGCAATCAAATGAAGTCATTGGATCCCCAGTCAGGGCTGTATGGCGCATGACCCATCAATTCCACGTTTTGTCCGGTCAAATAGGCGCTGGACTAAATCAAAGTCATGATGCAGAACGAATCGTCTTCTCTTGTTCGTTTTTCGAATTCCTCAGGAGACTTCAGGCAAACAAATTGTAGTGCAACACTCAGAATTAACCGTACTACATTTCTGAAGCCGTATAGTCGCCACACAGTCAGTTTTGCCGAAAAAATAGGTGACCATTTACTTCGAAGGTCTTCTTCCATGAACAACTTTCGTTAGATTTGGCTCGCTTTCGAAGATCCAAACGGCCGATTCCTGCTTTGTTTCGGGCTCCTAAGCAAAATTCGTCGTCTGTGACGAAATTATAAATATCTTTTGAAGCGACTGTTTTTGTTCACAATTTCTTTGGACAAATCCACAAGAGCATTTTTTGAGCGATTTACCAATTTTGCTGTATCTAGCGAGAACAAATCCATTTTTGCCGCCAGGTGTTCATGTAATATTAAATCTTAGTTGGTGGAAGAAAGGCCCAAGAATATCTCTATCTCATGGTATATAACATGACGATCTTGAACACATGGGTTAATTTTTTTCCGGCACAACGGCCGATTTTCGGCGACCCTTACGGCCTTCGGTTTTTGCGAGTGTCGGCCACGATTGAATTCAGTTTTTCATAGTGATAAAACCCTTTATCGAAATACAAAGATTTAATTTGATCGGTTCACTCCTGCCGTGATTATTCATATTTGTGAAAAATTAATGAAAATCTGGGTAAAAATAGTAAGAGCTGATAGAGAAAAACTGCTTCTGGATTTGGAAATATCTCGACAATTTGAGTCAGAAATAGAAAAAAATTCGGATGAAACAGCCAACTCATTCATATTGTGACCACTATAATTATATTATTTTTTATTAATTTTTACAATTTATATAGAAATATATACCTGAAGTGTTTCGCAAAACAAATCAAATGTATTTAAAAATCCCAGGCATATGGTAATATTCAAAAAAGTTTTACTATCGTTGAAGTTGAGGTTTACCATTTAATAAATCGCGAACTGGAAATATATTTTTTACAATATGAATATATATCTGTTGATCTCATAATATAGACCACAAAAAATAATTTACGTGGAAACTGTGTTGGTGGTAATACAAAAAATGGGTAAAAATGTGTCGAAGT
Organism: Musca autumnalis; assembly: GCF_047663935.1. Classification (NCBI taxonomy): domain Eukaryota; kingdom Metazoa; phylum Arthropoda; class Insecta; order Diptera; family Muscidae; genus Musca; species Musca autumnalis. The sequence continues at coordinate 177,623,693 of NW_027411977.1, read as the reverse complement.
AAACAAGTTTTTTTGAGTTCTTTCTTGATTTCTGGCCAAACCACGCCACATTCAGACCTGTGATCAAAAAAGGAATTAAAGAATGCCCCTTGGACAAGATAGTTCTAATGTATGGTTTTTTTGATAAAAGCACATCATCACACAAAAATTGTTGCTGAAACCTTGAAGTTTTGATTTCCGCGTTTTTTTAATTTTTGTTATAATTAGAGGGCGCAACCAGATAATGACATAAACAATTTATACGATTGTAGAACTCGTAACTCCACGTCGTTTGATGTATATCTCATGAGTGTGTTCTATACAGCTTCCTAGTAATAGGAGTCCAAAATCGAAAATTTTGTGCGTAAATTTTCTTAAAAAACCCATGTTTTGGCTTAAAAATTGCACTGTGACACAGGTGCCTTTGAACGCCGCGTGAATTTAGTTTTTTTACGCGCCGGATCATATTAGTGCTTCCGCGTTCGAATCCATCCATTAAACCGGTGGATATAGATACCTTGAATATAGGAAAATCTGCAAAAAAAATATTTTGGCAATTCCCCGATTTTCTTTGAATTTTTTACATAAATGGAATCCTTTATACGTGATTATAATATTTCCAAAAAGGTTTGTCATAAATTGTAGAGATTCCCAAAATAGAATGTGGTGGCACATCCGCGGTTCTTGACGAATCTGTTTAAAATTTGTTATACATAATTTCTTATTTTCAATAGGCGGTCACTGAAATCGGATGCGGCTTACAAACATATGCAAATTACCATTTTTGAATGGTAAGATGCAACTGACGGCACACTTTGGCGGCTAAATGAAACATGGAGAAATTCATACATATTGATAGAGGCACCCGCTGTATCCGAAAAGTGCATGCGCCTCAACTGATTTTAAATAATTCGCGAATTACACGCTTTTTAACTTTTGTGTTTTTTCTTTGGTTGTGATTTCAATATTACTCTGTACTTCTTAATTCCATTGCTTATCACACTAAGCAAATATACTTTCACTGTGACAATTTTTTCCCTTGAAGAAGTTTAAGCAAAATACTTCAGGTTTTGTATGGAAATTTAGCGAAGTAGTAGAATAACTCCTAAAAATGTTTCTCCAATTTTTCGTTTTAAACCAAAAAATATATTTTTGAAATAATATTCCAAGTTGGTTAACGCCAGATTCATCCCGCTATAACTCAGTCTGACAGACGGCGAATCTTTCTTCTAGGGTTCATTATATACTCAATGAGGGCTTTAGATATAGACATTCAAATAACCGGATCTGTCCACCAGGAACAGATATAGTTCATTTGTATCCGATTTTTCTACACAATCAATTGCATATACGAAATTCAATGAAATACATAATCATAAAGTTTTTATGAGAAAGGATCGGGTAAAAGTGATAAAGGACAATGAAAACATGACAATATCGATTTCTTGTCCTAGTGTACCAACCCTACATACAATTTTCCTAGCAACATCTTTGTAGAATATTTTCATGCACGAAATCTTATCGTTTGCTAATTTTTCAGCTCCAGAAAACATCCATCTGCTTACGTGCTGGGTGGTGTACATAATATACATCAAATATTTCAATAACATTATCCACTCCACACCAACGTTTAAAATGTAAGTGCTGAATTTTAGTTTAAGGGGTGATCCCTACTTATAAATTTCAGAAAAAAGTAGAAAGTATAAGTAGCATAGAATATGTGGGCAAATTTTTAAATCGATCGGAACAATATTGTCTCAGTATGAGCGTTGGATGGGAACAATTTATTTTTTTTAGCATATAAACTGTGTTTTTTTCGAAATCGGCCACAAAAATATATAAATACAATTGGTTTATTAGTTTTCGAGATAGAGTTGGCACTGCAAAATACTTTAATAAAAACAAGACTTCGTAGACGACCTCAAAACATGGAAATATTTTTCTCTTGCAGATGAAGAAAAAAATCTGCCAAAAAGTTACGTAGTTTTCTCCGAAAAAAATCATGAAAAATGGCTTTTATTGAGCTTTACAACTAGGGTTCTCCTTTTGAGGCTAAGCACACAAAAATGTTGGCTTACATCCAGTTTGAAACTTGGTCGTGAATTGCTTATAGTTTTTATTGCATGTAGTCCTTACGATTTGTATTGCCCCATAATTTTGACATATTTTGAAGGCTTAAAGATTTTCTCACGCGGAAGAATTCCGTCCAGAATATACTCGTACAAAAAAGGAAAACCGACAAAAACTTTCTAACTTTGCTATTTGTCAATGTAAGATTCGGCAGAAACAGTATTGATATGTTCGAATGTATTCGAACGAATGCCCTTTCTAATGAATATGTAAGGAAAAACTAACACAATAGCCTATATAGGCCAAAATATACGATAGGAATTCACTCTCGGAGTCGACCCGGAGTCGGAGTCGTGAAAAAAACTCGCCTGGGGTCGGAGTCAAGCCAAAAATACCTCGACTCCGAAACCCTGATTCCACCAATAAGTTGTTGTCTTATGTTGTTGCTGCAATATGCACGTTATAAACCCAATCTTTAAAATTTTCGTCGCACGTTTTGCTGGGCATTGTCTGGATTCTGTACGCATTTTTAATTTATTTTTTTAGAGATTTTTATGGGCTCTGAGTAAGAGTAAGTACCCAGCAAAAATTTGGATCCGGTAGTCATTACGTAACCCATTACAAAGTAATGTAAACAAGCTTCTTTTCCCATTACAAGTAATCTGAAAAGTAATGGGATACTTCTTAAAAAAATTACAAGGCAAACCTACTTACTTTGCTCCTCACTAAGTAATGAGGACGGTGGCACAGTGAGTGTGTGCGACTATAAATCCTAGGGTTGTGTGTTCAACGCTCACTGTCGGCACGCGAGTTTTTTTAATTAAAAAATAACAGTTCGTGATGCACATGTGCACTGCACATTTAAGTTCTTAAGCAACCCTTAATGTTCGTGTGCGTGGCACAGTGTGTAGTGTCTTCGGCCAGACACAGAAATAAAGTAAAATGAAAGTAAGAAGTGTGTTGAAATAAAAAAAAAAATCTCCACATCAACTGTTCTAAAAATAGAATTTTTTTCAAATTACTTTTCAACTTCTAGTGGCCACAGAATAACTAGTTATTCTATTCTAATAAAATAACTACAAACTGAGTGCGACATGCCCTTGTAAAAATAATGGGGAAGAAAGGTGGTTTGCGAGTAGTTACGGCTGCCAAAAATCCCTTACAAAACCCATGATTTTGGGAGGTCTTTTTTTGCTGGGTAAAATTTACTCCAAGATTCCCTCATTATTTTTTGATTTTCCGCGAAAACAAAAATAAATTTAGCAAATATTTAGGCGTCTACGGATAGATATTAAATTCTGTAACCGATTTATATATACATTTTGGTATTGCAACACAAAGGGAATTTTTAAATATTTTTTCTTTGTAAGGGAATAAAGCCCCACCTAACTTTTGAGCACAGCATCCAATTTTGTGAACGCGAACAGATTTAAAACAACGATTTCTTTCTTAACCCATGTACTAAAAATCGTGAATGTGCTAGCAAAAAATTTTTTTAATTTTTTTTCTATGGAATTGTAAGGGAAATTTGAAATTTACCATATATACATTTATTCCATAAATATGCGGCTGTACTCTTTTAACAAATAAACAAAATATTCTTATCCAAAATTTACACATCGTCAGAAATTAAATGATCCTAAAACCAACAAGATTGAATTTTCAGTCGAAATTTATCAAGACTTTAAATAGGCCAATTATTAATTTCTCAAAATAAATGCAAAAACCTATGAACATTTTTTAGAACACAACTGTATTAAAAAAATGCAATTTGTTAAGAACTTCTTAACTTTATTAACCTACTCTAAGATATTTCCAATAAATTATTTACCGTTTCAATGAAGGTAGCAATCTGTATTTGTTTTTATACAACAGTATAGAGATCCACCCTCCCACCCTCATTATATGTGTGCATTATAGAAAATACTCTTTTTTCTAAACGAAAAATGATTATTTTATATATTCACGGGGATTTCTAGCGGTTTAGTTGTTTCTAACCACCCCCCAGTGATATAATGACAGTAGCATTCTGTATGCCAGCAATGTCGAAGGCATTTAAAAAGGTTAAAGAACCCCACAAATCGATTGACAATAACAACACGCGCGTTCTGGCAACACTGACATGTCGTAAATTTGTGATTTTCATGAAATAACCAAAGCAAAATAAGGACGACACATTCCAAGGAGGTGTATCCCTCCAGATGAATACAAGAAGAACGAGACGTTTATGCATTCAACTCTAAGCAAAGGCCGAGCACTAGCTATCCTGTTATTATTGCTAAAACGTGCCAAATAAATTGAAAACGCTTTAAATACTTCTTTTGGGTAGAAACATCCGTACATACGTTGTGATGTGGTTGATGGAAAGTATACTGTAGAGAGGAGTTTATTCGAGGGTGTAAGCAATGGATGAAGATTGAAATTACGCCATATCTGAACGTACGCACAATCAACAATATACCTATCCATCCTTCCGTATCATTCGAAGGCATTCAGGCAGCAAGTGATGGTTTGTTGAAAAAAACTTCAAATTTTTGGCTTAGAATTTTTTCGGGAATCAATATCGGAAAGCTTTACGCTAAAACTGTCACTGTCTAATGTCATTCAATGGAGGACTACAAAATCCTTGACAATAGTCATGTTTGACAGGCTGTCCTTAAATGGCAAAACCTGTATTTTGTTTGCCATTGTTTAGAAAATTGTAGGTATGTTTATTCGGATATCGTTTGAATGTGTTGGTAACGTACGCAATGAAAACTTCTACCTTAAAAAGGATTATATTAAAAGTAATTTTTGCTCCAAAATATGAAACCTGGAGATCTGCTTGTTTATGAAAAGTGTATATTTTAGTCTATACATACAAACTGAAAATGTTGACTGACTTCTTTGTTTGTTCGTTATGGACTCAAAAACCGCTGAACTGAATTTCTTCAAATTTCAGAGCATATTAAATCATCATCTAAAAGTAGTCTATATTAGTTTTTTAAAATTCCGTGTTTGTGTGGAGTTAAAGCATCGGAATTAGTGATACCTGTACAAAATGTAGCTTTACTTTGCGAATATCTCTAGAAAGGCAAATAGAAATAATTTCGAAATGTAGCCAAAGTAAATTGTAAGTAAATATACACCTTCTAAAATAGAATAATAAATGGGAGGATGGTATCATGCAAAATAGTTCACGCTTCGAGCTGCAAACATCAGCCACTCCACTCAGGAAATGGAGAAGTACTAAGCAAAGATGTAATGAGTGACACTCTGAAATTGTTATATTGTACTTTT